>NW_022196910.1:2708458-2717487 GCF_008632895.1 Mastomys coucha | reverse complement strand
AGAGATGCCCATGAACATACAAGAAGCCTACAGAGCTCCAAATAGACTGGACCAGAAAAGAAATTCCTTCTCGTCACATAATAATAAAAACTCCAAATGCACTAAACAAAGAAAGAATTTTAAAAGCAGTAGGGAAAAAGGTCAAGTAATGTATAAAGGGAGGCCTATCAGAATTATGGCAGACTTCTCACCAGAGACTATGAAAGCTAGAAGATCCTGGGCAGGTGTCATACAGACCCTACAAGAACACAAATGCCAGCCCAGACTACTATACCCAGCAAAACTCTCAATTACCATAGATGGAGAAAACGAGATATTCCATAACAAAACAAAATTTACATAATATCTTTCCTCAAATCCAGCCCTACAAAGGATAATAGATGGAAAACATCTACATAAGGAGCAAAACTACACCTTAGAAGAAGCAAGAAAGTAATCTTTAAACAAATCTAATTCCACATCATACAACAAAAACAACAGGAAGTGACGATTACCTTTTCTTAATATCTTAATATGAAAATTAATATTACCAACATATCCTAATCAATTGAAATCCAATAATATGAGGAATTAGAAATTTGGTGATTGTCATCCAATGGTCTCTCTAATTTGCTAATTGGAGAAATAGGTCCAATATTGTACAATCTATATACTCTCAGCTTGTTTGTTTGTGACAGTGTCTGGCTGTGTACAACATAAGGGTCTTGAAATCTTGCTTCCCCTATCTCAGCGTCTCTATTAGTAGTATTGTTTATTTCGTGTTTTTACACTATACTATGGTTTTCAGAACAGCCTACATATTTCAAAAGTATTTATATACCCAAAAGAAACATAGACTATTTACTAGGGAGGTTGCTTGTAAGAGAACAATAAAGAGTGAGACTGAATGCTTTGCTAGATGTTTGTAACTCTTGTTTCAAGTTTGAAGAAGAGGGCTTTATAAGTTACTCTTTCTCTGAGATGAATGCTTTTCCAAATTATCACAGCTAATGAACCAAATTCTTACCCTCACCTAATATCTGTGCCACCCTCCAAGCAGAATCATTCTTCATTGAAACAGTTGGTGAATGACTTTATGGATAGACCATCTTAATACACACACCATTTCTTAAATGAATGTAATCTGTTCTCTGTGGGCTGAGAATAAAGTCACTCACTCAAGTCAAATAGTTTTGACCATAGCAGGAAATCTGTATCCAAAAATTGAGCCTACAATTCATTTCTTGTTGCAGCAGAACTGTCAACTCTCAGCTTAGCTACGATGGAGGTAAAAGCCTTCAGTGATGTGAGGATCATTGAAGTACAGCCTTATTACAATGAACTCCAATGTCTAAAAATTGTTCTTATTTTGTGCTTGTACCACAGTAAGAGCCAAGATTTTAAACTCTACTAAATACAAAACAAACAAACAAAAAGACTTTATATATTTATGTTCATTTAAGAAAATACTAGTAGTGATGTATTATTTTGAAATATACAGTTAATATGTTTGGAGTTATTTAAAATTTATATTGAGAAAAATGTGTTTTCACTATTGCTGTAGATGAGCATCTACATAAGACTATTAAATTGATTGTTGTTTTATATCAAACAACTTTTTTTTTGAGACAGGGTTTCTCTGTATCGCCCTGGCTGTCCTGGACTTCACTCTGCAGAGCAAGCTGGTCTCGAACTCAGAAATCTGCCTGCCTCTGCCTCCCAAGTGCTGGGATTAAAGGTGTGTGCCACCACCGCCCAGCTCAAACAACTTTTATAATAAAAAAAAAATTTAATTCAATTAAAAAAAAAGAAAACACTAGTAGTGATGTATTATTTTGAAATATACAGTTAATATATTTGGAGTTATTTAAAATTTATATTGAGAAAAATAAATTTTTACTATTGCTGTAGACAAGTGTCTACATAAGACTGTTAAATTGATTGTTGTTTTATATCAAACAACTTTTATGATACTCATTTTTATTGTTGTAATATTTTATAAATTTTAAAGAATATGACAAAAAAAGATATTGTAGTTATTGAAGAGGTGGCCTCTGGGAGGAGTTGGGGTACAAAAGGGAAACAAGAATGTGGTTTAATTCTATTTACTTAAAATATGTTTTTAAATGTTAAGAAATTCAGATAAATTAAAATTATGTAACTTTTCTCATCATAATGCAATAAAAGTTAAAAAAAAAAAGAAGAAGAAGTGGTTTAAAATAGACATAATAGGTAGATGGAGGGAGGAACCGAGTGTGAGAGGGAATGTGGTAGAAAATGTTGGTCTCAGTATCAGGTGTTGGAAGAGTCAGGAAAGATAGTCAGAAAGTCAGGAGAACAGAAGACAGTCTTCAGCTGCCAGGAGTGGAGGGGTTGGGGGAATCACAAGGAAGTGTCAGGGACATGGCTTTAGGGAGACTCCCAGTAATAAATTCAGGTGACCATAGCTAAGGCCAATATGGAACATGAAGAGGACAGACACCTTCTATAGCCATGCTGGTCCTGCCTTGGAGGGATAAGGACAACACAGGCACAAAACTTTTAAACCAAAATTTGTCCTATTTAAAAGAAATGCAAGGATGGAACAGAGGCTGATAGAATGGCCAACAAATAATTGGCCCAACTTGAGATCCATCCCAGGGCAATCCCCAATCCCTTAAACAGTTAATGGTACTGTGTTATGCTTGCAGAGAAAGACCTAGCTAGCATGAGTGTCCTCGAAGATGCTTCACCCAGCAGCAGACAGACACAGATGAAGAGACCCACAGCCTAACACTGAACAGAGATAAGAGACTCTTACGAAAGGATTGAGACCCAGAAGCACTTAAGAACTCCATAAGAAGGCCAAGAGTCTAGTAACCTCGACCCTTGGGGGCTCTGATGGATTAAGCCACCAATCAAAGACCATATATAAGATGGGCATAGCCCCACCCCCACCCACAACATGTGTAGTAGATGTGCAGCTCAGTATCCATGTTGGTTTCAAAACAGCTGAAGTTGGGGCTGTCCTTAAGCTGATGACTGTGTGTGGAATTCACTCCACAACTGGGTTGCCTTCTTTGGCCAGAGCGTGAGAGGATGAGGCTAACCCTGGAGAAACTTGGTGTGCAGGATACCTCTCGCAAATGACACATAAAAAAGGGGAGTGGTGGCAGGTGGTCCTTCGTTGTTTAAGAATCAAAGGTGAAGCTGGGCAGTGGCGGCTCACGTCTTTAATCCCAGCACTTGGGAGGCAGAGGCAGGCGGATTTCTGAGTTCGAGGCCAGCCTGGTCTACAGAGTGAGTTCCAGGACAGCCAGAGCTATACAGAAAAACCCTGTCTCAAAAAAAAACCAAAAAAACAAAAAACAAAAACAAAAACAAAAACAAAACAAAACAAAAAGAATCAAAGGTGAGAAATCCATGGCTAGTAAGACAGTAGACAGAAATACTGCATGGTCTCCATTTTTATTACTTCTCTAGTTGTCTGCTTTAATTCCTGCCCTTATTTCCATTGATGATAAACATTTCTGTCCACAATTTGCTATTGGCATGCTGTTTTATCACAACAGTAGAAACCATAACTAATACAGTTAGCTTGGCAGTCACAGTCAGTTCTCAGGTAGCCTTTGCTTTTAAGCCTTTGACAAACAGACAACAAAGTGAGAGGATGTCCCTTTCATTCTTAACTCTCATCTTGGAAAAAAAAATGGAGGCAACAAAACCAATGTGAGGAAAGTAGGATTCTATCCTTAACATCACAGTTTGAGGGTGAAGTTCACCATGGCAGGGAATTATGACAACAGTGATTTTAGGAAACTATGCAGATTTTGTCCACATTCAGGAATAGGAAAGTGATGGCTGTTGCTGACCAAACTTCATTTCCACATTTCATTCAATTGCCAAATGGAGCAAAACAGCAAGTACGTAAGTTTTTAAATATAAGTGCACTTTATATTATAAAATGCATACTTGGGCACTGATTAAGGACTAAGCATTTGGTATATTGTATTAAATATTTTTCAGATTCCTCCGTCTGTCTGCACTGAGAGCTGCAGTCCTGGATTCAGGAAAGTTGTCCTGGAGAGCAAGCCTGCCTGTTGCTTTGGCTGCACTCCCTGCCCAGACAATGAGATTTCCAATGAGACAGGTGAAGGACAAGTCTTTCAGAGAATTTTCCATCCTTTCTACGGGGCTCTGACAAAACTAAGTAATGGAAAAAATTAGACAAGAGAACCACATGGAAATTACATTACTTCAAATTAGCAACTAAATCTTTTACTTACATATTCTCTTTCTTTAAAATTTTTTATTGGTTATTTTATTTGTTTATATTTCAAATGTCATCTCCCTTCCTGGTTTCCCCTCAGCAAACTCCCTATCCCAATCCCCCCCATCTCTATGATGATGCTCCCCCACCCACACAAACCCCTTCCTGCCTCAGAGACTTAGCATTCCCCACTGCTGGATCATCCACCCTCCACAGGACCAAGGGGCTCCTCTCCCACTGATGCCAGATAAGGCAATCCCCTGCTACATATGTAGCTGGAGCTATAGGTCTCTCCATGTGTTCTCTTACATTGGAGGTTTAGTCCTTGGGAGCTCTGGAGGAAGGGGGAGTGTTGGTTGG
The DNA here is from genome assembly GCF_008632895.1 of Mastomys coucha. NCBI lineage: Eukaryota > Metazoa > Chordata > Mammalia > Rodentia > Muridae > Mastomys > Mastomys coucha. Next base: position 2,712,899 of record NW_022196910.1, on the reverse strand, counting down.
TTGATATTGTTGTTCTTCCTATGGGGTTGGAAACCCCTTCAGCTCCTTCAGGGTCCCAGTGCTGTCCAATGCTTGGTTGGAAGCATCCACATTCATATTTGTCAGACTCTGCCAGAGCCTCTCAGGAGAGAGCTATAGCAGGCTCCTGTCAGCAATAGTGTCTGGGACTGGTATCTGCATATAGCATGGATCCCCAGGTAAGGCAGTCTCTGGATGCCCTTTCTTTCAGTCTCTGATCAATGCTTTGTCCCTGTATTTCCTTTAGATGGGAGCGATTCTGGGTTAATACTTTTGATATGGGTGTGTGGCCTCATCCCTCAACCGGGGGCCATGCCGAACCTCTGGATACAGTCTCTATAGGTTCTCACTCCCCTTTGTTGGGTATTTCAGCTAATGTCATGTCTGTTGGGTCCTGGAAGCCTCCTGCTTTCCTGGCATCTGGAACTTTCTGGTGGCTATCCCACGTTCCCGATCCCCCAACTGCTACCCATCTCTGTTCAGTTCCCTGATCCTCTGTACATCTATACTGTCTCCTCCCCACATGGTCCTGCTCCCGTTTTTCCCTCACCCCCCACTCTGCCACCAAAGTCCCTCACTCTAACTCCCATCATTATTTTGTTCCCCTTCTAAATAGGACTGGAGGATCAACAAGTTGGTCTTCCTTCTGATCCTCATATGTTTGTCCTTATGGTGGGTATTACAAGCTTTTTACCTAATATCCACTTATCAGTGAGTACATAGGTTGTGTGTCCTTTTGTGACTCGGTTACCTCACTAAGGATGGTATTTTCTAGTTCTACCCATTGGAATGCAAAATTCAAAGTGGCCATTTCTAATAGCTAAGTAGTACTCCATTGTGTATATGTATGACATTCATTGTATCCATTCTTTCATTGATGGAAATCTGGGGTTTTATTCAGGTTCTGACTATTATAAAAATGGCTGCTATGAGCATAGTGGAGCATGTGTCCTTCTTACATGTTGGAGCATCTTTTGGGTATATGCCCAGGAGTGGTACATCTGGGTCCTTTACAACTGTCAGACTCATTTCCAGAGGAGTTGTACCAGCTTGCAATCCCACCAGCAATGGAAGTTTTCCTCTTTCTCCACATCCTTACCAGTATCTGCTGTCACGTGAGGTTTTGATCTTAGCCACTCTAAGTGGTGTGAGATAGAATCTGAGGGTCATTTTGATTTACATTTCCCTGATGACTAAGGATGTTGAACAATTTGTTAGGTGCTTCTCAGCCATTTGAGATTCCTCATTTGAAAAGTCTTTGTTTAGCTCTGTACTCCATTTTTAATAGTGCTATTTGGTTCTCTGGAGTCTAACTTCTTGGGTTCTTTGTATATTTGTATATCATCCCTCTATCAGATATAGGGCTGGTAAAGATCTTTTCCAATCTGTGGGTCGCCATTTTGTCATACTGACAGTGACCTTTGCCTTACAGAAGCTTTACAATTTTATGATGTCCCATGTGTCAATTGCTGATCTTAGAGCATAAGCCACTAGTACTCTGTTCAGGGAACTTTCCTCTGTGCCCATGTGTTTGAGGCTCTTCCTCACTATCTCTTCTATTAGATTCAGTGTATCTGATTTTATGTGTAAGTCCTTAATCCATTTGGACTTGAGCTATGTACAAGGAAATAAGAATGGATCAAATTGCATTCTTCTACATGCTGACCACCAGTTGAGCCAGCACCATTTGTTGAAAATGCAGTCTTTTTTCCACTGGATGGTTTTAACATCTTTGTTAAGAAAGATCAAGTGACCATAGATGTTTGGGTTCATTTCTGGGTCTTCAATTCCATTTCATTGATCTACCTGCCTGTCACTGTACCAATACCATACAGTTTTTATCACAATTGCTCTGTAGCACAGCTTAAGGTCTAGGATGGTGATTCCACCAGAGGTTCTTTTATTGTTGAGAATAGTTTTTGATATCCTAGGGGTTTTTTTTTAATTCCAGATGAATTTGCAAATTGCTCTATCTAACTCTATGAAGAATTGATTTGGAATTTTGATGAGGATCGCATTGAACCTATAAATGGATTTCCCCAAGATAGCCATTTTTACTATATTAATCCTGCCAATCCACGAGCATGGGAGATCTTTCCATCTTCTGAGATCTTCTTCGATTTCTTTCTTCAGAGACTTGAAGTTCTTGTCATACAGATCTTTCACGTGCTTAGTTAGAGTCACACTAAGGTATTTTATATTATTTGTGACTATTGTGAAAGGTGTTGTTTCCCTAATTTCTTTCTCAGCCTGTTTATCCTTTGTATGGAGGAAGGCCACTGATTTGTTTGAGTTAATTTTATATGCAGCCACTTTGCTGAAGAAGTTTATCAGGTTTAGGATTTCTGGTGTAATTTTTGGGGTCACTTAAGTATACTATCATATCATCTGCAAATAGTGATAGTTTGGCTTCTTCCTTTACAATATGTATCCCTTTGACCTCATTTTGTTGTCTAATTGGTCTGGCTAGGACTTTGAGTACTCTATTGAACAAGTAGGGAGAGAAAGGGCAGCCTTGTTTAGTCTCTGATTTGATTGGGATTGCTTCAAGTTTCTCTCCATTTAGTTTGATGTAGGCTACTGGTTTGCTGTATATTGCTTTTACTATGTTTAGGTATTGGCCTTGAATTCCTGATCTTTCCAAGAGTTTTATCATGAAGGGGTGTTGGATTTTGTCAAGTGCTTTCTCAGCTTGTAGTTTATTTCTTTGAGTTTGTTTATATAGTGGATAACATTGATGGATTTCCAGATATTGAACCATCCCTACATCCCTGGGATGAAGCCTACTTAATCATGATTGATGATAGTTTTGATATGTTCTTGGATCCAGTTTGCAAGAATTTTATTGAGTATTTTTGCATCGATACTCATAAAGGAAATTGGTCTGAAGTTCTCTTTCTTTGTTAGGTCTTTGTGTGGTTTAGGTATCAGAGTAATTGTGGCTTCATAGAACGAATTGGGTAGAGTACATTCTGTTTCTATTTTGTGGAATAGTTTGAGGAGTATTGGTACTAAGTCTTTTTTGAAGGGCTGATAGAACTCTGCACTAAACCCATCTGGTCCTGGGCTTGTTTTGGTGGAGAGACTTTTAATGACTGTTTCTATTTCCTTAGCAGATATGGTACTGTTTAGATCGTTGATCTGATCTTGATTTAACTTTGCTACCTGGCATCTGCTAGAAAATTGTCCATTTCATCCAGATTTTCCAGTTTTGTTGAGTATAGGCTTTTGTAGCAGGATCTGATGATTTTTTGGATTTCCTCAGTTTCTGTTGTTATGCGCCCTTTTCATTTCTGATTTTGTTAATTAGGATACTGTCTCTGTGCCCTCTGGTTAGTCTGGCTAAGGGTTTATCTATCTTGTTGATCTTTCTCAAAGAACCAGCTCCTAATTTGGTTGATTCTTTGTCTAGCTCTTTTTGTTTCTAATTGGTTGACTTCAGCCCTGAGTCTGATTAATTCCTGACTTCTACTCCTCTTGGGGATATTTGCTTCTTTCTGCTCTAGAGCTTTCACATGTGTTGTCAAACTGCTAGTGTATGCATCCTCCAGTTTCTCTTTGGAGGACTCAGCTATGAGTTTTCCTCTTTTTTTTTAATTCATTTATATTTTTGGTTTTAAGTGTCTGTGTATGCCATGTGTTAGCGGATACCCACAGAGGCCAGTGCATGCTCTGGACCTGGAATTACAGGTGCTTTTTTTTCTTTTTTTGAAAGTTTATTGATTTTTTTGGATGTACATATTCACAAATGTAGTACATATTGATAGGGTATTTTTTGTCATATTCTTTGAAATTTATAAAATATTATAACAATAAAAATGAATATTATGAAAGTTTGATATAAAACAACAATCAATTTAACAGTCTTATGTAGATGGATGCTCATCTATAGCAATAGTGAAAATACATTTTTCTCAATATAAATTTTAAATAACTCCAAATATATTAACTGTATACATCACTACTAGTATTTTCTTAAATGAACATAAATATATAAAGTCTTTTTGTTTCTTCTGTATTTAGTAGAGTTTAAAATCTTGGCTCTTACTGTGGTACAAGCACAAAATAAGAACAATTTTTAGACATTGGGTTTCATTGTAATAAGGCTGTATTTCAATTACCCTCATATCACCAAAGGATTTTACCTCCATCGTAGCTAAGCTGAGAGTAGATACTTCTGCTGCACCAAGAAATGAATTGTAGGCTCGATTTTTGGATACAGACTTCCTGCTATGGTCAAAGCTATTTGACTTGAGTGAGTGACTTCATTCTCAGCCCACAGAGAACAGGTTACATTCATTTAAGAAATGGACCAGCTGGAAGCAGAAATTGCTACTTGAGAGCCACAAGGAGCTGGGTGGGAGGCCCCCTTCAGGATGGTTGTGTGTGCTAAATAAGCTAGATAAAAAGGAACAAAGCTTGT
>NW_022196910.1:2707368-2708070 GCF_008632895.1 Mastomys coucha | reverse complement strand
AGGGTAAGAATTTGGTTCATTAACTGTGATAATTTGGAAAAGCATTCATCTCAGAGAAAGAGTAACTTTTAAAGACCTCTTTGTGAAACTTGATACAAGAGTTACAAATGTCAAGCAAAGCATTCAGTCTCACTTTGTTGTTCTCTTACAAGCCACCTCCCTAGTTAATTGTCTATGTTTCTTTTGGGTATATAAATGCTTTTGAAATATATAAAGTGTTCTGAAAACCACAGTATAGTGTAAAAACATGAAATAAATAATACTATTAATAGAGAGGCTGAGATAGGGGAAGCAAGATTTCAAGACCCTTATGTTGTACACAGCAAGACACTGTCACAAACAAACAAGCTGAAAGTGTATATAGATTCTACAATGTTGGGCCTATTTCTCCAATTACCAAATTAGAGAGATCATTGGATGACAATCATCAAATTTCCAATTACTCATATTATTGGATTTCAATTGATTAGGATATGATGGTAATATTAATTCTCAAATTAATATATTAAAAAAAGGTAATTGTCACTTCCTGTTGTTTTTGTTGTAAGAGGTGGAATTAGGTCTGTGTGGATTTGTTGAAAGATTACCTTCTTGCTTCTTCTAGGGAGTAGTTTTGCTTCTTATGTGGATGTTTTCTGTTATCCTTTGTAGGGCTGAATTTGTGGAAAGATATTGTGTAAATTTTGTTTTGTCATGGAATAT
>NW_022196910.1:2700031-2705957 GCF_008632895.1 Mastomys coucha | reverse complement strand
CCTGGGCTTGTTAGATCACCTGGAAGTGTGGCTTTCTCTGTGTGTTGTGGGACTGGCTGCGGAGCATGTGCCCATGGTCTGCTCAGAACACTAACCCAGACAGACCAGAAGGAACCCAAGTCACTAGGCTGGCGGAGTTCCTGTGTGCCTGGTCCCGCTGGACCCAGGTACTCCCAGTGTTGGGACACATGTTGGTTCCTGCTCACCTCTAATCCCGGGTGTGTCAGAGCACCTGGGAGTGGAGCTTCCTATGGCTGTTGTGGGACTGGCTGCAGAGCTTGTGCCCTAGGTCTGCTCTCTGATCCTGGGTGTGTCAGAGCACCTGGGAGTGGAGCTTCCTCTGGGTGTAGTGGGACTGGCTGCAGAGCTTGCACCCAAGGTCTACTCTAGACCCCAGCCCAGACAGACCGGAAGGAACCCAAGTCACTGGGCTGGTAGAGTTCCTGTGTACCTGGTCCCACTGGTCCCAGTTACACCCAGTGTTGGGACAGATGTTGGTTCCTGCTCACCTCTAATCCCAGGTGTGTCAGAGCCCCTAGGAGTGGAGCTTCCTCTGAGTGTTGTGGCATTGGCTGCAGAGCATGCGCCCAAGGTCTGCTCAGAACACTAACCCAGACAGACCGGAAGGAACCCAAGTCACTGGGCTGGCGGAGTTCCTGTGTGCCTGGTCCCGCTGAACCCAGTTATTCCCAGTGTTGGGACAGATGTTAGTTCCTGCTCACCTCTAATCCTGGGTGTGTCAGAGCACCTGAGTTTTCCTCTTAGCACCGCTTTCATTGTGTCCCATAAGTTTGGATATGTTGTTGCTTCATTTTCATTAAATTCTAAAACATCTTTAATTTCTTTCTTTATTTCTTCCTTGACCAAGTTATCATTGAGTAGAGTGTTGTCCAGCTTTCATGTGTATTGTTTATGTTGTTATTGAAGACAAGCCTTAGTGCATGGTGATCTGATAGGATGCATGGGATTATTTCAGTCTTCTTGTATCTGTTGAGGCCTGTTTTGTGACCAGTTATATGATCAACTTTGGAGAAGGTACTATGAGGTGCTGGGGAAATCGTAAATTCTCTTGTTTTAGGATAAAATGTTCTTTAGATATCTGTTAAATCCATTTAGTTCATAACTTCTATTAGTTTCACTGTGTCTCTATTTTCTGTTTCCATGATCTGTCCATTGCAGAAAGTGGGGTGTTGAAGTCTTTCAGTATTATTGTGTGAGGTGCAATGTGTGCTTTGACCTTTAGTAAAGTTTCTTTTATGAATGTGGGTGCCCTTGCATTTGGAGCATAGATGTTCAGAATTGAGAGTTCTTCTTGGTAGATTTTTTTCCTTTGATGAGTATGAAGTGTCCTTCCTTATCTTTTTTGATCACCTTAGGTTGAAAGTCAATTTTATTCAATGTTGGAATGGATACTCCAACATGCTTCTTGGGACCACTTGCTTGGGGAATTGTTTTCCAGCCTTTTACTCTGAGGTAGTGTCTGTCTTTGTCACTGAGGTGGGTTTCCTGTATGCAGCAAAATGTTGGGTCCTGTTTACGTATCCAGTCTGTTAGTCTGTGTCTTTTTATTGAGAAATTGAGTACATTGATATTAAGGGATATGAAGGAAAAATGAGCGTTGTTTCCTGTTATTTTTGTTGTTAGAAGTGGAATTATGTTTATGTGGCTATCTTCTTTTTGGTTTGTTAAAAGATTATTTTCTTGCTATTTCTAGGGTGTAGTTTCTCTTCTTGTGTTGGAGTTTTCCATGTATTATCTTTTGAAGGGCTGGATTAGTGGAAAGATATTGTGTAAGTTTGTTTTTGTCATAGAATACTTTGGTTTCTTGATCTATGGTAATTGAGAGGTTTTTCTGGATATAGTAGCCTGGGCTGTTCTCTTAGGGTCTGTATGATGTCTTTCCAGTATCTTCTTACTTTCATAGTCTCTGGCGAGAAGTCTGATGTAATTCTAATAACAAAAAACCCAGGATGTCAAAAACTATTCTCAACAATAAAAGAACTTCTGGGGGAAATCACAATCACTGACTTCAAGCTGTTCTACAGAGCAATAGTGATAAAAACTGCATGGTATTGGTACAGAGACAGGCAGGTAGATCAATGGAATAGAATTGAAGACCCAGAAATGAACTCACACACTTATGGTCACTTGATCTTTGACAAAGAAGCTAAAACCACCAAGTGGAAAAAAGACAGCATTTTCAACAAATGGTTGAACTGGTTCAACTGGCAATCAACATGTAGAAGAATGCAAATGTATCTATTCTTATCTCCCTGTACAAAGCTCAGGTCCAAGTGGATCAAGGACCTCCATATAAAACCAGATACACTGAATCTTATAAAAGAAAAAGTGGGGAAAAGCCTTGAATACATGGACACAGGGGAAATTTTCCCCAAACAGAATACCAATGGCTTATGCTCTAAGATCAAGAATGGACAAGTGGGACCTCATAAAACTGCAAAGCTTCTGTAAGGCAAAAGACACTGTCAATAGAGTGAAATGGCAACCAGCAGATTGGGAAAAGATCTTTACCAATCCTACATCCATTAGAGGGTTAATATCCAAAATATACAATGAACTCAAGAAGTTAGACGCAAGAGAACCAAATAACCCTATTTTAAAAATGAGGAACAGTGCTACGCTGACAATCCTCAACTGAGAAAACTGTAATGGCTGAGAAGCACCTAAAGAAATGTTCAACATCCTTAGTCATCAGGGAAATGCAAATCAAAACAACCCTGAGATTCCACATCACACCAGTCAAAAAGACTAAGGTCAAAAACTTAGGTTACAGCAGATGTTGGTGAGGATGCACAGAAAGAGGAACACTCCTTCATTGCTAGTGGGATTGTAAGCTGGTATAACCACTCTGGAAATCAGTCTGGTTGTTCCTCAGAAAATTCAACATAGTACTGCCTGAGGACCCAACTACACCACTCCTGGGCATATACCCAGAAGATGCTCCAACATGTAATAAGGTCACATGCTCCACTATGTTCATAGCAGCCTTATTTATAATAGCCAGAAGCTGGAAAGAACCCAGATGTCCCTCAACAGAGGAATGGATACAGAAATTGTGGTACATTTACACAATGGAGTACTACTCAGCTATTAAAAACAATGACTTCATGAAATTCTTAGGCAAATGGATGGATCTAGAAAAATATCCTGAGTGAGGTAACTCAGTCACAAAAGAATATACATGGTATATACTCACTGATAAGTGGACATTAGGCAAAGAGCGTGGAATACCCAGGATACAACTCACCAACCACATGAAGCTCAAGAGCAAGAAAGATCAAAGAGTAGATGCTTCAGTCCTACTTAGAAGAGGGAACAAAATAATCAAGGGAAGTAGAGAGTGGGAGGGACTTGGGAGGAAGAGAAGAGGGGGAGGGGAAGAATCGGGTATGGGAGGAGATATTGGAGATGTACAGAGGATCAGGGAATTGAACAGAGTTGTGTAGGAATTGGGGATGGGGACCTGGGGGTAGCAACCAGAACGTTCCAGATGCCAGGAAAGCAAGAGCCTCCCAGGACCCCACGGGGATGACATTAGCTGAAATACCACACAAATGGGAGGGAGAGCCTGTTGAGACCATATCCAGAGGTTAGGCATGGCCCCACTGGTTGAGGGATGGGGCCACCCACCCATCACCAAAATTTTAACCCAGAATTGCTCCTGTCTGAAGGAAACACAGGGACAAAGAGTGGAGCAGAGAGTAAAGGAAAGGTCATCCAGAGACCGCCCAACCTGGAGATCTATCTCACATGCAGACACCAAACCCAGACACTATTGTGGATATCAAGAAATGCTTGGTGATAGAAGTCTAATAAAGCTGTCTCCTGAGAGCCTCTGCCAGATCCTGACCAATACAGATATAAATACTCACAGCCAACCATTGGACTGAGCACAAGGACGCCAATGGAGGAGTTAGGGGAAGGACTGAAGGAGCTGAAGGGGTCTTATCTGGCATCAATGGGAGGGAAGGCCTTTGGTCCTGTGAAGGCTTGATGCCACAGTGTAGAGGAATGCTAGGGCAGTTAGGCAGGTTGGATAGGTGGGTTGGGGAGCTTCCTCATAAATGCAGGGTAAGGGGGAATGGTATGGGGGTTTCAGAGGAGAAACTGAGAAAGGGGATAACACTTGAAATGTAAACAAATAAAATATCCAATTAAAAAGAGAAACGTTCAGAGGAAGCTCCACTCCCACGTGCTCTGACACACCCAGGATCAGAGGTAAGCAGGAACCAACATCTGTCCCAACACTGGGAGTAATTGGGTCCAACGGGACCAGGCACACAGGAACTCCGCCAGCCCAGTGGCTCCGGTTCCTTCCAGTCTGTCTGGGTTAGTGTTCTGAGCAGACCTTGGGCACAAGCTCTGCAGCCAGTCCCACAACTCATAGAGAAAGCCACACTCCCAAGTGATTTAACAAGCCCAGAATCCCAGGATCCCAGAGTCAGCTTGATTATGAGGAGTTCTGACACAACCAGGATCACAGGAAGGACAGGCTCCACTCTCAGTCAGATTTAGCAAGGGCAGGTAGCACTAGAGTTAGCCAGATGCCGGGGGAGGGAGGGGAGGGCAAGTGTAAGAAAATAAACAACACAAACCAAGGTCACTTACCATCATCAGAACCCCATTCTCCCACCATAGCAAGTCCTGGACACACCACTACACCAGAAATGCAAGATTCAGATCTAAAATCACTTATCATGATGATGATACAGGACCTTAAGAAAGACATAAATAGCACCCTCAAAGAAATACAGGAGAACACAGGTAAACAGCTAGAAGCTCTTAAAGAGGAAACACAAAAATCCCTTAAAGAACTACAGGAAAACACAAACAGGTGAAGAAACTGAGCAAAACCATCCAGAACCTAAAAATGGAAATAGAAACAATAAAGAAATCAGAAAGGGAGATAACCCTGGAGATACAAAACATAGGAAAGAAATCAGGAGCCATAGATGTATGCATCACCAACAGAATGTAAGAGATAGAAGAGAGAATCTCAGTGGCAGAAGACACCTTAGAAAACATTGACACAACAGTCAAAGAAAATACAAAAAGCAAAAAGCTCCTAACCCAAAACATCCAGGAAATCCAGGACACAATGAGAAGATCAAACCTAAGGATAATAGATATAGAAGAGAGTGAAGACTCCCAATGTAATGGGCCAGTAAATATCTTCAACAAAATTATAGAAGAAAACTTCCCTAACCTAAAGAAAGAGATGCCCATGAACATACAAGAAGCCTACAGAACTCCAAATAGACTGGACCAGAAAAGAAATTCCTCTCGTCACATAATAATCAAAACACCAAATGCACTAAACAAAGAAAGAATTTTAAAAGCAGTAAGGGAAAAAAGGCAAGTAACATATAAAGGCAGGCCTATCAGAATTACAGCAGATTTCTCACCAGAGACTATGAAAGCTAGAAGATCCTGGGCAGATGTCATACAGACCCTACAAGAACACAAATGCCAGCCCAGACTACTATACCCAGCAAAACTCTCAATTACCATCGATGGAGAAAATGAGATATTCCATGACAAAACAAAATTTACACAATATCTTTCCACAAATCCAGCCCTACAAAGGATAACAGATGGAAAACATCTACATAAGGAGCAAAACTACACCTTAGAAGAAGCAATAAAGTAATCTTTAAACAAATCCACACATATCTAATTCCACCTCTTACAACAAAAACAACAGGAAGTGACAATTACCTTTTCTTAATATCTTAATATGAAAATTAATATTACCAACATATCCTAAGTGATTGAAATCCAATAATATGAGGAATTAGAAATTTGATGATTGTCATCCAATGCTCTCTCTAATTTGCTAATTGGAGAAATAGGTCCAACATTGTACAATCTATATACACTGTCAGCTTGTGTGTTTGTGACAGTG
>NW_022196910.1:2682966-2698912 GCF_008632895.1 Mastomys coucha | reverse complement strand
TATTGTTATAATATTTTATAAATTTTAAGGAATACGACAAAAAAGATATTGTAGGTATTGAAGAGGGGTCTCTGGGAGGAGCAGTAGTACAAAAGGGAAACAAGATTGTGATTCAATTATATTTAATTGAAATATGTTTTTAAATGTTAACAAATTCAGATAAATTGAAATCATGTAACTTTTCTCATCATAATGCAATAAAAGTTTAAAAAAAAAAAAAAAGAAAAAGAGAAATGTTCAAAGTCCTTAGTCATCAGAGAAATACAAATCAAAACAACCCTGAGATTCCACCTCACACCAATCAGAATGGCTGAGATCAAAAACTCAGGTGACAGCAGATGCTGGTGAGGATGTGGAGAAAGAAGATCACTCCTCCACTGTTGGTGGGATTGTAAACTGGTACAACCCTCTGGAAATCAGTCTGGCGGTTCCTCAGAAAATTGGAAATAGTTCTACCTAAAGACCCAGCTATACCACTCTCAGGCATATACCTAAAAGATGCCCCACCATACCACAAGGACACATGCTTCTTGTTCATAGCTGTCTTATTTATAATAACCGGAAGCTAAAAACAACCCAGATGTCCCTCAACAGAGGAATGGATACAGAAAATGTGGTTCATTTACACAATGGAATACAGACAGGAGTTTGGCATGGCTGTCCTCTGAGAGGCCCTACCAGCAGCTGAATGTGACAGAAACAGATACTTACACCCAACCACTGGATTCAAGTCAGGGACCCCTGTGGTTGAATTACAGGAAGGATTGAAGAAGTTCAATAGGAGAGTGACCCCATAGAGAGGTCAGCAGTCTTAATTTACCAAGACCCCAGGGAGCTCCCAGAGACTGAGGCACCAACCAGGAGAATACATAGGCCACTCTAAGACACTTGGCACAGATATAGCAAAGGCCTGCCCGGCCAGGCCTTAAGAGAAGAAGATGTGCTTAATCCTCAAGAGATTTAAGGCTCCAGGAAAGGGGGAAGCCTGGGGCAGGGAGCACCCTCTCAGAGGCAACGGGAAGGAGGAGTGGGACAAGGAACTGTGGGAGAGGGGATCAAGGGAGGTGGGGCAACAACTAAAATGTAAATAAATTTAAAAATAAAATAAAATGAATAAAGAACATGCTTAGTCATCAGGGAAATGCAAATTAAAACAACCCTGAGATTCCATCTTATACTCATCAGAATGGCTGCGATGAAAAATTCAATTGATAGCACCTGCTGGCTAGGATGTGGAGCAAGGGGAACACTCCTCCATTGCTGGTGGGAGTGCAAACTGGTAAAACCACTTTGGAAATCAATTTGGTGGTTTCTCAGAAAATTGAGAATAGTTCTACCTCAAGCCCCAGCTATACCATTCTTGAGCATAAGCCTAAAATACATCCCACTATACCACAGGAACACTTGTTCAACTATGTTCATAGCAGCCAGAAACTGCAAAGAATCTGGATGTCCCTCAAATAAATAATGGATAAAGAAAATGTGGTATATCTACACAATGGAATACTATTCAGCTACTAAAAACAAAGTCATCATGAATTTTGCAGGAAAATGGATGGAACTTGAGAATATCATCCTGAGAGAGGTAACCCAGATCCAAAAGGACATATATAGTATGTACTCACAAGTGAATATTAGTCCTAAAATAGAAGATACCCATGCCACACTCCACAGACCCAAGGAAGGTAAGAAAGAATGAAGGCCCAAGGGAGGATGCTTGAATCTCACTTAGAAGGAGGACTAAAATAGTCATAGGAGGTAGAGGGAGGGAACTAGGTGGGAGGGGATATCGGGAGATGAATGAAGGGTTCAAGATCAGGTGGGGAGACAGGAGAGGGATCCAGAAGGACAGGAGAATAAATGGAAATCTGCAGCTATGGGGGGGGGGGTTAGGGGTTGGGGCATCAAAAGTGCATGCCAAAAACCTGGGATGGGTGAGTTTCCCAGAAATCAATGGGGACGACCTTAGATGAGATTCATAGCAGTAGCAATATGAAACTTGAATAGGCCACCTCCTGTAGCCAGACAGGAACCCCAGTGAAGTGATACTGACACCAACCTGCCCTCTGACCCAAAATTTATCCTGCCTACAAGAAATGCAGGGACAAAGATGGAGCAGAGACTAAGGGATTAGCCAACCCATGACTAGCCCAACTTGAGAAACATCCCATCGGCAAGCACCAATCCATGACACTATAATGATATTCTGTTATGCTTCCAAACAGGAGCCTAGCATAACTCCTCTGAGAGGGTCCAGAGGATCAGAAGCTGACTGGAACAGATGCAAATACATCCAAATATGGAATGGAACTTGGGGACTTGTTATTAGTCAGGGTTCTCCAGAGAACACAGAACTTATGGAATGTCTCTCTATGTTGAGGGAATTTATTGTGATGACTTACAGTCTATAATCCAACTAACCCAACAATGAGCAGCTGTGGATAGGAAGTCCAAGAATCTAGTAGTTGCTCAGTCCCACGAGGCTAGTTGTTTTAGTTGGTCTTCTGTAAGAGTAGGTTCCAGCAGATATGCTGGCAAGTAAGTGCAAGCAGGCGAAGGAAAGAGAGCCTTCTTCCAATGTCCTTATGTAGGTCTCCAGCAGAAGTGTGGCCCAGATTAAAGGTGTGTACCATCACACCTGGATCTGGGACTTGCTTTGTTCCAAAATGACCTTGAACTCAGAGATCGCATTGCCTTAGTCTCCTGGGATTAAAGGTGTGTACTACCTTGCCTAGCCTAAACTTTTCGTGACCACTATGCCTCAAGATCTCCATGCCACCGGGCAGTGACCACCTTTAATCCCAGTACTTGGGAAGCAGAGACAGGTGAATTTTTGAGTTCGAGGCCAGCCTGGTCCCCAAGATCCAGGTCAGAAACTTGTATCTTCCAAGTTATCTTCCTCAAGATTTGTATCACAAGTGTGCCCCCCCCAATTCTGAATTGTATTTCACTCCAGATATTGTCAAGTTGACAACCAGGAATAGCCATTACAAGACTCTTATGGAAGAGTTGGGGGAAGGATTGAGGGCCTGGAAGGGGATAGGAACTCAAAGGAAAACCAACAGAGTCAACTAACCTGGACCTCTGCAGGTTGAAGACTGAATCACCAACCAAAGATGTATGCATGGGCTGAACCTAAGCCTCCCCATACATATGTAGCAGATGTGTAATTTGGTCTCCATGTGGGTCCTCCAACAACTGGAGTGGGGTCTATCCCTAAAGCTGTGAAATATGTTTCCCTAATTTGGCATCCTTGTCTGGCCTCAGTGAAAGAGGATGTGCCTAATCCTGCAGAGACTTGATGCACAAGGGCTGGGGATACCCAAGGGAGGTCCTCTAAGAGAAGGAGATGGGTAATAGGGGAAGGGACTGAGAAGAGGGAGGGCATCAATCAGGATGTAGAGTGAATGAATAAATAAATATTTTTTCTTTTAAGTGTGTGGAATTGGGGGGGGGGGTCTATGTGCACACGTGTACAGGGCCTATAGTGGTCAGAAGAGGGTATCAGATATCACTAATGATGAAGTTAACAGGCAGTCATGGGTTACCATGCACACTAGCCACTGGGCCACCTCTCCAGTGCCTGATTTGTTTTGTAAATAACTAGTCTCTCCCTATGGCAGTGGTTCTCAACCTTCCTACTGCTGCAACAGTAGAACAGAAGAACTTTAATACAGTTCTTCATGCTGTGATCTCCAGCCATAAAACTATACCATTGCTACTGCATACCTGTAATTTTGATACCATTATGTAATAATTATGTATTTGATATCATAATGTAAATATCTGATGTGCAGGATGTCTGGTATGTGACCCCTGTGGGTGTTGTGACCCCCCATGTTGAGAACCACTGTTTTAGGGGCTTGGTGTAAATTGTGAAATCGACAGTGTGAAGTCACCTACTTGGTGAAGTTCCAGGCCAATGAGAGATCTTGTTTCAAAAAAAGGGGGGGGGGAATCTAAGAATAGACACTTGAGGTTGCCCTCTGACCTGCACATGTAAACATCCATATGAACATTCAAAGACACACAGAAGAATCACTGTAGCCCAAGCTGGTCTCACACTCACCATCCTCCTACCTCAGCCACCCAGTGTTAGTATCACAGGTGTGTGTCCACTTGCTAAACTGAGCCAGCACCCAACATTGAGTCAGACAGGGAGGCATGGGTGCCTGAAGAGGCTCAACTCAGCTGCAGTCTGGCCGAAACAGAGTCCTGCTGTACTTAAGATGTGAGCCTGCCTTCTCACTGGGACCTTCTGCCTCTAACAGAACAGCTGGTACCTGCTATGCAGAGTATTGGCCTGAGGATGCTGGCAGGTAATCACTTAACCTGGAGGATTCCCATGAAAATGCAGGCTGTCAAAAGTTGAACACCAGTGACCAAGTGCAGAGGCACCCAGCATGCTCTCTGAATTGGGCTGAATTTCATAGGCCTGCTGGCTTCAGTGTCTGCCAATGGCATCCAGGATCCTGGCAACCTGATCCTGACCCAGTCTCAAAGGAAAGGAAGGAAATGGAGCAGGGGAGTCAGTACTTCTGACTGTCCCCCATGCTCCCAGACTAAAAGACCTGAGTACATAAGGAGCCTGCTCATTCCCAGAAAGACACACACCTTGTATTGGGATGTAAGACCTGTCACCCCCTCCTGCTGCCCCTGGGAGCATGATCAGGCACCTATCTAGCACTGACCATGAAGGGTCTCTGTGTTCTAAGGTGAACCTAGGATAAGCATCCGTTCCACATGGAGGAAGGCCACGGTGGCTATGAGGCCTCTGTCTTAACCTATATACAAGACACCAAGGCCAGATCTCTGTCCCCTAAGTCTCTACTAAGACTAGCAGGTCCAGCACAATGCACTGGGGAGTAAGGTAGGTGCAAGAGGGCCATCTACCTCACCAGGAGAGCTTGAAAATCAACAGGCACGGCAGAGACATTTGGTACAAAGTTTATAACATACCCTTCCATGAAACAGGAACTTGAAGTGTTTTGAAACAAATGGGAATGGCAGATCCAGGACCTACTTCCAATGCCTGGCTAACACATTTGGTCCATATGGACAGAGTAGGGACAGGACAGGGCATCAAGCCTGAGGGAGGGGCTTGGAGGCCTCCAGCAGTAATCTTCCACAGGCTTGAGAAAAGGATTCAGACCAAAAGCTACATGTGACCTTCCAGGCAACCTGGACGCCTAGGCAGCCCGAGGGTTGGCAGCCATCTTCACACTTGTGATCCCTGCCCAAGGCCAAGGGCAACTGCCCCACTCCAGCAAACAAGGCGTTCATCACCTTCAGGGCTGTCAGGAAGGGTGCTGACTTCATGAACAGTCTCAGACCAACCATTCCAGGGGCCATGCTGGGATGGCCCTCCTCAAAAACCCACTGGAGATGGGAGACAGCCCTCAGAGCAGGACTGCATCTTTTGAGGCCATTCAATAGTCAGAGAATGATGAGGATGGGCCCTGCCCACACTCAAGGCCAGACAGGTACCCAAGACCCTGGTCCACAGTCACCAGCCGGGACCCTGGGTCAGCTCCAAAGCCAGTAGTGCCTGATCAGAGGCAAGGGGTCAACACGTGACTGGCCCACAGGTGACTTCCCAGATTCCAAAGCAGGAAGAGACAGGGTACTCATAGCAGCTACGGCCGGTCACCAAGGGTCAGCGTCAGTGACAGACTGGGCTTGCGCTCCCGCTCTTCATCCTCCTGGCAGGGCTGAGGCGGCCGGGATTTGAAGAAATCTGAAACATAGCGGACCTGGGAAGAGGGAAGGCAGTCAGTAGGGCTAAAAGAAGAATATCTGGGAGCCTCAAAGGAGAAGCTAAGGAGGGTTGTCATGTGGATGGATGGGGCCAGTGGTGAGGGGTAAGCTCTTGGAGGCAGACCAGCAGGCAGAGGTCATGAAACGCTGGAGTCAAGCAGAGAAGATCCTGTAGGACAGGCAAGCAGGACTCACCGTAAGGCAGGCCACCAGGGCTCCCTGCAGGAGGCCGACAAGGACATCACTCCAGTGGTGCTTGTGGTCAGACACGCGGGTATAGCCCACATAGATTGCAAAGGCCACCAAGAAGAACTGAATGGTGGGCCTTAGCAGCCGTGCCCACTTCCAGCAGAGCCGAGCCTGCACATATAGCTGTTGGGACATCAGCCTGTCATCACCTGGGCTCATGAGTGTCCACAGCCTGCCCAGCCCAGGGCAAGAGTCACAAGTCCTCCTACCCTTAGTGCCTCCTCCACAGATCCCGTTGTGCAGTAGGGAAGACCAAGGGCCAGGGAAGGGGTTGCCCCATAAGGTTCCCTGGGAAGAAGATGGATACTCACCGCCAGGAACAACATGCAGTACATGCCAAAGGAAGAGTGGCCAGAGTAGAAGGACAGCCTGGGAGGAGAGAGGACAGCCGGTCAGGGAGACCCAGAGGCAGAGCCAAAAGCTCCTTGGGGAGCTGGCAGCCACAGAGGGGGGGAGCTGGCAGCCCCAGAGGGGTGCAACTGGAAACTAAGGGAAGCGGGGTCAGAGAGGTGGCTCAGCAGTCAAGAGCCCTGACTGCTTTTGCAGAGGGCTCACGTTCAGTTCCTAGCACCCACATCCTACTGTTCACAGCTACCTATAACTCCACCTCCAGGAAATCTGATGCCTCTGGCTTCTGAGGGTACCTGGAGTCATATGCGTGCGTGCGCGCGCGCGCGCGCACGCGCGCGCGCGCACACACACACACACACTTAAAAGTAATAAAAGTGGAATTTACTTATTTTCATTTTATGCATATGGGTGTTTTGCTTACATTTCTGTGTACCATGTGCATGCAATGCCTGCAGAAGCCAGAAGAAGGCATCAAATCACACCTGAGGAATACAAATGGTTGTGTGGGGGGCTACCTTATGGGTTCTGAGATCTAATACAGATCCCCTGAAAGAGCAGGTGGTGGTATTAACGGCTGAGCCATCTCTTTAGCCCCACAAAATAAAATTTTAACCTGAGGGGAGCTGGAGTGATGGTACAACAGTTAAGAGCACCGGATGCTCTTCCAGAAGACCTGAGTTCAATTCCCAGCAACCACATGGTGGCTCACAACCATCTGTAACTCCAAGTCCAGGAGATCTGATGCCCAATTCTGGCCTTCATTGTTACCAGCCATGCATGTGGTATACAGAAATATGCAAGCAAACCACCAATACACATAAAATAAAAATAAAATTGAAAAACAAATTTTAACCTGAGGGAAGGCTTGCACACAGGACACTCCATCAGGAGCCCCTGGAACAACCATCTCCTCTCTTTACTCTCAGTTCACCAAGTCCAACCCCCTGTCTGGCCCTGGAGCAACCATGGCCAGCAGGCCCACACTGTCAGACTCCCAATACTATAGTCACAGCCACTGCTGGGACAGTGGCCTGGGTTGCTGACTGTCACCTCATCTTACAAAGATATTAGTTACTGCTTGAGTGGCAGCCAAGGCCTATGCTTTGGAGGCTCAGAGGAGCCATCTCCCCCAAGGATACCCCCAGAGCCACTCTCCAATCTTGGCAGACAAAATAAGGCTAAAGCAGAGTCCCCAAGCCCCACCCCAACACCCAGAAAACAAAAGTGAAATGTATATCCAATCCTGCTGACTGCTATGCCGACAATAGACCTCATTACAACATAGATACCCACAGTTCCCTCATGGGAGCCACTAAATAGGCAACCACAGTGTCCACTTTCCCTGTGACTCAGTGCTAGAGAGATCTGCCTGGCATGTTAGAGTCAAAGCTGTGGGTTTGATCTTCAATACAGCCACAAACAGACACTGGCAAAAGTCACTATTTTGCAACAACAACAAAACTCCAAGGCATGTAGAGTAAATGCTCAGCACATACATAGCATGGCTAATAAATAGAAACTGTCTAAGACTTTGGGGAGATGGTCAGCCAGTAACATGCCCGCTGTGCACGTCTGAGGACCTGGGCCCACCCCTAATAACCCTGTAAAAGGGAGTACATTCCTTAAGCCAGGACTGCAGCTTGTTGGCTGGTCTAACAGAACTGTGCAGCTCTGGGTTTAGTGAAGGACCTTGCCTCGACATATAATGTGAAGAAGGACTGGAGAGAGGACTTTGCAGTTGAGAGTGAGTGCCCAGCGCACTTGTAGAGGATGAGGGTTCAGTTCCCAACACCCACGTGGCAGCTGACAACAGCTTGTAACTCCAGCTCAAGAGGATCGGATGCCCTTTTCTGACCCCCATGGACTCTGGCAGGAATCTGATGTACATCCATACATTCAGGAAAACACACACACACACTATATATATATATATATGAGAGCTTACCACTGATGGCAAACATATACAGACACACAAACACACACACATAAAAGCGGCCCATGAGAAGACACAAGCACCAAGCTTAGGACACTGCAACTAGTCCCTTGAAACGCCCAGAGTTGAGAACAACCATGAAGAATGAAGAAAAGGACAGAAGCCAAGAGGACATTCTAGGCCGGTCATGATGGCACAGGCCTGTCACCCCCGGCACTCAGGAAACTGAGGCAGGAGACTGAGGTCATTCTGGGCTACATGGCAAAAGGCTGTCTCAAAAATCTAAAAATGCATTATGGATGTGAAAAATGCCAATAATATTCCAAGTGAAAAAGTGCCAGAAGTCCTGATGGCTCACTGGAGACAACAGACAGAGTGGGGCTCAGCAGAGATTACAGAGCGAGGATGAGGATACAGGGGCCAGGCCAAGAATGAACAGTAGGGACCCAGAAGAGGAGAACACCAGGAAAAGAAACAATGCTAACTGCACACAAGCTCACCCGCAGAAGGCCCTAAGGAACCAGGAGCTCCTTTGCCACGGAAGATCCCTCATCACAGGCCTCAAGGCACGGGAGGTAATCACCACCCCCCTGAGGGCTGGCCACTGCCTCTTAGACAAATGAACCCTAAGACTGCCCACTTGTGTACCTGCCCTGCCATAGATGTAAAGGGAGAGCCATGGCTGCCTCCTCTGCCTGCCTCTGTGGACCAATTTTGTCCATCCACCAGGCTTCCTATCCATCAGAGCCTTGCCTGGGCTACAGCCAATACCTACCTGGCCTCGGTGACATTAGCAGGGTTGCCCCTGCACACCTCCAGCTGCACGTAGCCAGAGCAGTTGACCCGGCTCCAGTCAGGGTCACAGACAGCCAAGAAACTGGGTCGAAGACGGCCAATCATGTACTTAGCCAGGTCAGTCAGAGACTGGCTCACGGCGGCCCCGAACAGAAAGGTTCCCAGCACCTTGTAGATGGCAGCCACATAGTTGTTGAAGTCAGAGCGCGAATAGAGACGGTCTGTGTACACCAGGTAGGCCTCCCCCAATGAGACCTGCCAATGGAACAACCACAGAGCACTAGGCAGACACAGCTCCCACTGTGTCCATCCTGCGGGCGGGCTGGCCCACCCCCACCCAAGCCCTTTTCACCCTTACAAGGACCACAGTGGCTGTAATGATGACCCCAGCCATGAGTCCATGGGTAATCGTGTCTGGACGGTACGGGTACCGGATGGAGTCGTCTCCGCAGTAGAACCCTCGCCTATATGGTGTATTCACCAGGGTCAGGATGACGAAAGGCAGAGAGGCTGTGGGAGGCAGGGGAAAGTACATGGTTCTCCGAAGTGCACATTCCTGCCCCACTGTTATATGCACATCTATCACAGCCACTCTGCATGTCCCCACTGGAAACTACTCCGTTGGCTTCTTTGAATGAGCCCAACTACTGAGCAGCTCTACTCAGCTATAACCTGGCCTCACTTCAGGCCTCCCTAGAGCTGACTCTTCACCAGCAACCAGGACCTTTGTACACATACTGCAAGCACCTCTCACTTCAGCACCCCTCCTGAAGCCACCATGGAGGAACTGTTGCTCTTCATGGCTTCTGTCCCCTGTAGAGCTGTATGGTCACCTTAGTGGTAGTTGGCTGAACTGCCCCATCTGCTTAGGCACAGCAGGACCCTGCTGTGCTCAGAGTGGGACTGCTCTGTGAGAGTTGCTCCTGGCAACTGCTCACTGCCTCACGATGTAAGACTGTGAGGCTGTGAGGCTGTGTAACTCACAGCCAGGGAACAGCTAGAGGGCCACCCCTTGGGTCTCTGCGTTATCTACCTTCATTCCAAGTTCTGAGCCAATGCTAGCTACACACTGGACAAGATGGACCCAGCCCTGGAAGGAGAAAGCTCAGACCAAAGTCAGAGTCACGGCCACCCTTGGAAATGAATGGCCTGGTACTGAAGCTGTGAACAGAGCTGCACTCTGAAGCCTCCAACCAAGGGTAGTTGGGAGGTGAGAGCCAGTCACAAGGACAGGACAGTGGGCAGCACCTTGTTCTGCAGGCCCAGGAACACAGACACTCCCAAAGAGGCAAACCCCTAAAAGTGCCCTTTGCCCGTGAGCATCAGGGAAGCTGTGTGTGGAGTGCATGGCTCTCAGGTCCTGAATGGCTAGGTGAACACTGAGGGGAGACTCAACATGCAAAGGGAAAACGGACTGGCCAGAATACAGTCCCTGTCGTGGACTGAGCCATCTCAGAGCCCAGAGGGGACATGATCCAGGAAGGTGCTAGCATCATGAAGCTGAGAGGTGGGGCCAAGAAGTAAGGAGACAGGAGCATGTCCCCTGGGAGGGGACACCTTAATAACAGTGAGAGAAGTCTTGAAGGAGAAGAGGTCAGAGGAGAAGGATGGCACAGGGTAAAATCAGGGGAGGAGAGAATAGGGAAGAGGGGGAGGGGGAGAGGAGAACAAAGAGGAAGAGAGCATGGGACTCGGGGAGAAGGGGAGAGCAGGGGAGAAGGGAGAAGTGGGGAGAGGGGGAGAGCACGGGAGAGGAGAGGAGAGGGGGAGAGGTGGGGAGAGGGGGAGAGGTGGGGAGAGGGAGACTGTAGGAGAGAGGAGAGGGGGAAAGGAAGGAAGAGGGAGAGAAGAAGGGATGGGGAAAACAATGGAGAAGGAGAGGAGGGGAGAGGGGGAGAAAAGGGGAGAGGAGAGGGGGAGAGCAAGGGAGGGGGAGAGGGGAAGAAGTGGGAAAGAGGAAGAGCAGGGGAGAACAGGGAGATGGTTAGAGAGAAGATCAGAGAGGAGAGAGTATCAGAAAGATGGGAGAGCGAGGAGAGAGGGGAGTCAGAGGAAATAGAGGAGCTGAGGTCAGAGAAGGATGTGAGCGATCAGAGGACGAGGTAAAGTCTGAGGACCTGGTGATAGAGACAACTGAAGACTGAAGACATGCCCCGCCCGGGCCCTTTCGTCAAGCCCAGCCCTTGAGGACAACTGAAGTTAGTCCTCCTGAAGACAACTGAAGTTAGTGAATCCTCTAACCCAGGCAGACAACCCAGGCAAACCACAGCCACGGGGACAGCTGTGCAAGGTCTGGACCGACCTAAAGTCCTGAACATGGCTGGGTTGCATGGCAGGTGTAGGCCAGGACACTGGCTCCCAGCTGTGCCCCCTCTTCTTCCTCCACCTACAGTAGGTATCTGTAGGGTACGTTGTCCCCACCAACAGGAAAGGGACTCCTTCATTCTGGCTGCATGGCCTCCCTATCACCACCCAAAGTCTGCACTGACTCCGGTGTTCAGAAACATAGGCCTCCTCCTGCTGCTGTGACTCCCCAGGTAGCTCCGCCCCTGGGGACCCAGGACGTTCTAAGGAAAAATGTAAACTATTTCCAAGTCCTGTAGTACATGGCACACAGTTAAAACAACAGAAGTGGCTCAACAAACTATACACTTAAAAAGAGTGCCAATGCCTGGGGGGCGAGGGGGGGCGCTCCCACAGGGCCTCCTGGCTGCCAACGGGCGGGCGCAGCTTAAAAAGAGTATCCTTCCGGGATATGGAAGGTGGAAGGAGAGGGAGATGCAGAATGGGGGAGGATACACAGCACCCCGTCACCGCCTTGGGTTAGAATCCAGCCACTGTCCCCTGGGCCCCAACAAACACTTGGCCTTTGTTCCAGCCTGGGGGGGTTCGGGACGCTCCTCCCCGCAGCCTGAACCGGACTGGCAGGTTTGTCTGTGCTAGCCTAGCCGTCCCCGCCTCCCGAGGGCACAGTGCTGGACCTTGGCCACGGGTCACTGGCCTGCAGGGTCTTGGTGCCGCCCCGCCCGTGTGAGTCACATTGCTCCCCAGCACTCGAGCGACTTCCTGCTGCCAGGACCCTCCACCCGGGAACAGCTACAGGTAGACAGGCAGCCCCGATCCCGCCAGGCGCCCAGGAGGGCTGGCGGGGAGCTCACAGGGAAGTGGGGAGCATCGGTCACCATCGTCCGCATCTCAAACGCACACTGGCCTGAGGGACAAGGGGAGTGTGCACCTGGGAAAGAATCCCCGCACCCGGGGCTGAAGCTCTTACCGACCAACACGCACAGCACGTCCAGCAGCACGAAGACCCACCTCCGCTCCATGTCGCCCCCGCCCAGGGATGCCCGCGACCCCCGCCTGCCCCAGCTGTCCCGGCAGCCCCAGGATCACATGGCGGTGGAGACTGCCCGACCCAGGGAAAGGGCTGGGCTTGACGAAAGGGCCCGGGAGAGGCGGAGGCGGGGCTGGGGAGGGCGTGGCATGAAGAGAAAGTGCGGAGGCGGGAGGGCAGGAGAGGGCGGAGGCCCTGAGGGGTGTGTTTGCCACTTTGACCCGGGCATGGAGGGGCAGGGGCTTCGGGGCTGGGAAGGGAGGGGTCCTCAGGATAAACCCAAGTCCCCTAGTTGGGAGGAATCTCCAAGCTGGGATCCCGGAATCTCAGGGCTGAGAACAAGGCTCAGAAGTGTTGCAAAGCTTGACTGGGGTCTCCCTGTTGTAAAAGGAGTCTTCCAGCTGGGAGGGGCCACCAGATCTCAAGACTGTAGGCTGAAGGTCACCCAGGTGTCCCCAACTCTTGGGCGAGGTTCTGCAGAGTTGCAGAGAGGGCAAGCCCACAGCTGCCTAGGCAGCGCTCCTGAGTTGAGTGCAGCCTTTCCAGAGGAGGGTACCTGCGCTGAACACCGTGACACTTCTAAACCAATAAATACATTAGCATGGGGTGACCAAGCTCAGGCAGAAACCCACCTTCCCTCTGAAGTAGCATCTTGTACTCGCTGTCAGGTTGGAAGGTGCCATGACCCTTCACGGTGGGAAGGTCAGAATCATGCCTTAACACAGGCTGTATCCACTCTAAGGAATACCACAGAGATTCTGAGGTTGAGCCATGATGGAAACCAGCCTACCCTGTCCAGAGGGTGTTCTGGGACCCTGGGCCAGGGACACTTGGAAGCCAAGGGCATGTAGATTCTGGAAAGACCAAGATCCCAAAAGCTCACACTGGATCCTTTGGGTGTGACCTCCTAAAGGTATAAGAGGTCACACATCATGACGCCTCCACTCCAGAGATTCCAGCTCCTCGATGCCTCCACAGAGGCCACACTCAAAGCCACAGTCAGCCCTTCCTCCTCCACCACTTGACTTGCGTTCAGGATGTTTGAGACTTGAGGGCAGGGAAGGTCAGAAAAGAGACAGCTCCTTGCTGAAGGTCCAAAAGGTTTCTGCTGACCTTCTCCTGCAGGGTGCCACCTGGGCAGAGCTGACCTGGGAGGTCCTCGGAGAACCCAAGTGCCTGTGCTTTGGTTCTGGGAGGGAGCAGTGTACAGTGACCCGTTCAGGGGTAAGGGAGGGTCTGTGCATCCTAGAAGTGGCCTAGAAAGTGGGCAGGCAGAACTTGCAATACACGGTAACCTGTGCTACACACAGGGCTGGACAAGGACTGTGCAGAAACCTGGCTTCAGATCTTCAGCGGTGTCCCTCCCCCATGTCTACCCGACACCTATGTGACAAGTCTTTAAAGACAAGGGCAGGTTGGGCTCTGGTGAGAGGACACTGTCTGAAGCAGGGGCCCCCAACGCCAGTATTTGCTCTCACATCCACCCATATGTCTACAGCACAGGGGCTCAGGGATGCCAGGGTTACCCTACCATATGTGTGACATGTCCCCTAGCTCCTGACAGTTCATAGGACCAGCAGCATCTATAATGCTCCCTTTAACTGCTGTTTACTGGGACCTAACCATAGGAAGTCTTAGAAGGTCCGGGCAACACTGAGTACCTACTGTGTGCTGAAAGGAGAGCCAGGAAAAAGGAGGTGATAAAGGAAACTGGGGCACTGAGCAAAGAGAGGGAGATAGGGTAGGGAGGTTCCTGAGGAAAGGAGGCAGGAGGAGGGTGGGCAGGAAGAAGGATGCAGCTGGAAGAAAGACTGGATAGAGAAGGGGAAGCTGGAGAAGGCTGAGAGGGGGGATGTGGCTAGAAGAGGGTGAGGAAGGGAAAGGGATATGGCTGGAAGAAGACGAATAGGAGGAAGATGAGTGGGAGGAGGGAGGAAGCTAGAGGGTGAGTGGAAGGAAGGAGGAAGCTGGAGGAGGGTGAGTGGGAGGAGGGAGAAAGCGGGAGGAGGGTGGGTGGAAGGAAGGGGAAACTGGAAGAGGGTGAGTGGGAGGAGGGAGGAAGCTAGAGGGTGAGTGGGAGGAAGGAGGAAGCTGGAGGAGGGTGAATGGAAGGAAGGGGGAAACTGAAAGAGGGTGAGTGGGAGGAGGGAGAAAGCTGGAGGAGGGTGAGTGGGAGGAGGGAGGAAGCTGGAGGAGGGTGAGTGGGAGGAGGGAGGAAGGTGAGTGGGTGAAAGAAGAAGCTGGAGGAGGGTGAGTGAGGGAGAGCTGGAGAAAAGATGAGGGTGAGGATGGAGAATGTTGATGGAGACAGTGATGCTGGAGGAGGGTTGAGGCCTGAGAAGTGTGAGGAAAGAGTACAAGGTTAGATGGAGTGGATGGGAGGAGAGATGGGACTGGAAGAGGGAGAGCCTGGATAAGCAGGGAGGCTATGGGAGAATTGAACCTGTATGGAGTGTTTCTTCCATCCTTCCCCTCTCGGAAGGAATTGGGTCAGTTGTTAAAGTCCTGGGCATATCAGCATTAAAACCTTTTAGAGGTGGCAAAAATTAGGATTAGGGTTAGGATTGAGGTCATGGCTCCTAATCCATTACAGCATGGCCACACAGTTAAGAACTTCACTAGGAGAACTCTCCCACCAGACCATGTTGGGCCAAGCTGCCTATCCTGTACAGGGGCCCGAGAGCCTGGGCTTGGAGCCTGACCTTCCCCTAGAGCAGAGGGGACTAGAAAGTCCTGCTGTCTTGCTTGCTTCCCGTTCCCACAGGGCACTGTTGGCTCAGGGCTAGCTCTGGCCCTGGGGACTCATGAGTACTGAGGCATCCCTGTCTCTGAAGGAATGCTGCTAAGGATCCAGGACGAGGGCAAAGGGATATGCACACAGAGACACCGCCCACATTCACACAACCTCGGCTCTCCATCTCTGGGGATCTGAAGGCTGTTTCAGTGCCCATCTCTGCAGAATCAAAGTCAGGCTCCCACAGGGTCTGATGCAAGCAAGATGCTGTCCGTAGCAGAAAATCTGGTGTCCCTGCAGACAGACCCTGCAGCCTAGGACCTCTGGAAATCAGCAGTTAGAAATAGAATTGAAGTGGAGATTTAAGGGTTCTTTGGAAAATCAGTTGGATGGTGTTTTGCTGGGGGCAAACACATGAAGGAACGTTTTTGTTAAAGTGGACACAGTTGTAAGAAGCTAAGGCAGACTCGTGAAGGAACATTTTGCTGAAGCAGACATGGGAAGGAGGATGTTCTGCTAAAGCAAGCACGTGAAAGGGCACGTGATGAAGGATTCTTTGCTAACGACATGCACGTATTAGTCCGCCTTACACTGCATAGTTGAGCTCCATTTGTCGGGACACCATAGAGAGAAGCACACCAAAAGAACTTCTGATGGCGTGCTGCAGTTTCTTGCTGCTTCCAAGGACTCCCATGCTGAGGTAAGGCACGTGGAGGACACGTGATGTTTGGAGGGTGTAAACAAGACTCTACAGAGTGATGGAGACAGAGTCTGGCTTGCTGGTTTGGAGGGT
>NW_022196910.1:2679353-2682939 GCF_008632895.1 Mastomys coucha | reverse complement strand
TGGCTTGCTGGTTTGGAGGGTGTAAACAAGACTCTACAGAGTGATGGAGACAGAGTCTGGCTTGCTGGCACAGCTAGCTGCGCAACACTTGTGGGTCTCGATGATCTTCACATCTCTGAGAGAGGCACAGCTGAGAACTTCTCCTGGTGTTTCTCCAGGTCCCTCCTGCTGACTCAAGCTGAGGCTGAGGCCTAGCTGTCTCTGATAGGTCATACCACCATCACCACTGTTGTTAACCTGACTATACCAAACAGACTGCTGGTGTATCCGTGTGTAAAGTGTTTGTGAGTGGATCAAACTGCCGCTGCTGACCTGTGAACTGAACTGCTGATTTCCAGACAACATAGACAGGAGTTGCTCCAAAGAACCATTTCTAAACAGGTCCAATTCCATTGTATCCTTTCTTTTCCATGACTTCTGGTGGGTGTTGGGTTACAAGGAAGGTTAAAGCATTTAAGAACAATCATTAAAAGTGGGATTTGAGGGGCTGGCAAGATGGCTCAGCGGTTAAGAGCACTGACTGCTCTTTTGAAGGTCCTGAGTTCAGATTCCAGCAACCACATGGTGGCTCACAAACACCTGTAATGAGATCTGATACTCTCTTCTGGTGTGTCTGAAGACAGCTACAGTGTACTTATTTATAATAATAAATAAATCTTTGGACCAGAGCAAGCAGGGACTGAGCAAGTAGGGTCTACCAGAGTGAGCGGAGCCGACCAGAGTGAGCAGGGTCAGCCAGAGCAAGCAGAGGTCCTTAAAAAAAGTCAATTCCCAACAACCAGTTGAATGCTCACAACTATCTGTACAACTACTGTGTGTACTCATATACATAAAATAAATAAATCTTTTTTTATTGGGATTTGAAAAAATTAAAAGTTACATAGGGTCATACTGACCAGGAAGCACCCTGTAAGCAGAGTGCAGCTTGGAGAGTAGGCTACCCTCAGGCTTAGTACCCAACACACTCCAGAACTGGCTCCTCATCACCTTGAGCTCTCACCCCATGCCAGTCACCTGCAAGGCCCAGGCTGTGCATCTGCCCATTGCCTAGCTGCTCTTCTGCATGAGCATGAGGAGGTAGAGGGTAGAGGTAGATGCGCACACCACTAACACACACACACACACCCACCACATCCCACACACCACCAGCACACACACACCACACATCCCACACACCAACAGCACACACGCACCACACATCCCACACACCACCAGCACATACACACAACAAAGCACACACCACCAGCACACACACACACACCACCCACACACCACACATTCCATAGAACACCAGCACACACACACACACACACACACACACACACACACACACCACATCCCCCACACGGGGACTGGGAGAGCTCAGCAGGACAAGGGTATAGTAGCAGCCATGGACAATGGAATGGTGGTGCACTGCTCTTACACACAGCAGGACATGTGTGAGTATTCGATTCGGTCCCCACACACCCCTTTCCCAAACATGGCAACCTCCTTCCCTGATGCTGCTCAGGACCCAGCACTGCCATACAGAGGGGCAGGCAAGGAGGGGCTCCTAGGCAGAGACTCCAGGATAGAGATGAGGGGCTGATCCCTCTGACACCTTGGTGACCCAGCTGTCATTGCTCATCTCTTCTGATAGGATAGGTGTCTCACTGATGGTCAGAGCTCCACAGGGGCAGGGAGTGGTTCTCACCCCAGTGGCCACTCTGACTTCAGTCTGGAGGCTCCCCCATATGAGAATATAGACTCTGGGAATCTATACTGAGGCTCTGAGCATCCCCCAAATCACCACTCCTTCAATGCTTCATGCCAGCCTCAAGGCCTGGATCCAGACAATGCCACCGTCCTCGGCAACTAACCAAGGCAGGGCTGCTGGATCAAGTAAAAAGACGGAAGGCTCAGAGGGTCTGAAAACTAGCAGCCTTCACCAGCAGTTATCAGAGGAAATGTCATTCTTGGTAGTTTGGAACACAGTGCAATTGTAAATAGCTTGTCTGTCATGGGAATGAGTTCCCTGCATTTTACCCCATGGGATGGGGTCCTTGACAGTGACCCCATCAAGGAGCTATAGACTGAGAAGAGGTGAACAGAAGTTTGGACAGTGGAGTCAAGCCTGGGCCCATCATACCCCAGAACTCTGGCTAAGCCAGGGAGCCAAAGGCTCGGGGCAGTGGCAGGCTCAGGGCCTGCAGCTCTGGGAGGTTTTCTCTATCCTCCAAGGCTCAAGCCCCATCCAGGTTCCCTCAAGCCAACAGCCACTTGCTCCATCCAGCACAGACTCCCACACTTGTTCATAAAGGCCTTCATCCTGGTCCTGAGGGATTTCCCGGGGGATGTCCTGCAACTCTGGGCTGAGAAGTAGAGGTAGCACTGGTAGGAACAGCCTGTGAATGTGTGAATTCATGAGGGTGGCTTGGCATCTGCCCCAGCTGCAGATGGCGAGTACAGCCCAGCTCTGCTCCCAAGTCTTCAGTGCCCAGTACAAAGCAGTGACACAGATGCTGACGGTAAGCACAGAAATCACCAGTACATGCAGACTCCAGGGGTGGCTCCTCCTAATTCCAGCCTACTTCAAGTCCCCCAACATAACATTCTGTACAGCCTGGAACCCTCCTAGGCTCTGGGATCCCCAAACCTCTTATCCTAGGAGAGTGCTCTATGGATGGGCCTACGCTCCCCAGAACCAAGCAAAGCATGCCACGGACATGGTACATGCTCATTCCTCTCAGCTGTCCCTACACACTCAAACAGAAAATCCCATCTCACTATAGCCATGAGGTACAAGAAGTCTCACCCAAGGATCTGTTGGTAGGACCATGGGAAAATACCACAGGGATGCCAGCCACAAATCAGGCTTGGCAGGAACACCAGCCTCCCGAGGCTGCCTATTCAACCCAACCACATCAAGACTCACATCCTGTCTTAGGGTTCTATTCCTGCACAAACATCATGACCAGGAAGCAAGTTGGGGAGGAAAGGGTTTATTCAGCTTACACTTCCACATTGCTGTTCATCACCAGAGAAAGTCAGGACTGGAACTCAAGCAGGTCAGGAAGCAGGAGCTGATGCAGACGCCATGGAGGGATGTTCCTTACTGGCCTGCTCTCTTATAGAACCTGAGACTACCAGCCCAGAGATGACACCACCCACAAGGGGCCCTCCTAATTTGATCACTAATTGAGAAAATGTCCCACAGCTGGATCTCATAGAGGCATTTCCTCAACTGAAGCTCCCTTCTCTGTGATAACTCCAGCCTGTGTCAAGTTGACACACAAAAGCAGCCAGTACACATCCTCAGAAACAGTGAGACAGGAAGCAAAGCTGCCTTGGCAGGAAATGAGCTGAGGGGACAGGAATGTGAACAGTCTTCTATGACCCAAATCTGCCATCAGGTAGCTTGTCTAAAGTACACAGGTATGTTTGCATGGTTGCTCAGGTCTATAACCCCAGTAGTCAGGAAACAGAGATAGGGAGTCCCAGAAACTCAAGGCCAGCCTGGGCTACACAGTGAGTTTGGTGCCAGTCTTGGCAAGGGAAAAGGGAAGGGAAGGGAAGGGGAGGGAAGGGAAAGGGGAAGGGAAGGGAA
>NW_022196910.1:2673753-2678909 GCF_008632895.1 Mastomys coucha | reverse complement strand
GGGGGGGAGAGTTAAAAACAAGGCCAAAAAGATGGCTCAGCAGCTTGTATGCTGTCAAGCCTGATAACCTGAGTTTTATCTCTGGGACCCAAGAAATGGAAAAGAATGGCTCCTTTCCTGCACTCTGACCTCCCACAACATGCATGCATCCACTGATATGTATATACCCAAGTAATATTCTTTTTGTTTGGTTGGCTTTTTGTTTTCATTTTTTGAGACGGTTTCTCTGTGTAGCCCCAGCTGTCCTGGAACTCATTCTGTAGACCAGGCTGGCCTCGAACTCAGAAATCCATCTGCCTCCTAAGTGCTAGGATTAAAGGCATGTGTCACCACTGCCCAGCCTCAAGTAATATTCTAAAAAGACAAAGCAGAACTGGGAACAGGTCCATGGTAGAGAACTCGTCTGTCATGGGCAAGACCTGAGGAGCTCTTCACAGCACTGGGGGCGGATACCCACAGTCCAGGAAGAATGGCAGGTTCCAGACCAGCCTGGTCTACTTAGAGTGTGAGGCATGTTAGGCTACATAGCAAGACCCTGTCTGAACACAAAGCAGAAAAACCATGTAAACAAACAACAAAACCAGTAATGACTACAGAGAAGAGACAGCAAACACATGTAGTTTTAGCAGAGAACTAAAGGATTCAGGCCTATGGATGGACCTGAACTGTAAGCTGCCCTTATCTCTGTGTCCAGTTAACAGGAACCATCTGAACAGAGAGGTGGATGGGAACAGACCTACTGTCCTAAACAATAAGCCACACAAAAGCCTCTCCACAGCCTGGGGGTTCTCAACTCCCACGCTGTCCCTGTCAGACTTACCTTCCTCTGTACTGGGCCCCACAGGGTCACCTGTCCCTGCCCAACAAGCCTGCAGTACCCAAAGAAGTGATGCCAGACACGAGTTCCCAATGGTGACCACACACAGAACCTTCCCAACTTTCCAACCCCAGCAAGCACTGGCCTTGCCACAGCACCTCTGCCCACCACCCAGGGCTCTGGGCCCTAGTGTCCCCTCTGCGACTGGCTCCAGGTAAAACAGACTGATCCTTTATGTTTGAGCTTTATCCCCACTTCCAGGATTTGCATGTGGCCCATGCTGTGGGGTCCTGTGTGATCTACCACCCTCATTCATCTCAGCTGTGTTCTGCTGTGTCCTCAGGCTCTTGCCCAAAGTCCCCGAGGGGTGACAAAAGCAATCTAGGCTCTCCAGCCCCTGGAATCCATGAGACACTCCGGGCTTCAAATCAAGTTTAATAAATAAAATAGCATTGGGCAAAGGCAGTCTCGCATCACAGTGTCCTCGGTGGGGCGAGGGACGGTCGAGTCCAGCCGCACAGGCTCAAACAGCACCGCTCTGCCAACACCGGGTGGAGCTGCCTGCCCAGGGACCCCACTCCAAATTGTAAACACCAACATAAATAAAATGAGGGAGGCCAAGGACTGGATGGGCCCAGCCACCCTGCTAGGAGCCTCCAAAGAAATGAGACCCGCAGGACAGGTGGGTGGCAGGGTGGTGCTTCCAGAGCTGTGCCCCGAGAGCCCCCAAGGAGAGGGGCAGGAAGGGAGCAGACCATCTGCTCCTCACGCGCCTGGGATGCTGAGGCCCCACCAGGGCACAGGGTGGGGAGTGCAGGCAGGACGCAGTTGGGGTATAAAGTGCGGCTTTTCCTGAAGTGAAGGCGGCAAAGGGCCGAGACGGGCGGCCACAGGGCGAGGTATATGGCTCTGTGCCCCGAAGTCCCACGCTGAGCGGAGGCTGGAGGCCACACCCCGCTGTGGTGGGGAAAGAGCTGGCCTGTGGAGGGTGCCTGGGCAGAGGCTGCTGGTGCGGATGAGTCCTGCCCAAAGCCCCAGGCAGCACCGCCTAACCAGCCTCTGCTGGCTGAGGGGCCAGTGGCTGGCTCCATGTTGGGACGGGCCCTCTTGGAGCCCAGCTGCCAGGCTGACTCCATGGCATGGTGGCAGCCTGGGGCCTTGGCGGTGCTGGATGCTGAGGTCTGGGGTATGTGTGGCCCTGGCCACTTCACTGGATCCCATCATGTTCTGAAGCAGAGAAGGCATCACACAGGCCTGCATGGGAAGGGGGGTCAGGAAGACTGACTCGCAGGCCTGGCAGTGCTGCCATGTCCACTCTGAGCACAAGTACCCACAGATGACCAGGGATCAACAGGTCATCACATTGCACCTATGGGAAACCATAAGCAAAGGTCAGTGGCCAAGTAACCCAGGTCTCACCCATCCAGACTAGCTGCCCCCACCCAAAACACAGCTCTGGTTTCTGCCTGAATACCACTTGCAGCATTATGGAGCACAAACAATGAAAACTTACTGCCGAGGAGAAAACTAAAGCTGTAGAGGAAGTTTACCATAGCCCACAGCAGACAGCTACAGCCCTGGGCACTGGCCAGCCTGCTCATGCTCCAGCCTGTGGAAGCTACCAAGAATGACACTCACTGTGACAAGGGCTCCGAGTGCAGTGTGGAGGCTGGGCACGCTGGATGGCCAGTTAGGAAGGGATTCACATCCCCAATGCCAATGAGTCCAAATTCAGTGACCGACAAGGCCACCTGTGCTGGAGCCATGGGCTCTGCAGTGTCCTCGCTCAGATCCACAGGGCTGGACGC
This sequence comes from Mastomys coucha, assembly GCF_008632895.1. Taxonomy (NCBI): domain Eukaryota; kingdom Metazoa; phylum Chordata; class Mammalia; order Rodentia; family Muridae; genus Mastomys; species Mastomys coucha. The sequence continues at coordinate 2,676,284 of NW_022196910.1, read as the reverse complement.
AAGGGGCAGCTCCTCAGGTAGGGCAAGGTCCACAGCCAGCCTGGGGCTGGTGCCCGGCTCTGGAGCAGCAGCAGTGGGTGGGAGTTCAGCAGAGGTGGCCAGGCTAGTGGGCTGCTGGAGCGAGGGTGCAGCAGGGGGGTCATCCAGCTGCTGGAATGGACATGGTCCTGGCTCTGAGGAAGGGAGGTCATCCGAGCCTACGCCAGGCTGATCAAGTCCACCAGCTTCAATGTCCACATTCAGGGGCTCTAAAGGGAGAACATTGAGAACAGCCTGAGCAGAGGTTCAGCTCCTCCCATAGCCCCACACGCTCCTCTCAGATCTCACTTAGGGTAGGCCTCCTTACAAGAAGCCACTCACACCAATGGGCCCAGCCAGAGACTACGAGGTCAGGAGGGGGCTATGTCCACAGCATTAGAAACAGGAATCAGAGCCCAGAGATATAAAGCATTAGGGCTCTGCTGGAAATGGTGACACTGGACAGTTCTTCAAACCCATAGGCACCACACAGGGACTGAAATGATGCCTCCACCAGCAGCAGACTTCACGGGAGCAGCACCCATCCTTTTTCATCCCCTGTGTGAATGTACTTCTGTCCCCTCCCAGCCATAGGGTAAACGAGGTTGGCATCTGGGGGTAGGACCTAGCAGGCCCACTGCTCACTGGGAACTAACTGCAAAAGGTCTTGTGTTCCCTGTCCTTACCCACAGCCCCACCTCATGTGGACTCACCCACAGGCACCCCTGCCTCAGACTGCAGCCGGGCATGGCCATCAGGATCAAGCCCATCCAGGTCCTGTTCAGTATCCCTGTGGAAAGAACTATGAAGAGAAGGGAGCCAGGGAAGGAGGACCCCACCAGGAGGGCAGCCCAACACCCCACCACAGCCACCCTGGCCAGATGAATAGAATGAGCACGCACGTGGTTCCAGAGGAGACAAACTTCCGCCGGCCCAGCCGCGTCTGCTGGGCAAAGTAGTCGTAGCGCTCGGACTTCTTCCACAGGTAATAATACTCCACACACTCGCCCACTGACCGCGTGCGTACCTGTGTGAGCCATAGGCATGCTTTGGGCCTCACTGCGGGCCACAAGGCAGCAGGAGAGACTTCCTCTGGGACCCCATGAGAACTCACCTACTGCCGCTTGTCCCTACCAGTGCCCCATCAACTAGCACCCCAGGCCTTCTTTCCTGGACACCATGAGCACCTGCCTCCTGCACCAGGACATCTGGGCTCCTCCACACAGACAGACAAAGCCTCCAGCAAGAGAGCTGGAGTCTAGGATGCTGGCTCATGGAGTCAGCTGCTATTGTGAACATGACCGTGGAGCCATCCTGAAGACACAGCTGAGGACATGCACTGCAATGGGACCCAGTGCTGCTCAACTGCATTGTCAACAACCCAGAGACACATGTCAGGCATCCATGAAGAAAGCCCACACTGCATATGGGTGGGGTCTAGGATGAATCACAAAAGAAACAAGAAGCCAGCCAAGCACCCATGCCTACCTCCTCATTGACTGAGAAAGAACTCAGTGTGACCAACCCTCATATTCCCAGGGCCAGGCTGACTGTGTCCTCAAATCACAACCAGTAACAGAGGTCCTTAAGACATTTGTGGCCAGAGGTGTGGTCACAGCAACAAGTAAGTGACTAATACAGAACACTGGTACTGAGAAGGGGCACCTGTGTGGACAGACCAGCCCACGTGGTCCACAAATGTCTGGGAGGACCGTGAAAGTTTCATGGCCACTCTGGTGGGAATCCAGAAGAGGAAAATGTAGAGAGAAACATGCACAGTGGAAGCCATGAGCTTCCCAAGGGAACGAGGCTGGCCTAAGACCACTCTGTTACCTCTGGCAAAAACTCTACCTGCCTCCTGTCTGATTCCTGAACACTGAAGTAGAGCCAAACTCAAAAGTAACAGACAGAGCTGGGCATGGTGGTGCACGCCTTTAATCCCAGCACTCAGGAGGTGAAGGCAGGTGGATTTCTGAGATCAAGCCAGCCTGGTCTATCTACAGAGTGAGGTCCAGGACAGCCAGGGTTACACAGAAACACTTGAACTGGCCTTTGCTACTTTGTGGGTTCTTCTTTTTCCCACCATTTATCTCCCCCAACCACCATTTCACTACCTATCACTAGATGGAGAGAAGGAAAGAAGGAGAGGGGGGAAGGAGAGACGGAGGAAAGAGAAAAGAAGAGATCCCTAAATCTGATTTCTTTCTTCTTATTTCTTCTTTGAGCACAACTAGGACAAACTGCAGCCAACCGCCATGAATGACCAACAACCACCAAACTAATCTCTTGAGGCCCTAGCATTCATATACTATAAAGTTCCCAGAATTCCAAACTTTACACAATTGCAAAAAAACTATCAAACGACCTACAGGTGGCAAAACCACAACTTTTCTAGCACAAGAGGCAAATCACACACACTCAACTGCTGAGGAGAATCTGAAGTAGCCTACACCTACACCTGAGATTAAAACACACACTCAGCTGCTGAGGAGAATCTGAAGTAGCCTATACCT
>NW_022196910.1:2662701-2673743 GCF_008632895.1 Mastomys coucha | reverse complement strand
TAAAACACACACTCAGCTGCTGAGGAGAATCTGAAGTAGCCTATACCTACACCTGAGATTAAACAAAAATGTGTTCTTGTATCTCTGGTTTTTAAGAAACCAAAATTCCAGAATTTTCACAAAAAACTGTCAACAAAAACAAAAACAGGCTCCGCTGCTCTATGGGAAAAAAATATTTAAAATGGGACTGCCCGCTCATTGTGCACTGTACACTGTGCCCTGTTAGATCAACAGTGAGAGAGACTAGAGCAAAGAAAATGTGAGGTTCAGTGGGGAAACAGAATTCAAGCAAGATCCCAGCTGCAGATCTGGCTCCAAATGCAGCTTCAAGCACTGAATCCCTAAGCTCTGCACGGGGCTAGCAGAGAAGGCACAGAGCCCAGCAAGGAAGGTCCCAATTGTGAAAACACCAATCCATTTAAAGAGAGCACTGAACTGAGGTCCCTGAAGGGGTCCCTTCCTCAAAGCAGTGCCCCAGGAAAGTGACTCCCCAGGTCCAGCCAAAGTATTGAGGCCACTGCAGCACTGACCACCACATGCTAGGCTGGCAAAAAATACTCGGTGGCACCAGACTCTTGGCGCTGGCTTTGCAGACACAAAACACAAGTGCAAGGAGCCAAGGAGGCTTGTACCAACATTCTGGAAAGCCACCGGGATAAAGCAGTGACCCACGTAAAGTGGTAACAGTAAAGCCCAAGGAGCCATGGAGGCTTGCACCAACATTCTGGAAAGCCACCAGGACCAGGAAGCCCTGAGATGCCACTAGGGTAAAGCAATAACCCATGTAAAGTGGTGATGGTGAAGCCCAAGTTCCCATGGAGAAACCAGGATGCTGGAGGTACAAAAACCACAGGACATCTGCCAAGAAAGCCACAGGTATGGAGTGGAGCTGGCCCTAAGAGGCTACATGTGCTGTGGGCAACACAGCTATAGTGACAGAGCTGCTTTAGGCTACTGGAAGCCAGATGAATCCACGGAGAGCAGGACACGGAGCTAGGACACGTGGACTCTGCTGTGCACAGGCTGTCTCAGCAGTGCTTTGGCCTGGCGCCTTCCTTTGCTATACAAAGAGAACAGTAATGCATACTGAACACCACTGTATAGAAAATGGAACTTACAATTTTGCTTTGGGCTGCTCTGTTTGGGTTTTGTTGGGTTTTGTTTTTTTGAGACAGGGTTTTCTGTGTTCTTGCTGTTCTAGAATTCACTCTGTAGACCAGGCTGGCCTCAAATGTCTTTAATCCCATGTGCACGGATTAAAGGTGTGCACCACCATCCCTGGTAATACTTATTTTCTGTGTATTAATATTTGCCTGCACGCAGTATGCATATGCACCACGTGTGTGCCTAGTGCGCCTGGAAGTCAGAAGAGGGTGTCAGATCTCCTGGAACTGAAGTTGCAGTCACTGTGAAGCACCACGCAGCACTAGGAATCAAATTGGGGTCCTTTGCAAGGGCAGTTACTGCTCTTAACCGCTGAGTCATCTCTCCAGTCTCTGCAGCCTGTAACTTATAATTTAAACTTTGCATCAAGTCCCAGAAGAGACTTTGGAACAGTGCAGGGACAGGTGCCATGAGTTAGAGGAAACTGGACGATTCCCATTAGGAGCCCTCCAGGAGCAGGGGAGGAGGGACCAGGCAAGTGAAAGCTAAGGTCTGCTGAGGTCATGAGAGATGCACTGTGACAGCAAATCACGTCGACTCGACTGGATTGCAGTCACCTAAGAGATACAGCTCGGATTGTCTCCAGAAATTTAAATGGTATACAGAAAACACCCTGAATATAGAGAGCACCACCCCATAGGTAGGGGTCCTAAGTGAACAATAAGGGAAAAAGCAAAAGGTAAGCAGAGAATCTACGTCTCTGCTGGGAGGCTAGGAACTGAATGTAAGCAGCTACCTTAAGCTCATCAGGGCTTCCCTCCAAACTGTGAGTCAACATGCACAACCTCCCCTAAAAGACTCTACTCCAGTATTTCAGCACATTGACACCAGGGACTGAGACAGTACACAGGTGCAGTGACAGGAAGTGACAGAACACAGGTGCAGTGACAGAGAAGTGACAGAACACAGGTACAGTGACAGAGAAGTGACAGTACACAGGTGCAGTGACAGGAAGTGACAGAACACAGGTACAGTGACAGAGAAGTGACAGAACACAGGTACAGTGACAGAGAAGTGACAAAACGCAGGTGCAGTGTCAGAGAAGTGACAGGCAGGACACAGGTGCAGTGACAGGGAAGAAGTGACAGGCAGGCCACAGGTGCAGTGTCAAAGAAGTGACTGGCAGGACACAGGTGAGTGACAGGGAAGTGACTGGCAGGACACAGATGGAAATCATCCCATGGCCATCAGCTCCTTCACTCAGGATGCCTCATGCATCTGGAATCCCAGAGCTAAGCCACACTAAAACCTGAGGCACTCTTTAACTTCAACGTCCCGCGTAGTGTCCTGCCAACATCTACACGGGCCCTCTGACAAAATGCCCTGACTCCCAGAGCCATACTTGCCCAGCCACACTTTGTAGAGACCCAGTCTCTGGACACCCACCCTTCCCAGAGGCCAGGCCGCCTCTGAAGAGCAGGGCATGGAGAGGCCAAGCTCACAGGCCTTCACTCCTCCTAAACAAGTGCACAGTCTGACTTCCGAGCCCGACCAGGCTGAACCTGGATTTGCAGATGCACTCCTGCTTTGACAGTTCATGGTTGAGTGCTGCATCTGGCCAGATGTAGGCACAATCAGATCAAGTAACATCCTGGTGACACCCCAGGTCCAGAACTCACCCCTACACTACCACTCACAGATAACACCAACACCCCAGGGTGAACAGGTCCCCAGGTTCAAGGCTAGAAGCAGGGCTGGGCCTGCCAGCTTTGACAAAGCCTGACAACCATCAAGGACGAAGAGAAGGACAGAGAGCTGAGGCCAGTATGGAATGTCAGCCCAGAGCAGGACAAATTCCCACAGGGGACTCAGGTCTATGAAGGAAAGAAAGGCTCAGGCAGCCCTTATCTCCACTGAGGACTCAAAGGTCACAGGACCAAGCAAGGGGTGGGGTGCGGTGGGGAGGAGCCAGCTCAGGCACAGGAGCCTGCCCTCTCTGCTGGTGATGACTTTAGTCAAGACCAGAGGGAGCCACGCACAGTAGGGCAGGTGTGCTGGGAAGAGGACGCCTCACCCACCTTGTTGGCCTGAATGAGATGAAAGTTCTTCCCGTGAACACGGAAGCCATGTTCAAAGTTCCTGCACTCCTCCTCGCTCCAGGCACAGAGCCCGTCTGCAAAGAGAAGGGTCGCTTAGACAGCTCAGGGGCAACAGAGACAGGAGGGGAGCCCGGAGCTGTAGCTCACCTCTGATCACCTTTACGTTGAACCTCAGCCTGCGCAGGGCCTCCTCCACATTGAAATTACATTTCACGAGCTCATACAGCGCCTGGGGTAGAGAGTGGTTGACCTTTCCCACCAGTCTACCAGGGCTAGCAGAGAGCATGCCTACACCATGGCCCCAGAACCACAGGCTGCACCCACAGCACAGCCCCAGGGCCACAGGCTGCACCCACAGCATGGCTCCCCCAGCTACTACAATGGTGTTTGTACCTTGGTCATGACAGCTGTCGGGGTAAGTGCCTGCACTGTCATACCAGGAGTGACATGGAGCACTGACACCACTGTCCCTCACAAGTGGGTTCAATGTGAGCTCCATCCCACTGGCCACACCGTCTGACCATCCCCTGTCCGCTGCCCAACATGTGGTCCCTACCTGCTCACTGTCCTTCACCACCTCGCCCTCTGGGATCTGTGGGCCAGCCATCTCCTGCCACCTCCGTTTCACTGCCCTGTACAGGAACTCCTCCACCTCCCGCTCTGGAAGCACACTGGGGCTCCACAGCAGCTGGTCTTCATTTTCATAGACTGTGGAGAGAGGCTGAGAGTCAGGAGTGGCAGTGGCCACCCACAGTGGGGGAGGCAGGGCAGGCACGTCGGCACCTCCCATTGGGTAGCACCAACTCCAGACATTTGCAGCTTGGCATCACCCATGGACACAAGCCAGCTATGGGCACTCAGGGAAAAAGTCAGGACGCAGTGTGCAGACAACAAAGTTGCAGAATGAACCCACCAGCAGGTCGCAGGTGATTCTGGAAGGGCTATACTTCCTCTTAGGGTGTCACAAACACAAAGGACACATCAGAGATGGTGCCACTGAGTGTGGCCACCTGCAGACAGAGCTCCCATCCACAGCAGACAGGGCAGGAAAAGGGGCAAAGCAACAGATCGTGTGCAGAGAGCAGGGGCACCCACCTATGATGCCAGCCAGCACTCAAGGGCACTGGCCAGAGGATCATCAGCTCAGGGCCAGTCTCAACAGAATGTTCTAGGCCAGCTTGAACTACAAAAGACCCTGTCTCAACAGAGGAAAGTGAAACAAACAAACAAACAAGACAATGGAACACGCAGACCGAAGTCTATGAATCATCAATCGAATCTGTCATTTAAAAATTCACACAAACACAGTGTGGTGAGCACATCTTTAATCGAGCATTCAGAAGGAGGAGGCAGGTGATCTCTGGGAGTTCCAAGCCAGCCTGGTCTACAGAGAGAGTTCCAGGAGAGCCAGGGCTATAAAAAGAAAACTTGTGCCAAAAATCAAAACAAGTAAAACCAAAAGGGAACCACAGGCCCACATGGCCTCACTGGAAAAACTCTCTAACATACACTTTGTGGAACACACTCACAGATTCTGCCCCACTCTGAAGAAAAGCAACTTCAACACTTCCACAGGGCAGCATAACCCTGGTGTTAATACCTGACCAAGAACAAAAGACCGACTCTAGGCCACTGCCCCATGAGCACACATGCGTGCAAGATGGCATGGAAGAGAAAGACACTCATGTCAATTCCATATCAGGCAAAGACTACACACATGGACAGTGAGCACCCTCTGCTGCCCACCAAAGACCTGGGCTCCCTAGACCCTCATTTACTTACATCCATCTGTATGTATGCTTCCACTTAGAGCCTGGCTATGTGTGTGCCTAGAGCCCATAGCTGAGCATGTAGCTGGGGTTCACTATGTTGGGTCTCCCTCAGACACAGGGTGATGTGTCTTATTCTGGGTCACCAGCTAGGCAGCATTTATAGGAGCCAAATTGAGTAAACAGGTCCCTGGGGTGTGCCTGGGAGAGTTACCCCGGCCCCCAGTACCTGCCTCCTACTTCCTGTCCGCCATGAGGCAGCCCCGGCTGCCAGATACTCCTCATGCCATATTCTTTTGCCTGGGCACATGGAGCCCAACAAATAAGAACCAACCATCTGAAACTGTAAACCAAAATAGGTTTGTTCATTTTTTTTTTAATTCGTGTGCACTCGAATACACACACACTCATTGAGTAAAGTCTGAAATGAACTTTTCTCCCAGGCTGTTTCTCCCAGGCATTTGGTCACAGCAGCAATCTGCAGGAGCTAATACACTACTGTTGATGTGACCTCCCTCCAGACCACTGCTCTACCTGTCTCCATGGAGTCTCATGGAGCCTTCGTGGACGGCATCACTCCAGCTCCACAACTCAGAGGCAAGTACAAACAGCAGCAAGGGCCATACATAAGCAGAGGGCACAGCAGCTATCAGAAGGAAGGAGCCAAGCCTCCGTCACACACACACATGAAAGCACAGCAAGCATCATTTGCAGCTTAGAGAGCACAGTTTCAAGAAGGCAGACTATAAGCAGCCTGTGGAGGACAAGCCTTCATGGCAGGACTGCTCCAGAATGCAGGCCGGCCCAAGAGCGGTGAGCCCAGCGGATGCAGCCTGATCCGGAGCACACACTGGACACCCAACAACAACAACTCATTCTCTGCTGAGGTCAGCAGCTGGACAGAGGGGCTCTTCCTCTGTGGAGGCGTCGGGAGAACAATCCTGCCAGGCTGTCCTCTGGCCCCCACATGTGAATGCATGTACAAACATGCATACACACATAAAGTGTAGACGGTGCGTGTATAAGAAATGTGAAGAAAGAAGCTAAACTGTCCCCAGCAAATGACATATAACATACATAACAACCCTCAAAGCACCGGCCAGGCGCTGCACAAATGGACAGAGGATGGAGGCCATGCTGGTGGCATCAGAAAGGCAGGCAGGCTACAAGCTGGGGACTACCAGGAACAAAAGCGATCAAGGTTGTGTCCCAAACACACAAATAACTCCTACAAACCAGAAAGTGCATGCGCTGCACAGGGTTAGGCCTACAGAGCAAGGCGCTGACAAGGCGGGCAGCAACTGCAGCGCCTGCACACTGGGGAACTCTCTAGGGACGATGTGACACCAACCAAGAGATGAACATGCAACTAAAGAAAACCTGGCAGCAACATACAAGCAGCATACACTCTGTGGGCAGTCCACAGAGGCACTGCCGCACAAGACCCACCAGGTCTGAGCTCAAGGACACAGTGGGCTACATGTACGTGATGTGTTGTGTGTCTGTCTCTATGTCCCACCCTGCGTGTCCCTGAGCCTGTACCTAAGCAGGCACACCCTGCACAGCCCACATCCGGGCACTCAGCCCCTACAAGGTCCCTGGCCCCAGCTGCTGAACACAGCAGGAAGTGATCTATGACAGTCCTGGCTCTGCTCAGGGCAAAAAGTCCTAACAGGAAGTGACCTCCCAGATGAAGGAACAATGAGGGAACACAGGAGCAGCAAGTAGCTCCTGGGGCAGGCCCACTCAGGGAAAGGTACCACTGGCAGTGCGGTAGAGACAGAGGGCAGTGGAAACCACAGTCTAGGCAAGGCTGTTACCCTAGAGCTGGGCTAAGGATGGTGAACTCCGTCCACAGACAGAAAGCAGGAGTTTTCAAAGATGCCAGCTATCCCTGGGGCCCCTGGGCAAGACCCCACTAGGTCTCCAGAAACACTTACTCTTGTCACAATGTCGGTTCAAGTGCAGGATGTTGAGGTCAGCTTGGAATTGAGGCCCCACCATGATCTCCTGCAGAGACAAAGGCCAGGCTCAGGGTCAGGAAGTGACCAGCAGATGAAAAACTAGGACCCCAGGGGTACCATGTGCTTCAAGCAGAGGTTGTCACAAAGAGCTATAGGTCTGCCTGCCAACTCTCACTTCCACACTGTGTGGATGAGAAAGAACACCCTGCTGCCTAGCCCTGCACACCAATGCAGGACACTGGGCCACATCACAGGCTTAGTCATCCCCACAGTGGCAGAATCACAGCCCAGGTCTACAAACACAGTGGGGCCTCCTGTCTCTGAGACAGACCTCAAAGTTCATGGGATCCGGCCAGCATGGGTGATGGACTAACCACGCAGCCCCACAGGCACGGGGTGATGGAGTAACCATGCAGCCCCATACCTTCTTGCACTTGTTGGCAGGAAGTGCGTCCTCTTCAGTGTCAGAGGAGGCTGAGGAGCCTGGGCCGTTATCACCAGCTAAGAACCGGGCTGCAGGCAGAGAAGCAGTGAGGGGCACCCATCAGGGTGCGGCTGGCCCTTCCTAGGGCCCTCGACAGCAGCTCATCTTGCAGCCCTCACCCCTCGCCATGACCACCCAGCTGCTACAGCTGCCCTGGAGGGCACCTGACAGTCTGAAGCCACCACCCCTGAACTGCCAGACAGAGACCCATCCTATCTCACTCAATCCAAACCCACTCTGTGGCAGCTCACAGACCAGCACCCCAACCCCACCCTGGGCCACCATGGCATGTCCCCTGCAGAGCCCCCAGTGCCCAATCCATATGTCTGTGCCTATGTGACACACAGCCATGGAGGAAGGGCCAGTGACACCTACACCCACTCTGGTTATGAAAGAGGTCCGAGGCCTCATGGGAGGTGACAGATGGGGTGAGGTCATCAGCGGAGGACTGTGTTTCTTCCTCTTCTTCCCCAGAAAGCAAGTCCTTGGCTATCTGCTCCTTTGAACAGGACAGTACACTAAGTATGGCAACTGCTTTACCAACACCCAACATCAACACAAAAGGTCAAGTCTGCCAGGGTGAAGGGGACAGAGACGGCCAGCTTAAGCCACCATCTGTGATAGGCCAAGGTGCAGACTCCGCCTGCCCTCTGGGGCTCCAGCTCCTTTCCCAGCCACAGTTCCCTGGGATGGCGCCCATCACCCAGACCAGAACAGGTGTCAGGCCAACCCAGGGCAGGGTTGTCCAAGGTTGTGCCAGTGAGGACAGAGGAGGAGACCAACCCTGGGCCTGGCCTCACACTTGCTGACCAAGTAGTTCCCCCATCCTGGGCCTGGCATCCCTCCCACTCACCTTGTCCAAGGTCATGTCCGGGAGGGCTGGAGCCGTGTCACCACCCTCGCTCTCCTGCTCAGAGATGGGGTCTGACGACTCGTACCCATACAGTGCAAGCAGCTCATCCAGGGGCATGTCACTGCTCTGCGAAGAAGTACAGGGCCCATCAGAGCATGAAACCTATGGTTCTGCCCAAGTCCTGCTACCCTCCAAGGCCAGGTCCCCTCCTCACTCCTCAGCAAGTCCCCATGGGGCAGTACACCTGCATCAGGACCATCAAGGAGGTAAGCAGGACAGAGACACAGCAGGCTCTAGAATCGCCAAAGCTCTGAGGAACAGAGAAGGCTCTAAGGCTGGGCCACAATGCAAACCATGTGCATGGGGCTGGAGCACACGGAGCCCAAGGACAGCAACTGGACGCAGTCTGGTGAGTCCCCATACCTGGTCAATGAAGTCCTTGTCCAGCTCCTCCTCCGGCTTTTCAGGACACTGTGGGGCCTCAGCACACCCTTCTTGGAGGCTGTAGTTTTGTGTCAGGAGCTCAGCAAGGTTGAACTGATGGTCAGCAGAGCCCATGGATACCACTGTGGAAGAATTCAGTAGGTAGGCAGGGTGTGGGAACTGAGTGGAAATAGGTCTGGAGAGGCACACAGGCTGGGTAGGACCAGTGAGGTCTACCTCACTGGATCTGCAAAGGTGTGTGGACTAGGTGGGGGTAGATCTGGAGGGCAGAGAGATTGGGCAGGAGCAGATGGATCTGGAAGGACGTTAAGTCTACAAGATGAAAGGCATCAGTCAGGTGAGAGTGGACAGCCATGGAGGGGTCTGGCCCCACAGCCACACCTTGGCTCCCAATATACACATGGGGCACACAGACAACACCATTCAAGACACTGAAGGAGCGCCAAGTTCCATCTATTGGTCCATGTCCATGTGATGTTTATGGCGACAGATGCCTGTAACACTTCACCTTCTTGGGCCCACAGGAGGTGACCAGAAGACTACTAGACACCTTAAAGCCACTGAGCAAGCAACCACCTTAAGGAGGGTACTCCTTGGTCATCCGTGCTTAGGTAACCATTATCCCATAGCTCCAAGGATAGGGAGTGCTCTGACCATTGTAAACACTGCCAACTGACAGGGGACACTGGGCCTTCCTAGACTCATGCCTGCTCAGTCTGGGTCCTGCTAAGAAAGAGTTCTGCCTGTGGAGATCTGGGACAGAGGGGGTGGTACCTGCCGTGGTCTGCAAGCTGGGCTCCCGAGGACACAGGTTGTGTACAAGGCAGGAGGTTACACGAGGACTCTGCCTCTCCAGAGAGGAGGCCTGCAACAGAAGAGAGGCAAACCTCATGCAGCTACTGAGGCTCACTCGGGTGAGAGCCTAGCCACTAGGTAACCTTGAGGACTCCAGGGGAAGCAGCATGGTGACTGTCCAATCCGCTCCAGGATAGAGGGACCTTGAAAGCATGAGGCTTGGTGACAGATACAGACATAGAAGGATACACTTGTAACCCTCTTTACAGAAAACGCCGGAACAAACAAAGCAGAGAGTGGAGCTGGACTCAAGGGTCTAGTGGCTGGGGTGGGGACAGCTCTAGAGATGAAAGCAGAGGCTGAGCAGATCCCACTGTAACCCCATGACCCGGGTAAGTGGCAGCACACTGAGACTGTGGGCCTGGACACGCCCCCACATATCTGTGCACTCCCCAACTCCGTGGCCACGGCTCCAGTGCCACTGCAGCAGGGCTAAACGCCATCTTGTTCCCACATGCCAGCAGTGGACAGCCCCTCTCAAAGCAGCTAAGCTGTACACAGCACATGCTCCCCAAGAATACAGCCATGCTGACAAGAGGAAATACTGCTACCAGAGGAAGGAGAGCCATGTTCCCACCCAAGCTCCCCATGCTGGACGATGGAGACCTCTGAAGTGGCCTAGCCAATACCACCTGTGAACTGTGGAAACGAACAAGCCAATTCCCAAACGGAAACTCACGGGGTCCCAGAAGAGCGATAGTCATCCTCTTTCAGAAATGACCAGAGTCATAGACATCTCAGCACAGTGGTGTGGGCCCACAGATAGGCACAGGCCAGAGACACAAACTCAGAACCTCAGAGACTAACTCCCTGATGGCCTGGACACACAAGTCAATACATGTGACCAAACAAATACATGACAGAACTCAGAGGCTGGGGTGGAAACACCAGCAAAGCACACATCTGAAAGCAGTGGTGTATAGAGACCACTCACTGAGCGAAAATCAAAGTCATCAGTCCATCTTGCAAACATCACGAGCCCTGAGCACATCTCTCCAAAGAAGATGCAGAGCTCCTATCATTACAGAACACAGGGTCCACCAGTGACATCCAAACAGGCAAGGAGCATCAGAGCCCAAATGCTAAGGGTCAAGTATGTGGCACCAAAGTCACATGACCATCCCCTCAGTCAGAAGTGGGAAGAGCACATCCACCTGCTGAAGACCAGGTGAACCAAACAAAGCAACAGCATGGTTATTACACAGCCAAGAGCGAGCGAGCGAGCAAGGTTCTCACATGCACCACCTAAACAAGGCAGGCCCTTGCAAGCACTACAAACAAAAGGCCACATAAGTGAAACCCAGAGATGGAAGTGGGTTTGTCAGGGTTGAGTGACTGTCCTGACAGCAGGACTTCCTTCAGAGGTAAAGGAATGCTCGAAACTGATTTTACACACTAAAACAGAGACAGCACAGGGTGCTCACAAAGTGGCTGCAAAAACAAACGTGAGAAAAGGGAGGGAAGGAGGGA
>NW_022196910.1:2636729-2662453 GCF_008632895.1 Mastomys coucha | reverse complement strand
GAGAGACAGAGAGAGACAGAGAGACAGAGAGAGACAGAGAGAGACAGAGAGAGACAGAGAGAGAGAGAATGAATATGGCTCAGGGGTTAAGAGCATTGAGTTCAACTCCCAGCACAGCAGCTCACAGACATGTAACTCCAGTTCCAGAAGTTTCCGCATCCTCTTCTGGCAAATACTCATACACAAAAATAAAGGTCTGTGTGTGTGTGTGTGTGTGTGTGTGTGTGTGTGTGTGTGTGTGTAATTTTCAGAAGTTAAAATCTTAAAGTTTAAAACTTAGAACACAGTAGCACTGGATCCTCAGAGGTCAGAAGTGAGGCACTCATCTACCCCAAAAGAGAAACAAGAAGACTAAAGCTCAGAGAGGTCAAGTTTCTTACTCAAGCAACACCAGGAAGGACCTCAAAAGAACCCCAGCCAGGCCCCTCCACTGAGCACTGCACCACGCAGCAAGGGGGCGGTGGGGGGCACAGGGCTGCATCCTCCTGGAAAGATGTTTCAGGAAACCCCCAAGGTTCTAGTTCAAGAGTGACTACAACCCAACAGGCTTCTGAGGGTGACCCCCACATGGGGGCAGAGGGAAAGCTGATGATGAGGGGGCCCACCTGGGACAGCCGCAGGGCACTCACCCAAGTGTCTGGCATCTTACACTCTGTACCTGGTGTAGTACAGCAAGGCATCCAAATCTTGGGACATGGACTAAGACCAGCCCCACGGGCTAATAACGTGAAGCCACAGGGGAAGAGGAAGCCCCGGCATCCTTGGAATCATGCCCAGTCCTGTCTAGCTCCCTATGAGTGGCTGTGGGCTCTGCCCAGGGACCTGCTCTCTGACCCCACTGTCCGGAACCCTAACTTAGAGGTGAGACACCACAGTTGCAAGACAGGCTAGCAACAGTCCCACAGTCTCACTATCCAGACAGAATGGGAACAACCTCCTGCTTCGGGCCAGGGATCCTCCGACCGATCCTCGGGTCGGTGGGCTGGACCGGAGCAGGGGCTCAAGCAGAACAGAGCTGAGAGCAGAACAGTGGGAGACACAGCCAACCTGGGAACCATGAACCCTGCTCCTTGCCAACTGGGCCAAGTTCATCTCCAGGTGACCCTCAAGGTCCCCAAGACTGACTAAGGCATAGATACCATCATGGTCACTGGACAACCAGGTACATCTCTTGAATGCCACTTTAAAAGGTAGGTTCCAAGACCCTATTTCCCCACGTGGGGAAAAGCTCAAGGCCAGCAAAGCCCCTCAGATCTCTACATCGGGAGGAAGCAGCAAGTCCAGCCTGGAGACAATCCAGGTGACAACAGGACACACACACTAAAGGCTGATCCCCAAGCAAAAGCCAGAGGCAAGCAGGTCCCCCAGCAAGGTGTCTGAGAACAGAGGATGCAAGGAGAATTGGCATGGACGACGCCACCCTGCCTTCTTAGCTAGGAGCCTGGACACAGCACAGGGAGCACCTCCAAGGCAGGTCTCCCAGGGAGACTAGGGGACCCAGATCTAGCCAGGCTGAGACTATGGAAAAAGGAAAGGTACTCACTCGCTCAGGAAGCAGCATCCCATGATTCCACTTAGCATCTTTTGAAGCACAGACTCCAAGCTGTGAGGAAGCCCAAGCCACACAAGGACCTCATGAACAGGTTGTAGCCCACACCCCAAAGGGGTAGAGGTTTCAGCATTAACTCCAAAACCAGTTACCTACAAACTGCAACCCACAAAGGACCAAGTGAACCCCAAGAATTATGAGAGGTCAGAACAAGTGAATACTGAGGAGTTTAAAAGCATTCTCAAGAGAAATGACCCACATCCACACCCAGGCAAGCTCCCCACCCCCACCCCACCCCCACCCCCATGCCCCTGGTTGTCCCAGCCTCGCCCCTCCACGGTGGCAGCTGGGACATCCCGGGAGACGGGTTCTGCCTGTCTCCACCCACATAGAGCTGAGACATGGGACAACAAGGGAGCGAAACCAAGGCACAGGAATGAAGAGAACAAGGTGGGGGCTGGGCAGCTGGGGTCAGAGGTGGCATCCTAGAGACCAGATGAGGTGAGACAACGGACAGGCAACTCCATAGGAATTCCGAGTACTAGAAAGGAACCCAGGGGCTGGATGGTCTCAGAGGATAGGCACAGCCAAGAGGTGTGGCTTAAACTAAGAACGGGACAAGCCGGCCAGCCCAAAGAGTTCCATCTCCCACTGAGACACACGCTAACCAAGCAGCTGACACTAAGGACTTCTAGTAACCATAGCCACTTTTATGAGTTCAAAACACGGAAGCAGCAAAACATCCTCTCACGTATGGGAAGACACCACCAGGCTCCCACTTGAAATAAGGAAACTGAGGCAGACCCCTTCCAAATTCTGGACTCCAGGAGAGCACGTAAGCACAGACCGGAGAGTCTCCACCACCCACGCCACGCAGGGCAGAGCAGCCCAAAAGCACCCACTTGGCCACCATGCCCCAAAAGGGGTATCGGCTGACCTGGCTTGTCTTCGGAAGGTCCGTTTCCCCAAAGCCCCCCTACAGAAGGAACTAAGCCCCTAAGACCCCTCTGAGCCAACCAGCCAGAGTTGTCCAACAGGGCCCCCAGAGCCCGGCCCTGGGGCCCACGCGCGGGCCTGTTGCTGCCCAAGCTGCCCCACTCGCGCACCGCGCTGAGTTCCAGTACCGGAGTGGCGGATTCGCAGCGCGTTGGTGGAGGCTGGTCCCGGAGTTCAGCGGCCGCACCCCGAGGTGCAGGTCAGCTCCGGGCTGAGCGCCGCAGCCCCGCACCCGCGGGGAGGCCCGCGCTCCCGTTCCCGCTCCCACAGCCAGACGAACTCCACGCGCGAAACTTTCCGCTCGCAGAGAGCCGCCGACTCCGCGCCCTGCTCATCCCCAGCGCGCCGGGAGACCGTCTCCGCGCCGCCGGCCCAGACGACAGAGCCGCACACCCACCCGGTCCGCGGCGCCCTCCCGCCGCGCGGCCCCGGGTCTCGGCCCCGCACCCGGCCGCCCGCGCCTCGCGCCCCTCCCCCCCAGTCCGCGCATGCGCACCGTAGCCGAGATGGAGGAGGGTGTCGTCGGGCGCCCACGGGGCTCATGCTCCGCCCGGTAATAGTGGAGAGGCTCGAGGCACTCGGACTGCGAGAGCACGGGCCCGACCAGGTCGACCCAGGGCAGTGTGTGGGAGGGGCCGCTACCCAGCCGCTCACTCACCTCCGCCATGGCCGAGCGTGCGCGCGGGAGGCGGCGGCCGCGCGGGTCCCCGGATGCGGTGCCGCGCGCTTATTGGCGGAGGAGCTGGGAGGCGGAGTGGGGCGGGGCCGCGAGAGGCGCGTAGTAGGTGTGCTGGGGAGGAGCGGAGGTCTAGCGTCTGGGGAGGACCGCTGTGCCCCGCCCGGACATCAGCCAACCAGCTGATTCCTGTGTGGATGCTCAGCCACCAAGGTGTCCACAGGTGAGTGAGATGGCGCAAACAGGAAACAAGCCACAGGTGAAGAACAGTCTACAAGTGAAGAAGTTCCACAGGTGAGGGGACAATCTAGCAGTGAGGGGGTTTGGTCCTGAAGTGAAATGGGGATGGTCTGGAGGTGAGGGGAAGGTCCAGAAGTGATGGGGGAATGGACTAGAAGTGAGAGGGCATAGTCCATAGGTGAAGGAGATGTCCTGAAATGAGGGGGAATGGTCTAGAGATAAAAGGAAACAACCCACAGGTGAGGGAGGAATGATGGGGGCTCGGGGGAAGTCCTGAGGTGAAGGATACAGGCCTGAGGTGCAGAGAGCAGCAGGTGGGCATGAGAGCCTCCAGAACAGGTGCACAGACCTGGATTTGCTGTCAGGAGAGTGCAGACAGCATGGGAGACACTTGGAGACACACCAGTGGGCAGACCTAGGCTTGCAGAGGTGAAGGCCTCTGGTCTACACAAGTCACCAAATGACCCTTGCCACTGGGACTGGAGCAACTGAGCTGGAAGCTGAAGGCACCAGTAAGGCTCAAGCACAAAAGCTGTGCCCCACCCCTGAGGCTTTGCTAACCCAACACAGAAAGTCCGCCCCCTGCCCCCGAGCCAGTGCTCCATCCTTAGCTCATAGCTATCACATCTGCTGGGGCAGTTTCTTCTGTGACTGACATTTCTCAGGCAAAAGTTTGGTGGGTCCATCATTCCGTGAGCCTGAGTCAGCCTGTCATAACCGGGGTAGACTCCCGAAAGAGAACTGTGACAAGGATCGCTAGAGAAAGCCAGGCATAGTGGCTCATACTTGTAACTCCAGTGCCCGGGAGTCTGAGGCATGAGAGTTATTATCAGTTTGAGGCTAGCATGGGCTGTGGACTGAGACCCTGCCTCAAGAAACCAAGTTACTGGGTATAGTGCCACATGTCTTTAATCCCAGCACTCAGGAGTCAGAGGCAAACGGGTCTCTGTGAGTTGGAGGCCAACATGGTCTATATAGCAAGTTCCAGAACAGCCAGGGCTACACAGTAAGACCTGACATGTATCAAAACAAACCACAATAGCAAACACACACAAATTAACCAATTACCAAAGGTTAAGCAATTGGATGAATGGGTGAACAGAAAGATTCTTCAAGATTAGGACTTTCTTTCCCATGGACTTGATAGTTGCAGTGGAGAATTCAGGTGACCTTTCAGCCAGGTGGGAAACATGAACATCACTAGGGAAGAGCAGGTGGACACTCGGCATTTCCTCAGGTCATGTCTAGACGACATCTCTCATCCAGGCCAGAGTTCAGAAACTGTTGACAGATGTGTGCAGCCTAAAAGGGAAGGTCCTGTTAAATGGTGAGACTGTGTTCTTCAGAACTGCTAGAGGAGAGAGAGCTGTAGAAGCCTCCACGTTCCATCAACAACAAGAAATACTTGATATTTAATGACCTACAAATCAAGGGAAATGCCCCTGAGGCCCCTCAGACTTGATTGCTGGAATTGAGTCCGGATGTAAAGACTTGGATCACTGTTGAGTTTCCCAAAATTGGTAACTAGCTTATGGGTCTGTAAGACTATAATCGTGGGCTAGAGAGATGGCTCCACGGTTAAGAGCACTGACTGCTCTTCCAGGGGTCCTGAGTTCAACTCCCAGCCACCACATGGTGGCTCACAACCATCTGGAATGGGATCCAATGCCCTCTTCTGGTATATCTGAAGAGAGTGACGGTGTACTTATATAAAATAAATAAATTTTTTAGAAAGAGTATAATCTTATTTGGAAAGTCAGTGAAGCCAGGTGTGGTAGCTCACACCTGTCATCCCACCATTGAGGAGGCTTGCCATAAGACCAAGGCCTGAGCTACTTTGGCAATGTTTCAGTCTAAATCCCATGGTGAAGTCACTGTAGCCCAGGCCAAGTTCCATCCCTAGTTCCCACATAGGGACTTACAACTGCAACCACAAATCTAGGGGATTCAATGTTTCCTGCTGGCCTCCCCTTGGAGGCCTGCATGCACTCAGGCACATACACAAAAAATAAAATTTAAATCTAAAAACAAAACAAAAAAAACCCCACAAACAAACAAAAGCGTTTGTTTGGGTCTTAATCAGGGTTTCATTGCTGTAAAGGGACACCATGACCAAGGCAAGTCTTATGAATGCAAACATTTAACTGGGGCTGGCTTACAGTTTCAGGAGTTCAGCCCATTTTCATCATGGCGGGAAGCATGGCCTTGTGCAGGCAGACATGGTGCTGGAGGAGCCGAGAGTTCTGCATCTAACAGCAGACAGAAGGGTAAGATTCTATACTGAGCAGACTTGAGCATATATATGAGACCTCAAAGTCCACTTCCACAGTGACACAGTCCCTCTAACAAGACCACACCTCCTAATAGTGTCAATTCCCATGGGCCAAGCATAGTCAACCCACCACACTGTAATGGAGAGATGGCTCAGTGGTTAAGTGGCTCTTGCAGAGGACCCAGGTATGGTTCCCAGCTTACAACCACTGTAACTCCAGAGGCTTTGCCAGCATGGCTCTGGCCTTCCTCCACGGACCCTTGCCCCTTTCACCCTCTGGCCCAGTGCTGCATAAACTTTTTTTTTAAGATTTATTTTATTTATTTTATGTGTATGAGTACACTATAGCTGTACAGATGGCCGTGAGCCATCATGTGTGTGGCTGCTGGGAACTGAACTCAGGACCTCTGCCAGCCCAGCTCACTCTGGCCAGCTCACTCCGCTCACTCCTGCCCTGGTGTAATTCACTGTAGCTGTCTTCAGACGCACCAGAAGAGGGGCATCAGATCTCATTACAGGTGGTTATGAGCCACCATGTGTTTGCTGGGATCCGAACTCAGGACCTTCGGAAGAGCAGTCAGTGCTCTTACCCACTGAGCCATCTCGCCAGCCCCCCCCTCCCATTTTTGTTTGGTTTTGTTCTGTTTTGGGGTTTTGGGTTTTTTTGTTTGTTTGTTTGTTTTGTTTGTTTGTTTGTTTGTTTCAAGACAGGGTTTCTGTGTATAGCCCTGGCTGTCCTGGAACTCACTCTGTAGACCAGGCTGGCCTTGAACTCAGAAATCCACCTGCCTCTGCCTTCCAAGTGCTGGGATTAAAGGCGTGTGCCACCACTGCCCCTACATAAACTTTTATTAGGGAGGAACCCACAAGCAGCTGTTCACCTTAAGGAATCCTACAGACAGAGGTATGATTCCCCTGAAGCCAGTGAGTTTATTGGACTTACAGTGAGTGTACATGACCCAAAAGTAGCTGAACCACCAAAAGGGGGCACCCAGTGTCATAGTTAGGGTTTTACTGCTGTGAACAGACACCATGACCAAGGCAACTCATATAAGGACAACATTTAATTGGGGCTGGCTTACATGTTCAGAGAGTCAGTCCATTATCATCAAGGCAGGAGCATGGCAGTATCCAGGCAGGCATGGTGCAGGAGGAGCCGAGAGTCCTACATCTTCATCTGAAGGCTGCTAGCAGAATACTGACTTCCAGGCAGCTAGGATGAGGGTCTGAAAGCCCATGCCCACAGTGACACACCCATTCCAACAAGGCCACACTTTCTAATAGTGCCACTCCCTGGGCCAAGCATATACAAACTATCACACCCAACATGGATGACAATATCTCCAGAGCTGTGTAGATGGGGTTTCCCTTTCAGACATCCTTCCACACTGTGAACTCCAGCATCTCCTGAGGCCAGAGCAGACTGGGATCACACACAAGTGGGAGGATGCTGTAGGAAGGAATGGCATCTCAGATGAGGGCTAATGGCACTCATCAGCCTGTTCTGTGATGGGGCATCAACCCCGATGTTAAGGATATCTTTACAGGAAGTCATGACTGCTCCAATAAAGGCGGTAATGGCTGCTAGGCTCTGAAGAAGAACAGCATTCCACAACACCCAGGCTAGACCCCAATGGTGACCTTGGTGTGTTTCTTGGTGGAAAATACCTCAAAGTCCATAATATGGCTTGAGTCATACTCTGAAAGATTTTGAATAACAAACTGAAGGACTGTCTTGGTATGCCTGTACTGCTCTAAGAGAATACCACAGCCAAGGTGAAAGATGGGCACAGCTCTGCTCTCAGGAGTCAGAGGCAGGAGGGTCACTTAAGCCCAAGAGTTCAAGGACAATCTGGCAGCAGAGCAAGATGTCTTAGTTACTTTTAAATTGCCATGATAAAACACCATGGTCCCTGCAACTTACAGAAGAAAGCATTTAAATCAGAGCTTAGAGTTCAAAGGTGAATCCATAGCCAGCTTGGCAAGGAGCCAATGGGCAAGCAGACAAGGTGCTGAACCAGTAACTGAGAACCACAGGCCCAAGACAGGCATACAGAGAGACAGATAGAATGCACTAAGTAGGAATGTGTGGGTGTTTGAAACCTCCAAGCTCACCTCCTCCAACAAGGCCACACCTTCTGATCCTTTCCAAACACTTCCACCAACAAGGGACCAGCTATTGAAACATATGAGCCTGTGAGGGTCATATTCTCATTCAAACCACCACACAAGACACATCTCAATAAAAGAAGAAGAATTAGTAGTGGTAGTTGTTGTAGTATAATGCCACAAATCGTTTATAAAGAACATAAATTCAATCTGGCATATTGAGCTTGGTGGTGATGGTGCATACATTTAATCCTAGCACTTCAGGAGTCAGAGGCAGTTGGATTTCTGAGTTCAAGGCCAGCCTGGTCTACACAGCTAGTTCTAGGACAGCCAGGCCTGCACAGAGAAACCCTGTCTCCAAAAAAAAATCAAAAAACTAGCATCTTGCCCCGAGTGTTAATTCTAGCATCTGGAAGGCTTAAGTCGGGAGAATCTAGGCTTAAAAAACTGCTTCCACAGAAATGTATTTCCCAGGACTGGGGAGATGGTATAGTACAGTGCCTGCCACACAAGTGTGAAGAGCTGGGTCTGGATCCCTGGCACCATAGAGGAGCCAGATCCACATCACTGTAGCTAGCCCCGGAGATTTGAAGACATGTGGGTCCCAGAACCCACTAGCAGACCAGTGTAGCTGGTAGTGCATGCTGAATCAGGTTCAGGGTCTGTTGAAGAACCATGCTCTGCTGCCAAGATTGTGTCTTTTTGTTTGTTTGTTTGTTTGTTTGTTTTGTTTGTTTGTTTGTTCAAGACAGGGTTTCTCTGTGTGGCCCTGGCTGTCCTAGAACTCACTCTGTAGACCAGGCTGGCCTCGAACCCAGAAATTCGCCTGCCTCTGCCTCCCAAGTGCTGGGATTAAAGGCGTGCGCCACCACTGCCCGGCAAGATTGTCTTGACATGGTGCAAGGGTGAAAGGGCAAGCAGATAGCCGCCCCCCCCCCCACCTCCTCAACCTCAAATCCTTTTATAAAGTGTGACACCCTCGAGGGCTCTGCACTCCAGACTCAATCACCCTCTACATAATATAATAGTAATCACAACAGTAGGACCATCATTCAAGCCACAAGAAGCAGCAACTTAATAAAGACGCCCCACCCCCCCCCAAACAAGATGGCACCTTGTACTATAAGGAACTGTGTCAAAGCTTCTCTCAGGATGGATGGCAGAATAGCCCTGCCGTGTGCTGTAACCCAGGAGCAACCCATGCATCCATAGCATTCTCTCACTGATATAGAACCCAGTCACCCCACAACGTCCAACAACTACCTGCTGTCTACCAGCCTTAGGGCATCTGTTCCTAGTCACTACCAGATACAGCCTGGCTACCAGAAGCTCCATTTGGGAAATAAGCTCTCCCCATCCTGTTGCAGAACATGCTCTCTAGAAAGCTGCCTTGGCTAGTCTAGGTTGGTTGGTTGATTGGATTTGGTTTTCCAAGACAGGGTTTCTTTGTGTATCCCCTGGCTGTCCTGGAATTCTCTGTGTAGACCAGGCTGGCCTTGAACTCAGAGAGATCTGCTTGCCTCTGCCTCCCAAGAGCTGGGATTAAAGGCATGTGTCACTGGTTCCCAGAGCCTTGGCTAGTTTTTATGTCATTTTGACACAAGGTAGACTTATCTGAGAAGAGAGAACCACAATTCAGAAAATGCCTCTGTAAGATTGGGCTTTACACAAGCTGGTAGGATATTTTCTTAATGATTGATATAGGAGAGCCCAATCCATTGTGGGTGGTGCCATCTCTGGGCAGGTGGTCCTGGGTTCTATAAGGAAGCAGGCTGAGCAAGCCACAAGGAGCAAGCCAGTAAGCAGCACCCCTCCACAGGCCCATCATCACTCTTGTTCCCAGGTTTCTGCTGTGCTTGAGTGCCTGTCCTGACTTCCTTAGATGAACTGTCACATGGAAGTGTAAGGCAAATAAGCCCTTTCCTCCCCAACTTACTTTTGGTCACAGTGTCTCGTCACAGCCGTAGTAACAGAAATGCATGTTGGGGAGAGGATACCACCTGGAAGGAGAGGCAGTAGCAAGAGGGATCCACCATAAACTGAGCAGAGGCCTTGGCTCCAGGAGTAAACTGTGCAGAGCCCTTGGTGGCCTACCAGTAGCTAAGACTGCCCCCAGGGAGAGTGTGACACAGAGAGCTGCCTTCTGGGGCAAGTGTCTTCCCAGAACTGGAGTGAAACCATACATGGTAGCACACACCTTTAATCCCAGCACTTGGGAGGCAAAGGCAGGAGGTTCTCTGTGAATTTGAGGCCAGCCTGGTCTAAATATGGAGTTCCAGGACTACCAGGGCTATGAAAAGAGACTCTGTGTCTCTAAAAAACAGACAACAAAAAAGAACTAGGGCAAGCATTTGGCTTCAAGGGACACCCCTCCAGACGGTCACATGACCTCTGTATCTTTTGTTCATTCATCCCTGAGAACTTGTGTAGCTTGATTTTGTTCTAGCAATGATCTCTATAATTACAGACATGTGACTTCATTCTGTCCAGACCAGCACCATCCAATGGGAAGAAAGAGAAATCACCCTAAAATCTTCCACTGACTACACTTCGAAAGGAAAGAGAAATGTAAGTTTTGTGACATGTTTTATTTAATGCCACATATCTTTAAGTATTATTTTCCTAATGTACAATCAATCAATATAAAATTATTAATGAGGTCTACAACTGAGCCCAGGAGCAGATTCTGTGCTCCAGCCCACACCCCACCCAAGACAGCTTGACCCCTAGAAGTTTTGATACCACCAGGCTCAAGTGAGTCATTCCCCCCCCACCCCCACGCCTGCCACAGGACCTGGCCTAACTGGGGACAAACACCCCTGGGTCCCATATGACAGAGAACCTCCCACCCTGCCAAAGACACACCTTCCTCCCGGTCTGCAGCTGCACTCAGGAGCAGATCGTGTGCTCAAGCATCCCCCACCCCACCCACACGCAGAGTCAGCTTGACTCCCAGGAGGTCTGCCACAGCCAGGCTCACAGATCAGATGCTCCAGACCTCCTCCCACACCCAGAGGCAGCCTGATGCAAGGAGGCCCAAATTAACCAAGCTCACAGAAAGAACAGGCTCCAGTCAGAGACAGCAAGGCCAGTAAACCCCAGAGATAACCAGATAGCAAGGGGCAAGTGCAAGAACATAAGCAACAGAAACCAATGCCGCTTGGCATCATCAGAACCCAGTTCTCCCACCACAGCAAGCACTGGATACCCTAACACACCTGCCTGAAAAGCAAGATACTGATCTAAAATCCAATCTCGTAAAAATGATAGAAGACCTTAAGAAGGATATAAATAACTCCCTTTAAGAAAATACAAGAGGGCTGAAGAGATGGCTCAATGATTAAGAGCAGTGACTGCTCTTCCAGAGTTCCCAGCAACCACATGGTGGCTCATAGCCATCTATAATGGGATCTGATGTACCCTTCTGGTATGTGTCTGAAGACAGCTACAGTGCACTCATATAAATAAAAGTAAATGAATAGTGTTTTTAAAAAATACAGGAGTGTCTGGGCAGTGGTGGTGCATGCCTTTAATCCCAGCACTTGGGAGGCAGAGGCAGACAGATTTCTGAGTTTGAGGCCAGCCTGGTCTACAGAGTTCCAGGACAGCCAGGGCTATACAAAGAAACCCTGTCTCGAAAAACCAAAAAAAAAAAAAAAATTAAAAATAAAAATAAAAATTAAAAAAAAAGAAGAAAGAAAGAAAGAAAGAAAGGAAGGAAGAAAGAAAGAAAGAAAGAGATGCCCATAAACGTACAAGAAGCCTACAGAACACCAAATAGGTTGGACCAGAAAGAAAATTCCCCTCATCACATGGTGATTAAAACACCAAATGCATAAAACAAAGAAAGGATATTAAAAGCAGTAAGGGGAAAAGCTCAAGTAATATATAAAATCAGACCTATCAGAATTGCACCAGACTTCTCACCAGGGACCATAAAAGCCAGAAGATCTTGGGCAGACTCTAAGAGAACACAAATGCCAGCCCGAGCTACTATACCTAGCAAAACTCAATTACCTTAGATGAAGATACCAAGATATTCCATGACAAAACCAAATTTAAACAATATCTGTTCACTAAATCAGCCCTACAGAGGATAATAGAAGGAAAACTCCAACACAAGAAAGGAAACTGCACCCAGGAAAAAACAAGAAATTAATCTCACAACAAACCCAAAAGAAGAGACCCATACAAGCATAATTCCACCTATAACAGCAAAAATAACAGGAAGTAACAATCATTGGTCTTTAATATTTCTCAGTATCAATGGACTCAGTTCCCCAATAAAAAAGACATAGGCTAACAGACTGGATATATAAGCAGGACCCAACATTTTGCTGCATACAGGAAACATACCTCAGTGACAAAGACAAACACTACCTCAAAGTAAAAGACTAGAAAAATTTTCCAAGCAAATAGTCCCAAGAAACAAACTAGAGTAGCCATTCTAATATCCAATAAAATAAACTTTCCACCAAAATTTATCAAAAAAGATGGGGAAGGACACTTCAGACTCAGTAAAAGAAAAATCTACCAAGATAAACTCTCAATTCTGAACATCTATGCCCCCAATGCAAGGGCACCCAAATTTGTGAAAGAAACATTACTAAAGTTCAAAGCACACATTGAACCTTACACAATAATAGTGGGGGACTTCAACACCCCACTCTCACCAATGGGTAGGTCAGGGAAACACAAACTAAAAAGAGACACAGTGAAACTAACAGAAGTTATGGACCAAATGGGTTTAACAGATATCTATAGAACATTTCACCCTAAAACCAAAGAATATATCTTCTTCTTAGCACTTCACAGTACCTTCTCTAAAATTGACCACATAATCGGACACAAAACAAGCCTCAACACAAAACAAGAAGATTGAATCAATAGCATGCATTATATCAGATCACCACAGGCTAAGTTTAGTCTTTAATAACAACAAAAACAACAAAGTCCACATACCCATGGAAGCTGAACAACTCTCTACTCAGTGTGTTTCCCTTTGTGTCTGGTTACCTCACTCAGGATGATATTTTCTAGTTCCATCCATTTGCCTGCAGAATTCATGAAGTCATTTTTAATCTCCATTGTGTAGATGTACCACATTTTCTGTATCCATTCTTCTGTTGAGGGACATCTGGGTTGTTTCCAGTTTCTGGTTATTATAAATAAGGCTTCTATGAACATAGTGGAGCATGTGTCCTGGTTATATGTTGGAGCAGATTTTAGGTATATGCACAGTAGTGGTATAGCTGGGTCTTCAGGTAGAACTATTTCCAATTTTCTGAGGAACTGCCATATTGATTTCCAGAGTGGTTGTACTGGCTTGCAATCCCACCAGCAAAGGGGGAGTATTCCTCTTTCTCCACATCCTCGCCAGCATCTTCTGTCACCTGAGTTTTTTTATCTTAGCCATTCTGATTGGTGTGAGATGGAATCCCAGGGTTGTTTTGATTTGCATTTCCCTAATGACTAAGAATATTGAACATTTTTTTAGGTGCTTCTCAGCCATTTGAGATTTCTCAGTTGAGAATTCTTTGTTTAGCTCAGTACCCCATTTTCAAATAAGATTATTTGTCTAACTTCTTGGGTTCACTGTATATTTTGGATATTAGCCCTCTATTGGCTGCAGGGTTAATAAAGATCTTTTCCCAATCTATAGGTTGCCATTTTGACCTATTGATAGTGTCCTTTGCCTTACAGATAGTTTTCAATTTTATGAGGTACCATTTGTCAATTGTTGATCTTAGAGCCATTGGTGTTCTAAGTGGACCACCAGTTGAACCAGCACCATTTGTTGAAAATGCTGTCTTTTTCCCATTGGATAGTTTTGACTTGTCAAAGATCAAATGACCACAGGTGTGTAGGTTTATTTTGGGGACTTCAATTCTATTCAATTGATCTACCTGTCTGCCTCTGTACCAGTACCACACATGGTAATAGTCACTGATAAGTGGCTATTAGCCCAAAATCTCAGAATACTCACGAAACAACTCACAGAGCATATGAAGCTTAACAAGAAGGAAGACCAAAGTGTGGATGCTTCAGTCCTACTTAGAAGGGGAAAGGAGCTGGGCGGTGGTGGTGCACATCTTTAATCCCAGCACTTGGGAGGCAGAGGCAGGGGGATTTCTGAACTCTAGGCCAGCATGGTCTACCAAGTGAGTTCTAGGACTGCCAGAGCTACACAGAGAAACCCTGTCTCGAAAAAAAAAAACAAAAAAAAGGCGGGGGGGACAAAATAATAATACTTGAAATGTAAATACATAACCAATGAATTTTGATTTTGTTTTGTTTTGTTTTTCGAGACCGGGTTTCTCTGTATAGCCCTGGCTGTCCTGGAACTCACTCTGTAGACCAGACTAGCCTCAAACTCAGAAATCATAGGAGGTAGAGGGAGGGAGGGACCTGGGCAGGAAAGGGGAGGGGTAGGCAAAGGGAGCAGGGCAGGATCAGGTATGGGAAGAGGCAGGAGACAAATCCAGAGGGCCAGAAGAATGGATAAAACTATGTAACCATGGGGGATGGGGAACGGGGAATCACTAGAAAGTCCCAGATGCCAGGGAAGCAAGAGGCTCTCAGGACCCAACAGGAGGCGGGGTGACATACCGTCTCAAAATTTTTAACCCAGAATTGTTCCTATCTAAAGGAAATGCAGGGACAAAAAAATGGAGCAGAGACTGAAGGAAAGACCATCCAGAGACAGCCCCATCTGGGATCCACCTGTCTGTAGACACCAAACCCTGACACTATTGATGATGCCAAGAAGTGATCGCAGGCAGGAGCCTGGTATGGCTGTCCTCTGAGAGGCTCTGGCAGAAACTAACTGAGACTGATGCAGATACTCACAGCCAACCATCGGACTGAGCCTGGGGACCCCAGTGGAAGAGTTAGGGGAAGGAATGAAGGAGCTGAAGGGGATTGCAACCCCATAAGAAGAACAACAATATTAACTAACCATACCCCTGACCCAAAGCTCCCAGGGACTAAACCACCAACCAAAGATGGGTCCATGGCTCCAGCTGCATGTGTAGCAGAGGATGGCCTTATCTGGCATCAGTGGGAGAGGAGGTCCTTAGTCCTGTGAAGGCTTGTTGCCCCAGTGTAGGGGGATGCTAAAGGGGTGAGGTGGGAGTTGTGGAGGAGAGCAAACTCTTAGAGGCAAAGCAAGGAGGGGCTGGGATGGGGAGGGTTGCTAAGGGGAAACTGGGAAGCGGGACAACACTTGAAATGTAAATACATAACCAATTAATTTTGAAATTTGTTTAAATTATTAATGAAAATTTTTGCAGTGTTGGAGATTAAAACCAGGCTTTCCACAGTAGATAAGTACCCTACCACTGACCCACACCCCACCTATTGAGTGAGAGATTTGCATTCTTGACTTAGTACTGTCTCTGCAATACTATGTTTGTACTTACAGAATGTGTCAGCTCTAGTCATCTGCGTTTTACATGCCTTATGGCCACCCATGGCCATTCCTATGAACCTGGACAAGACTGTTGTAGACACCAACTTCATTACTTCCATGGAGTTTGTTATTAAAACAAAGTGGGTAAACCCAGATAAGATGTAGGCCTGCAATCCTAGGGATTACCAGGACTTGGCACATCATACACCAAGAGTCACCCCTGAGATCCAAATGCCTAGCCCCTCACTGGGGGATTGTAGGTGAGGATCCACCCTGACCATGCCCCAGCTGTATCGACAATTCTGGAATTTTGTTTCTTAAAAAAAAAAGAATACAGAAATAGAATACGCTTTCATTTTAATCCCTGGTGTGGGGTGTGGGATGTGGGGCTATTGAGACTGTCCAGAGCACCCGACTGCGATTTCCCTCATGCTCTAGCAGAGGCATGGTTTTGGCAGCTACAGATAGTTTCTTTGATTGTGTGACATTAGGAATTCTGGGAACTTTTCAAATGGTATATAAATGCTAGAGCTCCGAGAGGTGGGGTCGGTGGTTGTTGGTGGTATGGGGGTTGTTTGCAGTTTGTTAATAGTCATGCTCAAAGAAGAAACAAAAGGAAAGAAATTAGGCTCAGGGACTTCGATCTTTGTCTCTTCTCTCTATCCTCCTTTCCTGTCTAGTGTTAGGGAGTGAATTGGGGGTGGGGATAAACAGTGGGAAAAGAAAAACCTGCAAAGTAGCAAAGACCAGGTACACCCAGCCCTTCACTAGGGATTCTAGGCAGAACTCCACCCCTGACCACGCCCCCAGCCCCTCATTGAGGGATTCTAGGCAGAACGCCACCCCTGACCACGCCCCCAGCCCCTCATTGAGGGATTCTAGGCAGCAGCTCTACACCTGAATGTGCTCCCAACTGTCTTTTTACTTATTTTGAGACAAGGTCTTGTCAAATTACCCAGCTAGCCTTGAGCTTTCAATGCTCTTGCCATGGCCTTCTGAGTACTAGGACTATAGGAATGAGCTATCATGTTTGAGTTCCAGGCAGTTTTCCTAAGTTATAAATCTAAGTATTTCTCACTCCATTGTTTTACTTCTAACCTTCGAGGGTTTCATTTTTATGGATGTAGCATCTCCTTGTTCTTGTCAAATCCACTGGGATCTTCCTGACACTTTGGGATGACCTTATATCTCTCAAGTCCTGCCCACTGTGTCCCTTCTTGCTGTCTTTGGCACTGGCTAGTCTTCTTAAAACTAGTTCAAACCAGACTTGTCTCCACCTCAGGCAGCTACAGGGGCAGTGGCAGCCACAGCCACAGCTCTTACCTCACATTTCACCATTTTTGCTCTTCCCACAGCTGAGAACTCTTCCGTCCCTCTTGAATGGCACAGCTCTTGTATTGATTTATTTAAATTCCTGTGGAGCTGGAGGAATAGCTCAATGGTTAAGACTGGTTGCTCTTGTCTGTCTGTCTGTCTGTTCATTTGTTTGTTTGGGTTTTTTAGACAGTCTGTGTAGTCCTGGCTGACCTGGAACTTAATCTGTAGCCCAGGCTAGCCTCAAACTCAGAAAGATTCGTATACCTCTGCTTCATGGGTACTGGGATTAAAGGTGTCCACCACAGTTACCCTGGTACTGGCTGCTCTTGCAAATGAACTGGGTTTGATTCCCAGTGCCCACATGGTAGCTCACAACCATCTGAAACTTCAGTTCCAAGGGCTATGAGCCCCTACTCTGGCCTGCAAGCATCAGGCACCCGTGTGGTATGCAGACATACAGGTGGGCAAAACAATAATGAAACAAAAATAAGGGGTTTTGTGGGGTTTGGGGGGGGGAGTTGGTTTTGGTTTTGGTTTTTTTCAGACAAGGTCTTTCTTTGTAGCCCTCACTGCCCCAGAATTTACTCTGTAGTGAGTTCCTGGCCTCAAACTCACAGAGACGGGCACCTTGAACCACATGCAGCAAGAAAAAAATAAGATTAAATTAGAAAACAAAACAAAACAAAACAGGGCTGGTGAGATGGCTCATCAGGTAAGAGCACGACTACTCTTCCAAAGGTCCTGAGTTCAAATGCCAGCAACCACATGGTGGCTCACAACCACCCACAATGAAATCTGACGCTGTGTGCATCTGAAGACAGCTACAGTGTACTTATTTATAATAATAGATAAATCTTTGGACCAGAGCAAGCAGGGACTGAGCAAGTGGGGTCTGCCAGAGGGAGCAGGACCAACCAGAGCAAGCGTGGTTGATTGGAGCAAGCAGAGGTCTTAAAAGTCAATTCCCAACAACCAGATGAAGGCTCACAACTATCAGTACAGCTACAGTGTGTACTCATATACATAAAGTAAATAAATCTTTAAAAAAAATAAGTACAACTTTAAAAATTAAATATTTTAAAGATTGTGGTATGTTTGACCCAGATGTCCCACAACAGAGAAATGGATACAGAAAATGTGGTTCATTTACACAGTGGAATACTATTCAGCTATTAAGAACAAGGATATCATGAGTTTTGCAGGCAAATGGATGGAACTAGAAAATATCTGAGTGAGGTAACTCAGACCCAAAAGGACATGCATGGCATTTACTCACTGATAAGTGGATATTAGTCAAAGTACAGAATACCCAGGATACAGTCCACAGATCTCAAGAAGGTTAACAAGCAGAAGGGACCAAGTGAGGATGCTTCAATCCTACTTGGGAGGGAGAAGAAAACAACCACAGGAGGCGGAGGGAGGGACCTGGGTGAGAGAGGGGAGGAGGAGGGAAAAGGAGAGCATGATCAGGTGTGGGGGGCTAACAGGAAAGAAGTCTTGAGGGCCAGCAGAATAATTGGAACATGCAACCTCAGCGGGTGGGGGCAGGGACCCTCTAGAATGTACCAAAGACCTGGGAGGTAAGAGACTCTCAGGACTCAAGGGAGGGGACCTAGATGAAATGTCCTACAGTGGGGAGAAGGAACTTGTAGAGTCCACCTCCAGTAGAGGGATGGGGTTGCCATCTCACAGTCAAAAATTAAAACCCAGAATTGTTCCTATCTAAAAGAACTACAGGAACAAAAATGGAGAAGAGCCTGAGGGAAAGGAGGTCCAGTGAAAGGCCCAAAGTGGGATCCATCTCAATGGGAGGCCCAAGGCCTGACAGTATTACTGATGCTATGGTGTGCTTACAGACAGGAGCCTAGCATGGCTGTCTTCTGAGAGGCCCAACAAGCCCCTGACTGAGACAGATGCAGATGCTTACACCCAACCATCAAACTGAAGCTGGGGACCCCTGTGGTTGAATTATTAGAAGGCTGGAAGAAGCTGAGGAGGGCAACCCCATAGGAAGACCAGCAGTCTCAACAAACCCAGACCCCTGAGATCTCTGAGACACTGAGGGATACCAACCAGGGATCATACATGAACAGGTCCAAGGCTCCCCACACATATACAGCAGAGAACTGCCTGGTCTGGCCTCAGTGGGAGAAGATGCGCCTGACCCTCAAGAGACTTGAGGCCCTAGGGAATGGGGAGGCCTGATGAGGGGGAGACATCCTCTTGGAGACAAGGGAGGGTGGGCTGGGGGGGAGGGAGGAATGGGATGAGGAACTGTGGGAGATTGGACCGGGAGGTGAACAACAACTGGAATATAAAACAATAAAAGTAATTTTAACAAGTCAAATAAATCAAAGTTAATTTTTAAAAAAGATTGTGGTAATGTCTGATGTTCTTTGTTTTACAGTTTTCAGTTCGTCTGTGGTATCCGATACGGACTATCCTCTGCAATATCTCTCTGTTCTGAACAGGTATGGGCTCTCTGAGGTGGTGTGACCCTGGCCCCCACCCCTACTGTGGGAGGAACTCTGCTCAGGACATGCTTTGTTGCTGGCCTTCAGTCTCCTCTGTGGCTGGCCAAGCTGGCAGTATCTCAGCGGACGCAGCAGCCAGCTCCAGCTTCAGGGGGTCCAGTTCCGAGCGCATCTCACTCAGCCCCGCACCTCCTTCCTCAAGCTCCTCCATCAACCCTCTCCCCAGTGCCTGATTCAGTGCTGTGGGTCCTTCAATCTCTTCATAGTTGACCGTGAAGTCACAGGGAGCAACTACACATGACCCCACAGTATTGAGAAAGAAGGGCTTGAAGCAAACTGGGCGGCACATACGGGGAGAGGTACGGAGATGGAGAGCGAGAGGTGTTAATCATCCACCAGCGCAGAACTGTTTTCCTGTACACACCAAAGAAAAAAACAAAACCTTTATACAAACAGGTCACCTAATGCCCTCCCCCAGCAGAGTCACAGCAGCCTGTGCTGACAAGAGCGAGGGCACCCCAGCAAGGTCAAGTCCAAGGGTGCGTGTGGCTCTCGGGATCCCCGGGCTGAGTCACGACGTTGAAATGTGGAGGTGACTTTGAACAGCAGTGCACAGTGCACATCGCGTTTGAGGCAACAACTGCCTCCAATATCCTGTCTTGTTTTATTTGTTACCCGCGCCCCCCCCACACACACACACAACATACACACAGAGGCAAAAAGGGTCATATTGAGTAGAGCAGGCAGACACTGAACTCACAGAGACCAGCATGCCTCTACCCCCAAGTGCTGGGATTGAAGGTGTGCGCAGCCGCTTCTTATTTGGTTTTTCATATTGCTGGTGTTGCTCAGCCATGAGGAAGAGATGTCACCTGACCCTGCCTCCGCTGCAAGCCACCCCACCCCCACCCCACCCACTGACTCAGCCTAGCACTCTCTAGGTGTGGACTGTTGCTACATCAAAATCACCAATTCTGAGGCTAAAGGGAACACACAAACCACACGAGGTGGCTCATGCTCATCATCATACTCTGGAAGCTAACACAGAAGGCTCACCTTGAGTTCAAGGTTAGCTTGAATTACATAGTAAGGTCCAGGCCTGTCTCCAAAGGAAAGAGGCCTTCACCAGTTACCTGAGATCAGAACATTCCTGGGCAGGGAAAAGTAGAAACCAGTGTGCTCTGGTCACTGTCCTCCCTTGGCCCTTTACCGTGTTCAATATGAATGACATCTGCTTTGGTGACACAATGACCTTGTAAGGAATGACATCTACCTCAAGTTGGGACAATAGACATCCAAGTTGGGACAGTACACCAAGTTGGGACTAGGGGACCACCCCTAAGGAGGCAGGTTCACCTTGAGATAATTAATACATTTCTCCCTCTCAAAATTCCCTGCCCCCAGTGCAGCGCCTGGGAGTCACCATGAGACTGGCCTGGGTCTGCCAGGTGTTCTGAGGCCTGAGGCCTGACTCAGGAGGATCTATTTCTTGTTTCCTGTGGTGTCTTTTTCTCCCAGATGCTGCCCCGGAGCCTTAGCATGCTTTTAAACTCCCTAACTAACACTCTGAACCTCTTCCTCTCTGTCCAAGCTTTGATACCACCTGCAACTGCATTTGGCCAGGTGGTTGACCTCCACTGTCTCAGCCTTAGCCCCAGCATATGCCTTTCTTCTTTCTCTTCTTCTCCTCCTCCCCAACTTCCGGGCAGCTGAGACGTGTCCAGCTTCCATTTGAGGCATTCTTAAATTCTTTTATTAATGGGACTGAGAACCCTAAAGAGGGTACCCCCATCTCCCAGGTATCAAGTTAGCTCTGCCAGGACTCCCTGAGTTTTCCTAGGATGCTCGTTCCTGCCTTGTTGAGGATAGTCTTGTGCCCTGTGTATTCAGATGCTGATTTCTATGCCCTGAGATCTGGTTGCAATCCTACTCTTTGGCATGGTCAAGCATCATCAGCACGATCAAGCACCTCTGGTTTCTAAGTTATGTAAAAATAGTTTTCCATCACTTCTGATTGATTAATAAAGAGCTGATCAGCCAATAAGCTTGGCAGAAGAGAATAGGGCAGGACTTCCAATCCCAGCCAGGGGGTCCAGGAGAGACCAGAGGAGGACCATAAGGAGGAAGGTTGGGGAGACCATGTTGAGAGACCAGGAGGAGTCACCGTGAGGTCTCATGTGGACCATAGCAAGCCAAGGCAAGAATCAAATGCAGATAAAAGATCATGTGGCTGGGCAGCAGCAGCCTAGACAGGCTAGCATAGACCAGAGTCTGCCCAGTTATTAGCTCTAGCAGCTTGTTAATAAAAATACCAGGTCTCTATGTCTTTATTCGGAAGCTAAAATGGGCTAGACCAGTGGGGCGGTGGTGGCACACGTCTTTAATCCCAGCACTTGGGAGGCAGAGGTAGGCGGATTTCTGAGTTCGATCGAGGCCAGCCTGGTCTACAGAGTGAGTTCCAGGACAGCCAAGGCTACACAGAGAAACCCTGTCTCAAAAAACAAAACAAAAAAACAAAACAAACAAAAAACAAAACAAACAAAAAAATGGGCTAGACCAGATGTAGAAATGCCGTGTCATTACTTGTTAGCGAAGGAGTCTAAGAACTCCCCACAGAATTACTTTTACACTGCCTTATAGTCATTTAACTAGCAGAAAACAACAACCCTATTCCTGCGGCCCTAAATGAGCATTGCTCCATTGCCAGAGCTCCTCTACCTCCACCCTACAATCTGTTGGACCTGCCTGTGTGATTGGATACTACTGCCCCCAGTTCAGGAGCCCCGTGGCGTCTGTGAAGGGAGGAGCTCAGCCACAAGCACCAGCCAAACACACACAGTCTGTACCTCAGAGGGCGAGTTTGGTCACTAAGCGTCCCTGCTGCCACCTGCTATGAATAGACCTCACCTCCAAGAATTCAGCTCTGTCAAGAGACTCTCCCATCTCATTGGGAAACATGACTGTCAGATCCCAGGCCCTGCTCAGGATCTGGCACTATCAGCCCCGTGAACCAAGCTGGCAGGCCTGTTTCACTGTCCTGAGCAGAGCAGCTGGCTCACAGCACAACTAGCCACGTAGGAGGCTCTGTGTAGGGTTTCAGAGAGTCCTCCACAGCTGAGCAGGTAATAGCATCTTACCCGGCATATTCCTCTTGAGATTAAGTGAAGGACCCTAAACTGGGGACCATCGTGGATCAAGTGTCACCGCTGGATCTTCAAAGGAAAGGGGAGTTGGGACGGAGACTGGGAGAGTCTTGGCTACTGGTTCCAAAGGAGGGGTGAAGGACTTCGAGCTCATACAGCCCCCCTGAGACACTGGGCCGCACGTGTCCTCCCTGGGTCTATCAGAAGGAAGCATCTCTACTCCACTGAGCCGTAATGCCAGGACCCATGTCAGGGGCTCATTCCAGACCTGAGAGATGATGGGCCCTGCTGGTGGTTTGCTAGGAACCTGGAGCCTGCTCAGTCCATCTGCTCTACGTAACCAGCTGCCCACATCTGAGGGACTGAGGGACAAAAGTCTCTCCCAGCTCTGGAAGCCATGTGCTCAGATTCTGAAAAAGCCCTTTCTGCTGTATGCCCCCTGGCTTGTGCAGCGAAGTGCCCCCGTTCTGTCCTCACTGCAAACACCCTGACCCTGTGACAATTTCAACAGTGACACTGAGGACCTTGGCAGGAACCCCCTACGAGGACAATCATCTCCACATCAGGTCACTACAAGGACCATGGCATGCGGGAGGCAGCTAGATGGGAACATCTGGGGAGACAGGTGAAGGGCTGAGGCCCAGCCTCACAGTCTCTCAAGATGGGAAGAGAAGCTTGGGAAATAAAAGGGCTGCACATCGCAGGTATAATACGAAAATAACATTATTATTGTTCTGGCCTCTGGTGTCCCGCACCCGCCCCTGCCCAAGCCACAAAGCTCATCGAATCACGCACACAGGCGAGGATGCACTTGGTGTTTACTGGGGGTGAGCCGGAGAGTAGGCCTGGTTGTCATACTTTCTTGGTGATGTGTTTGGGGATGGCAAGCTCATAAATGCGAGGAGATGCCTGGGCCACCAGAGAGGCTGGGGAGATGTAGTATGGGTTGTAGCCCTCGTTGAGGTCCTTTCGAATTTTGGGCTGGGCCAGGGAGATGATCCGTGAACTGGCAACTGCCTTCTTGGTGACATCCAGGACCTCCCACTGAGGACTGCGGTCAGGAACACACTTTTCTGACAGGGCCTTGGGTGCTAAAGGGCAAAAGAGAGGAACAGCACCAGGCTCAGACTTCTCAGGCAAAGCTCCAAGCTGGGGTCTGTCCATCAGCAAATGAGTGACAGATCTGTGTGGGCCACGCCCACAGTGTCACATTCAGAGCACACAGCCTCCACATGCTAGAGTATTACACAGCCATGAACAGAACTAAGGCTCTGAAACAACACAGGGTGGTGGACGGGGAGCTCAAGGACAGTAAGAGGGCCAGACACCAAAGGACAAACGACATGGGATTCCATGACAGGAAACGCCCAGGGCAGGTGAATCCAGAGAAGGGAGTGAATTTACAGGTGTCAAGGACTGGAGAGGGAACCAAGTGTCTGCTCACGAGGACAAGGCTTTCTATTGTAGCAATAGAATCTTCTGGAACTGTGTAGGTGCTGACTGGATAACTTTGTGAAGGTGTTGAAAACCTTTTAAGAGGGTGAATTGTGAAGAAAACATCTCAGTTGGTTACAGCACTCAGAAAGAAGGCCACAGGTACCAGGGAGAACTCGGCCCTTCTCCAGCTGGGGAAGTGGGGAGGCTGGTCTGTGTCCGCTATCCCTCTAGGGGTGCTATAGGGGTGGAGTATAGGAGAGACTACACCAAGGCCCTGGGAGGGTAGAACCCTGTGATAGAGAACCACGTGGAAACACAGCTGTGGGTGTGTCCACAAGAAGCTCTCTCTTGAAAGGGTCAACAGAGCAAGGGAAGTCCACCCTGAATGTGGTAACACCATCCTTCCCCAGGCTGAGAATTGAAAAAGTGAGGTGACTGCCAATATGTAGTGAGAATTCTGGGTTTTTTGTTTCTCTTTTTAAAAAAAAAAAAACAGAAATATTATAAGAATATGTTTTTGTTCTAACCTTAGATGTGGGATGTGGGCTGCTTTGGACTGTCTGGGGCAGCTGCCTCTGCTTTGCCTCATGCTCTAGCAGAGGCATGGTTTTGCCAGCTGCAGATAGTTTCTGCGCTCCTGTGACATTTGGAATTCTGGGGACTTTCCAGAGGGTAAGTAAATGCTAGGGCCCCAAGAGAAAGGCTGAAGTGTTGGTTGTTGTTGGTAGTGGTTTGTTAAGTAGTTGTGCACAAAGAAGAAAGTAGGTTTCGAGATGGTGAAGATCAAACTTGCCCCAAGGAACCGGACACCCCTAATCAGCAAGAAGTAGTCTGATGATAGCTAGCTAGCATCACCCCCTTTGTGGCCCCTGACGTTATTCAGAGATCTCATTCCTTTCCCCTCTATCCTTTTTTCTCTCTTATCTAGTGTTAGGGGGTTGAAAGGTTGGAAGAAAAGGGGTGGAGGAGGGTGGGAGAAAAAACAACCCACAAAGTAGCAAAGAGCACTACACCGGCATCCATATATGCTTCCTGGCTGCCGACACGGTGTGACCAGCTGCCCCTCGCTGCCACTCCATGGCAGTCCCACCAGGATGGGCTCTCCCCTCAGAGACAGTCAACCCTTCCGCAGGTGCTTTCTTTGGGTACTTTGTCACAACGAGAGGAAAAAGCAGCAGCTAATACAAGCCCTTTCCCTCAGAACCCAAGTGCCCCAGGCTAGATCAAAGCTCTAATGCGTCTTGGACTTGGTGGTCCCAGGGCAGGGGCATCAACCCGCCCTGGACTCAGGCCACTGAAGCTCTCATCTCTTTTTTAAAAAGCGATTTTATTATTTAATATGTATGAATGGTATAGTCTGTATGCAATTCTGTACACATGCGTGCCTGGTGCAGGCAGAGGCCAGAAGAGCGAGCATGTCTGCTCCGGGAGCTGGAGTTACTGACGGTTGTGAGCTGCCATGTGGGCGCTGAGAGGAATCGAACCCCGGTCCGCTGGTAGAGCAGCCAGTGCTCTTAACCGCTGAGCCGTCTGTCTAGCCCCAACATCTGGGTGTTTAAACTCTGTAAAGCACAGTATGACAGTGGAGAGGAGACCCCCCCTCCTGCCCCGACAGGACTGAGAAGCAGAGCTTGGTGCACGCTCCCACCCACAGCCAAACACACCCCATCTGCCAGTGCCTGGCAAGGGCTGGGCTCCAACTGCACCCTGTCACCTCAGGGAGTCTGACAAAGGATTAGTGGCCACCTCCTATACAGAGTACCTGCAAACTGTAAACCAAAACCTGGGACAGAGATAGCTGGGAAACCCAAAAGGACAGCCACCTGCTCTACGGTCATCAGACAAAAGCAGCCCAGACTCAATGACTCTGCGGCCAGCACACAGTGGACAGTACGCAACCAAGACACACCCAGGCAAGCATCACGCACAGGCAGTGATGCGTGTGCAAAAAGCATGTGGACCACGCCAGGGCTCCAGGGTCTGAAGTGAACAGGGCACAGGAATGACACAGGAAAGGCAGCCCTGAGGTCACCAACACGCAAGGCAACTGCCAAAGGTTACCAAACCCCACTGGCCAATGCGTACTGGAGGTCGGAGTCA
>NW_022196910.1:2625788-2636626 GCF_008632895.1 Mastomys coucha | reverse complement strand
GGAGGGAACAGTGTGCTACAGGCACAGCCCACTGGGTTCTGGCCTGGTCAGTGTGTGGTGAGGGTTGGGGAGTAGCCTGGAAGATGCGTGTAAACTTGTCCACGTGGGTTCTGCACCATGTGTGTGAAGCGTGTGGACTCTAGGTTGTGACGTTAGCTGTTACGTTTACTTTCTTCATAGGCTCTCTTGTCTTTTCCATGATGAGTGTACAGTACTGTTGCCACCGGTAAAGGACTATTCAACTTTCACACAAAAGGGAATCAAACAAGCAATTGCTCCAGGGCAGCCCTCACAGCACAGCCTGGCTGCCTGGTGCCTGCCCTCAGCTTCATCTCTGCACCCACTTGTTCTGCCAGCACCCTCAGCTATTATAACCTCTGACAGGGTCCAAGATTCAGACAGCAACGCACAAGGAAGACACACACCCGGAAAGTGCAGGCCTCAAACCCGTGTCTCCTCACCCACCACACATCCACACAAGGGCATCCACTCACTTGCCAGCTGAAGAAGGCGGTTATAGTCTGACACGTAAGGCTTGGGTTTTGGCATAGGATCCCACTCTTCCAACAGGGTGGCTGGGGGCCTGGGCTGTGCCAGCCGAAGCGTCCGTGGGGTTGGGACTGCCATCTGAGCTGCTCTGGACACCTGGGAAACCTGAACACAGGAACAGAGGGAGACTGAATCAGTCACAATCCGGAGCAGTGCACAGAGCAGGCACGCCCTGACTCCCAGGGTGAAAACAGCCTTGCAATGTGTTCGACAAGGCTTAGTCACCATAGTACATCAAGAGCCCCTCCAGGGACACCCCAAAATGGTAATGCTTTCAGATGCTTTGGGGAAGGTAAACAAACCATAAAGCAAAATACCAAGACTAATAATAGCCCAGGGTGGTGGCACACGCCTCTAATCCAGAATTTGGGAAACAGAGGCAGACAGATCTCTTGTCCATTGGAGGCCAGCCTGATCTACAGAGTGAAACCCTGTCTCAGAATGAATAAGACAGAGGAAAAAACAAGCTGTCAGTGGACAATCACAGGCTTGAAAAGACCCTGGTGCAAATGTGGCAGCAGCGACTCCATGCGCAACTACCAGAGAGCAGCTGCGGTTAGAGGCTGGCAACACCATGAGAGGCTGCTAAGATGGAGACCACAAAGGGGCTGCCGAGGCCGAAGGTAGAGGCCGCAGAGAGACTGCCAAGGCAGAAGGGGGAGGCCACAGAGGGGCTGCCAAGGCGGAAGGGGGAGGCCATAGAGGGGCTGCTGACATGGAAGGGTCAGGTCAAGGCAGATATTTCCCTAAGATGCGTTCTTTTAAAAAGTTTATACTTTATATATAATCTTTACGTATATGTGGGACGGCGCATCTCATGTGTGCAGTACCGTCGGTAGCCAGAAGAGGGTGCCAGGTCCTCTGCAACTGGAGATCCAGCCGGTTGTGCACCACCAGGGGCATGCTGTGGGTGGGATGGAGCCCAGGTTCCCCAGATGAGCAGCCAGTGCTCCTAACAGCCACCTCACCAGCTCCCTTGTCCAAAACCTCAGAATTAGATCTGTGGCTGCCGCTATCACCCACCTTTGAAAAGCCACTGCATTTTCCAGCCTGAGTCTTCCCCACCAACCCTCTAACAGGTCCCCTTTTCAAGCCTGTTCCCTAGCAGGCCCAAAAAGAAACCTACACGTGTGCTGGTAATCTAGCAGGGCTTCTTGAGTTCTACGAGAGCAATGCACACAGGAAGACACACAGACCCAGCCCTGGTGACTTGGTTTCGAAACTACACGAGTAACACAGTAACAGGAGTAAAAGGAGACGTCTCCAGCACAGGTGAGGAGGCAGGTGGACCCTGTGTGTTAGGACTGGCGCAGGTTTCCGGGCAAACTCTGGCCCTGGCTGAGGCTAGACTTTCATCTGTTACAGGGAGCAGCTCACAGAAGAATAGAAAGCTCCCAGTGGGGCCTCAACCGCAGGCCCAGGAACCGGGACTCTCCAGAGGATCCCAGTAGCCATGGCGGCCATAGGGGATTGCAGCATTGAGACACAGGAGCAACCTGAATGCAGGCCTGGAGGAAGGTGAGCACACCTCAGAAAGTGAAGATGGAAGCAAAGGCAGTGGGTGGGAAGAACCATGTTCTCACTTGGATCCAAATGAGAAGCAAGTTCGGGACTGAGACTGGCCGGGAATTCCATGCAAGCCACACTTTTAATGTTAAGGAATTTGTGTGTGCGTGGGTTTTTATCTGCTTTTAAATGTTCCTTGTGGGGGCTGGAGAGATGGCTCAGCTGGTAAGAGCACTGACTGCTCTTCCAGAGGTCCTGAGTTCAAATCCCAGCAACTACATGATGGCTCACAACCACCCATAATGAGATCTGACTCCCTCTTCTGGTGCATCTGAAGACAGCTACAGTGTACTTATATATAGTAAAAAACAAATCTTAAAAAAAATATTTTTTTTTAAAAAAAAAATGTTCCTTGTCTATTAGAAACGTGCATGGGAGCGTATGACGGTGGTGGCATGCTGCTTGGACTTTGTTATAGGTTTTTGAGACAGGGTCTCATGTAGCCCAGGCTGGCCTGAACTCATTGAGTAGCTGAAGGTAGCCCCAAACTCTTCAATGTTCCTACACCTACCCCATGAGTACCATGGATGAGAGATGTGTTCCACCACACCTGGCTGGATTTGGGATTGGGGTTGGTTTTTTCGTTGTTGTTGGTGTGGTGGTTTCATTTCTTTCTCTCTCTCTCTCTCTCTCTCTCTCTCTCTCTCTCTCTCTTATAACAGGATCTCTCTACATAGCCCTGACTGTCCTGGAACTCATTATGTAGACCCAGCTGGATTCAAGCTCACAGAGATTCTCCCTCTCCTGGCTCGGCAGTGCTGAGATTAAAGGCGAGCAGCATCAGCCTTGGTTTTTGGTTTGGGAGACAGGGTCTCTCTAGGTGTCGTGGGTTGGTTCCAATGCTTTGTCTTATTTTGGCTCCCAAAGCTGCACTTCCAGACCTGAGGGTCCCTGCCCTAGCTGCCTTCAATTGATAATAAAGAATTGTCATACAGCCATTGACTGGGCAAGGAGATGGGACAGGACTTCTAGATTGTTCAGGCAAGGAACAGAGAGAGGGAGTGGAGGAGAAAGACAGAGAATCATCGTGACTCAGAGAGGGATCAGATTTAAGAGCTGCAGGAGAGAAACCATCCAGCAATGTAGATGGAAAGGAAATGCGGCCCTATGCGGGGGGACAACCAGAAGGTAACAAGGCAGCAAAGATAAAATACAGACTTACAAGGTGTTAAGCCAGGAATACCAGAGGGAAGTGTGTGGTAGCCATGGGGAGGTTTAGAAGTGCCCGACCATTGAGCTAGTCAAGGCATATCAAAATTAGCTGGTGTGTGTGTGTGTGTG
Source organism: Mastomys coucha (assembly GCF_008632895.1). Taxonomy (NCBI): domain Eukaryota; kingdom Metazoa; phylum Chordata; class Mammalia; order Rodentia; family Muridae; genus Mastomys; species Mastomys coucha. The sequence goes on along the minus strand of NW_022196910.1, from coordinate 2,633,230 downwards.
TGTGTGTGTGTGTGTGTGTGTGTGACGCATGCATGTGTCTGTGTCTTCCATTCAAGAATCCCAGGAGCTCATGGGCAGGTGCAGTGCGTGGGCAACCCACCAAGAGCCAAAGCCATTTCGTTCACAGCTACCCCATGAAGCCCTGAGTAGACTAGAATTTGCTATATAGATTGGGCTGGCCTCAAACTAGTAGAAATCTTTCTGCCTCTGGCCTGGGATTCAAGGTGTACAGAACCATACTAGCTCTCCACCTTGTTTTTAGAGACTGCATCTCTCACTGAGTCTGGAGTTTTGTTGATTCAGCCAGAGAACCCCAGATGGACTTTAAAATTATTAAAAAGCAGGTCCAGGTGACCACACAGAGTAACTGGCCACATCCCCTTGGGTGATGTTACTCCATCACGGTGCCCCAGACAGAGACCAGATGCTGTGATGACTGAGAGCAATCAAACATTAGATTGATCCCAGATGGCTTCAGGTGGCAGGAGAGAGTGATAAGGCTCAAGAGCCAGAGTGGGGGGACAGAGTTTTTCAGATGACCCAGTGAACCCCACCCCCACCCCATAGAGGCTGTGCCCCCACCTCCTCACCTGCATCCAAAGGCATCTGTCCCCACTGCCCCAACCACTTAAGAGTGTATGGCAAGGGCTGCCTACCTCAGACATGTTAATGCTCCAGATGTTATTGCGAACCTTCGGGGTAGCCAGTTGCTTCAGCCGGTTAGAAGCTTGGTACTCCAAAGTGGACCGAGAGATGGGCCAGATGGGCGTTGTCCTAAAAGGCACTTGGAGTTCAGCCATCACCCCACTCCTCTGCAGAGCTGTGGGTGACTAACTGTATGTACATGGTCTTTCCCAGAATGCTCCTGAGATAGGTGAGCCTAAAGACACTAGGGTACAAAATACCTCCCAGAGGAGATCCCATGAAGGCCAAGAGAAGCCTCTCCTGTGTGTCTGGCCCAGAGCGTGAGGTACCCTCCATATGTACTTTCTTTCTTAACCTTCCTGGGTGTGTCAGAGGGCCAGTTTCCATTCCCATCAGGAGCCACAAAGGGCTAGGGAAGTGACTACCCTGAGCTCAGATGTTAAAATCAGGTCCCATCTCCACCCTCCCCAAGAACAAATGCTGCCAACTTCAGCTTCAGCGACTGCTAATCCAAACCCTCCTGTCGACCACCAGAAGCTGGGATGCAGCAGCTCACCCTGAAATCCACCCAGCACAGGTACATCACAAGCTACATGTGAGCATGACTTCCTCCTACTCAGCTGATACGATGGCACTAACACAGAACAGGGCTGTGCATAGACACAGTGGTGGCACAGGTCCCGCTTCAGCCATCAGTGTGTAGAGACAGCAAAGGTTTGCCTGAGGGGCTCTAAGGACAGGCTTCAGAAAGCATGGATGGTCCTCCAGGTCCCTCCTCTATAACCTACAGTCATGAGTGCCAATGTCACTCGAAGCCAAGGTCAGACAGCTAAAGGACATTGGCTAGAGCTCTTGAGACTCTATATCCAGAAGCAGAGCATCCTAAACCCCTCTCAGAATAAAACAAGAGGAGGCTCGGATCCTCTGCGCCTGCCCGCCCTCCCTCACCTGTTATTGTTGTAATATTCCTGGTAGAACCGCTTGGGCCTCGAAAGCTCCTCCACACGCTGGGACACCACTGGACAGAAATGGCCTGGTCACCACAGCTACACTGGGTCTCGGCAAGACCCACCCTCAACCCCACGGTTCTACTCAGCCCTCCACAGGTCCAGGCATGGGGCACAAGCTAGAGACATGGGCAGACACTTTGCCAAAAGTGTTCTCGACCACAGGCATAATACAGTGGGCAAGAATGGCTCCTCCCTCCCTGGAGTTGAACACTGAGGCTCATAAACTAGGTTTTTGTCTGAAGTTGGTGCTGACCTAGGATTTCTAGGGTTGGGGTGGGGGGATGGATGAGTCTAGAGTCCCAGGAGAGATCATCCTTGGCTACACTCATCCACAGAGGAGCTCTTGTTGTGGGGCTTTATTTGAAGGAGCCTACGTGCTCAAAGAAGATGGATCCCATTTGGGAAGGAAGGTGGGATCTTTGTAATACAAATACTAGCCCTGCCCAGATTCACCCTTGGGGACTGCCCTGAACCCCTCTCCCTGCAGTCCCACAGGATTCCAACCACTCAGGGAGGTGGGGAAGGACTGGAGTCCTGAGAGTGGCCTAGGAAGGTGGCTCGTGGCCACATACTGAATGGAGCCAGCAGACCCTGGGCCAGGCAGAGGACACCCAGGCTTCCCCGGAAATACAGAACCTACCAGGGACCGTGATGGCCAACGTAGTGTCCTCGATAAATCGCTCGGTCCAGTATACAGAAGGCCTGGAATACAGCCGAGCAGCTCAGGGCAGGGTGCCCTGTGCCTTGTGCCCAATGCCCTGTGCTCTGCTAGGGAAGGGAAGCCTGAGGCCCTGGAACAACGGACAGGAGGCTGGGGAACCAGGAAGGGCAATCGGAGGAACAGGAGGTCAGGCTGGATTAGGGCTGCGGAGTACCAGGGGAAACACAGATTATCTAGAGTGAGGCCCATGTTCCAAGATGGGGTACATGGAAAAGCCAAGTATAGAGAGCTGGAGAGCTGGGCCCCTCAGGGACACAGCACAGCAGGCCTAGTGCACAGCAGGAAGGCAGAGGCAGGATGGCCCTAGCTCTAGAGCCCTCCACCCCTAGAACTTGGTCCCTGAAGAGAAGGCAGCTCAGGTGTATCCTTGGAGCCTCGCATGTCCCTGACATGGGCAGGTGACAGAGGGAGGGGACACCCCAACTCACCAATACAGGCAGAACTGCAAGTTGGTCTTGTATGGGGAAATCCAGGCATAGCCCTTACAACAGCACCCCTTCCTGCGATGAGACAGGGTCCCAGGCCCTGCCTTTGCCTCTGGGTCCCCAACTGGCTCCCAGATTCCTCACTGTCCTCTGGGTGCCACCCAAGGATCCCACCTCTGGTGCCTTGCCTGATGCCTCCCAACAGCCCATTTATTCTCTAGGTGCCCTGCCCGAGGTGCCACAAGGGTGATGGGTTGGTGTCCAGGTGTCAGAAGAGCACAACAGGCCCAGGACACCTACTGCCTCACCGCCTCCTGGGCCCCAGCCCTCACCTGTCTTTCAGACATTGCCAGTTGGTCTTAGGCTTCGACAGCTCCATCAGCCTCCGGTTCCTCTTTTTCCTGCCCTTGACTGTGGAGACACTGGGAGTCCGCTCAGCGATCGACAGATGGCTGCAAGAGAGTCTGGCATCAGGGCCTGCTGGTCCACCTTGACGTGTCTTGGAGCTTACAGAGCAGGCTTGTTCCCCCATCAGGAGCCTTTGGTCAGCTCTGGGCCCCTGGAGCCTCAAAATTGAGTGAGTTTGCTGTCACCCAGGCTCCACACTGTCCAGAAACTGAGCCCTGAGCCCACAGAACCAGAAAAAGTCAGCTCCCACCTCCTGGGGCTGTTAGGAAAGGGAACACGACACTCACTTCTCTCCCCGATGTTTACTGAGTACCAGGACCCAGAGGAGGACAGAGCTACCAGCAGCAGCGTCCCCTGCCTCTGGGAAGCTGGGGGTCTCCAAGGGAAAAGACAATGAAGGTGGCCAGGATAGACTGGTGTGTTAGCATCTGCCTCCTTGGCACCTACCTGCCCATTAGGTCCCCAACACCCACCTCATTTCAACCACTTCCACCTCCAGATCTCGTCTAAGAGAATCATCCAGATTGGAGGCCTTGGGGAACTCTTCCCCAGCCATTTCCTCTGGGGGAATTTCCTCTTCTGGTTCTTCTCTGGTTCGCCCTGTGATGCTGTTAGAGCCCTGCAACCAGTGGCCCCCAAATGGCTCATTCTGAAAGTCCAAGTTGTCATTGTTCTGTCCCTGCTCCAACTCGCCCAAAGCCTTGACCTCAGGGATTGGGTTACTGAGCAAACTGGCCCGGTGTTCACCAAGTTCCCCCATGTGTGCGGCCCCTCCTAACCCTTTAAACTCACTCCCTCAGCACCCAAATGGACCTATGGTTGCCACAGCAACAGAAGAATGCCCACCCATGGATTCCGAGGCCCCTATTCCATCCCAGTGTTGGAGCTAGGTCTGGGGTGCACAGCTCAGGGCCCCACCCTTCATATCTTTCTTTTGGAGTGGGGACAAGGGGCAACAGGGTCTCACTATGTAGCCCAGGCTGACCTCAAACCTGACTGCCTCCTGCCTCAACCTCCTGAGTGCTGAGATGACTCATCTGTGCTGGACTCCAGAGTTGAGCCTGGATTCAGATCTCACAGAAGGCTGTGCCCCTCCAGTGAATCCACAGGGATTTCTGGGCGTGAATTTTCTTCCCTTAAAAGAGCCACAAGAAAGAAATGACATCTCTGCTCCCTGGTTATGATTGGGCTTATCTTTAATGTCTGTTGATCAAGCAGCCATTCTGTGACCACAGGGCCTGTTAATCTGATGGCAGGTGAGCTTCCAAACATAGGACCCTCATAGATGGCTCTGGCTCTCTACTCCCTCCTCTGGTGGTTGACTCTCAGATCCTCACAGCTCAGGGTCCTATGACACATACAGACTCTGCCCTGAGTTATATAGGAAGTACCTTCCAAATATACCACCTTGTATCTCACAGTGAGATTATGGCAATGACAGAGGACACTGACATCCCCATTTCCAGCCTGGGCACGTGGGGAGCTGATGGCACAGAGGACCACAGCCCCCATACCATGACTGGAGAGACTCCATCTCCACTTTCACTGTTTTTACAAGGGTAGGATTGAGATGAGGTCATGGAGGCACGTGGGAGGGACAGAGTCCCAGAGGCCACTGAAATGAGGAGGCAATACCTGTCCAAAGCTCACAGCCAAGGGGCCAGACCCAGGGCCATAATCCAACCTCTGACAGATGTGCTGGCTAGCCTTGACTGTCAATTTTATATGGATCTTGGGTCATCTAAGACCAGCCTGGCTGGCCTATGAGGGCCTCTCCAGGAAGGATTAAAGGGAGGCCTTCCCCCAGAGTAGGCAGTACTTTCCAATGTCTGCTCAGCTATAGTAAAGTCTAAGGGGAAGGCAGTGATGCCTCCTGGCCTTTGCTTCTTGCTGGTGAGTGTATCTACTCCATTGTTGCCTCCGCCACTGCCACCTTCCTTCACTGATATCAGAACCCAGCTTTTCTCAGCTTTCCAAGGTAGACTAAAGACGAGTGGTTCTCTAGGGACCCTCAGGCCTTCAGTAGCAGACTGGGACTAGACAGTGTCTAGGTATTCAGCTGCTGTACAGTGTGGGTAGTCATTGCTGGACTATCCAACCCATATCCTCCTGAAAGCAAATCTAATAAATACCTTCCCTTCTGATACCCTGGAGAGCCCCAGCTAACACATAAAAGGTTGTGGAACTAGAGCCATTGCAGGGTCCAGGGACTATGGTGGTAAATGGAGGTACTTTCTCCATCTTGGGTTTCCCAGGCAGGAAAAACATTGGTATAGAGAATAGTTGTGCTGAGGAATATAGGGACATGACTCAGCAGTTAAGAGCTTGCTGCTCTTGCAGAGGACCTGAGTTTGGTTCCTGGTAGATCACCAAGTGCCTGTAACTCCAGTTCCAGCTGCTCTGACACCATCTTCTGGCCTTGGCAGGTGTGTTAGTCACTGTTCTGTGGCTGTGAAGAGACACTATGACCAAGGCAACTTGTAAAAGAAAGCGTTTAGTTGGGGGTTTGCTTACAGTGACAGAGAGTGAGCCCATGATGACCATGGTGGGAAGCATGGCAGCAGAGAGGCGGGCAAAGTGCTGCAGCAGTGGCTAGAGCTTACATCTCAGCTACAAGCGGAAGGCAGAGAACAAGAGAGACTGGACCTTACACAGGCTTTTAAAAACCCAGTGACACACCTCCTCTAACAAGGTTATACCTCCTAATCACCCCAAAACAGTTCTACCAACTGGGGACCAACCATTCTGATATGCAAGCCTGTCTTAGGGTTTCCATTGCTGTAAAGAGACACCGTGACCAAGGCAACTGTTAAAGGACATTTAATTGGAGCTAGCTTAGTTACAGAGGTTCAGTCCATTATCATCAGGGCAAGAATCATGGCAGCATCCAGGCAGACATGTTGCTAGAGGGTCCCAGAGTTCTACATCTTGATCCGAAGGTAGCCAGGAGAGGACTCAGTCTTCCACAGGCAGCCAGGAGGACACTCTCAAAGTCCACCCGCATAATGACATACTTCCTCTAGTAAAGCCACACTTCCTGGTAGCGCCACTTCCTGTAGGCACTTGACTTTTCAGGGCTTTCTTTAATAAAGATTCTTAAACATTTTAACCTCCCCTCTAGCCCATCGCCAACCAGACAGAGATAGTGGGAAAAAAAAAAATTATTAGGACGCAGGGGAAATGGATCTGTTTATAAATAGTTCTTTGGGGGCGATCCCAAACTTCATTCTTAGGATGTCATCAGTCCAGTCCATTTGGCAGACAGTGGCAGTTCCATCTAGAAGAAACTCTGAGGCTCCGCCAATCCGCCCAAGTCCATGGAGGCAGCAAGAGGCCGCTGGAATATCATGAGATGTTCTTTAGCGAGTTACTCTCTACAAAGTTGCGTCATGACAAGTGAAAAACCAGCGAGGCAAAGGCAAACCCAATATACGAGCATCTTCAGCAAAGAGGCAGAGCAAAGCAAACCAGTCCTCCAGCCTTGTCCCACCTTCGGCAGTCACATTTACATTCATCCTAAACATTGCGCATCCTTTCATGTGTCTGCTTCCGTAAAACATTCTTTCACCTGTCTGCCTCAGCGAAACATCATTAAGACCTGAATCTCCAGAGAAACTAGAAATTTCCACTTCTACTTCCTATGGGCCAAGCATATTCAAATCACCACATTCCACTTTCTGGCCCCAACAGGCTGTGCAAATGTGTTCAGTTCAATTTCAAAAGTCTCCATAGTCTATCACAGTATCAGCACTGTTTAAAATTTCAAACTCTCTTCTAAGACTCAAAGCAATCTCTTTAATTTATAAATTTAATGATAAAACTGTAACACCTGATAAAATCAAAAGGCAAATTACATATTTCCAACATACAATGGCACAAAATATACATTACCATTCCCAAAAAAAGAGGAAGGGGGCACAGTGAGGAAACACTGGGCCAAACCTCAGCAGGGAAAAAAACTCCAGATCTGTATCTCTGTTTGATGTCAAAGTACTTTGATGCTTTATGGACTGCAACGTAATTCTCTCTTTGGCTGGTTCCACACCTTATCTGCAGTTCTCCTTGGAAGGTGTCCATGGTTCTGGCATCTCCAACATCTTGGGGTCTCCAAGGTAAGCCCTCACCTTCTGCCCCTCCCACCTACCTCCCTCTCCCTCCCTCTCTTCCCCCTCTCTCCCTCTCTCTCTCTCTCTCCCTCTTCCTCCTTCCCTCTCTCCCTCTCTCTCCCTCTCC
>NW_022196910.1:2621872-2625549 GCF_008632895.1 Mastomys coucha | reverse complement strand
TCCCTCTCCCTCTCCCTCTCTCTCCCTCCCTCTTTCCCCTCTTTCCCTCCCTCTTCCTCTCTCCCTCTCCCTCTTCCTCTCTCCCTCTCCCTCTCCTTCTCCCTCTCTCTCTCTCCCTCCCTCTCCCTCTCTCTCCCTCCCTTTCTCTTCCCCCCTTCCTCTCTCCCTCTCTCTCTCCCTTCCTCTCTCTCTCTCTCTCTCTCTCTCTCTCTCTCTCTCTCTCTCTCACACACACACACACACACACACACACACACACACACACAGAGCCTCGGCAGCATTCCTTCACCACAGCAGGAAGATTCCACAGAGCCTGTATCCTTGACAAAGCCAGAACCGCACAGCTGAAGCTGCCAAGTTCTACTGCCTGCTCTGAGCGGAGCTTGGCCTCCTCCTTGAATTAATTTGCATAAGTTTTGACTTGTTAATACTCTTTAGGAACAGGCCTTTCCCAATCAGATGAGCTGAGTGTGGTTTTGCCCTGGGAGCACCACTCCCTTTATTCCATTTAGCCCCAGGCTTTTCTTGAAACTTTGCATCTCTCTGAGCTCAAGGCTTTACTTCAACATCACGCTCTCTGTTGCTCTTTTTCTCCTCAAACTGTACATTTTGCATTTATTTTTTGCCTTGGTTGCTCTTTTTCACTGTAGATCTGCATAAGAGTGATTACTAAAACCTACAGCATCCCAGTCAACACCAGGCTGTCGTGAAACCTCCTCTGCCAACAACTCTAATCCAAAACTCTTCAATTTAGCCTTGGGTAGGTTTTTTGAACAGTGGCAGAAAGCAGCCATATTCTTTGTTTAAATATCACAAGAATGGTCCCTAGGCCAGTTTCTGCTACTGTTCCTCTCTGAAACCACTTGATCTGGGTCTCAATGGTCCACACTGTTTTCAGTTCCTATTAGGATGCTCCACTAAGTCCGTTCAATTGCTTTCCTGATCCAAAGTCCCAAAATCAACATTCCTCAAAGAAACAGCACACTCAGCCTTCTAACAGCAAGATGCCACTCCCTGGTACCTTCCGTCTTACTTTTCTATTGCTGAGAGGAGACACGGTGACCAAAGCAACTTATAAAAGAAAGCATTTAATTGAGGCTTGATTACAGTTTCAGAGGGTGAGTCCATGACCATCATGTTGGGGAGCACGGCAGCAGGCAGACAGACATGGTGTGGGAGCAGTAGCTGAGAGCTTAAACCCAATCCACAAGTTGGACACAGAGAATGCGAGAGAATGAGTCTGTTAAGGGCTTTTGAAATCTCAAAGCCCAACCCTAGTGACACACCTCTTCCAGCAAGGCCACGCCTCCTAATCCTTCCTAAACAGTTCCACCAACTAGGGACCAAGTACATATGCTTATGGGGGCCATTCTCACTCAAACCCCCACAGCAGGTACCTCCACACAGACAGCATATACTCACACGTACATAAAAATAAAACATTAGGGGCTGGATAGATGACTTACTGATTAAAAAGACTCACTGCTCTTCCAAAGGACTCGGGTGGCTCTCAGCACCCACATCAGGCTACTTAAAACTGCCTGGGACTCCAGCTCCAGAGGATCTGACACTTTCTGCCTTCCACAGGCACCAGGCACACATGTGATGCACATAAAAAGCCCACACATGCACAAAAATAGATCCATTATCCTCAAGGTGGGAGCATGGCAGCGTCCAGACAGGCATGGTGCAGGCAGAGCTGAGAGTTCTACATCTTCATCTGAAGGCTGCTAAGAGAAGACTGGCTCCCACGAGGTTAGGAGGAGGGTCTTTAAGCCCACGCCCACAGTGACACTCCTACTCCAACAAGTCCACACCTCCAAATAGTGCCACTCCCTTCGCCAAGCATTGAAACACCACAAGGTATAATATGTAACTTCAGCACTCACGAGCAATAACAGGAAATATGGACAGTCATGAGATGATATGCTTATCTGTTTTTACATTAACATTAAGTCCTGTTAGAATGTATCGTGGATGCCAGGGGACGTAAATCAGCTCCAAGCATTCCAGCAGAAAAAGACCCACAGACATGCTCATTTGATATACAGAGAAAGATGACAGTACTAAGTCTTTGCTGCCCATGACTTAACCACTATGTTTCTATGAAAGCAGAAAGTGGTGTGCACAATGCAAACGCCACAGTCATACACAGTAGGCCCTGCATTGAGGGAGCTCAGCCACATTGGTCTGTGTGCGTTGTGGCAGCACCACCATACATGTCCAGAGCTGTGGTGAAGGTATGGGATACTACACAGGAGAGCACAGCCAGAGACTGTAGTGAGAATTGTGGCTTTTAAAAAACAAAAGAAAAAAACAAAAACACAGAAATATTATGAGATTATGCCTTCATTTTAACCCCAGGTGTGGGATGTGGGGCTGCTTCAGACTGTCCACAGCACCTGACTATGATTCGCCTCATGCTCTAGCAGAGGCGTGGTTTTGCCAGCTGCAGAGAGTTTCTGAGATTATATAATGTTTGGAACTCTGGGAACTTTTCCGAGGGTATATAAATGCTAGGATCTCAAGCGATGAGGTTGTTGATGGTTCTAGGTCAAGGGGCGCTATTAGTCAAGGTTTGTTAAATAGTCGTGCATGAATTAACAAGAAATTAGAGCACGGATCCCTGGCTTCCAGGTGGGGGGGGGGGGGGGGGGGGGGGGGGGGGGGGCGGACAAGCTAGTGGCTGACTGCGTGGCCAGAGGACAGAGCTATGGAAAAGCTACAGCGCGTCCTGAGCAGCCAGGACGACGACGACGAGCAAGGTCTGATGGCACAGGTCCTGGATGCCTCATTCCTGAGTTTCAACCAGGTTGAAGTGGTTTGTCATATACTTTGTTGCTGGCATTTTCTTTTCAATCCTTGGAACTGGGTTGCTATGGCTTCCCAATGGCATGAAACTCCTTGCAGTATTTTACACCCTTGGAAACCTTGCTATATTGGTCAGTACAAGCTTTTTAATGGAACCTGTGAGGCAACTAGAGAAAACTTTTGAAACAAGATAGCTTGCCACAATTATTATTCTTTTGTGCCTGGTATTTACCCTGTGTGCTGTCTGTGGTGGCGGAAGAAGGGGCTGGCCTTACTCTTCTGCATATTGCAGTTCTTGTCAATGACCTGGTACAGTCTCTCCTACATCCCGTACGCAAGGGACGCTCAAGTGCTCAAGTGCTGCTCCTCACTCTTGCATTGAAAGTCGCATCTGCCCAGGAGGAGTGCTTGGGAATAATACTGATGCTGTGCCTGCCCCAGTGGTCACTCAGCCCATGCCACGGACTGCTGAACCTCACTGCATAGCCCTCCCACGGACTGCTGAGCCTCACTGCATAGCCCTCCCACGGACTGCTGAGCCTCACTGCATAGCCCTCCCACGGACTGCTGAACCTCACTGCATAGCCCTCCATTCCCTGCCTGCTAACCTCTGCTGCCAAACACAAGGAGATCATAGGCATTGCACTTGTAAATAATTTTTACTGTTTTTAGTCTTTACAGACAGCTTTTGAAATGTGAATATTTAAGGTATAAACCTGTGTTGTAAGATATAGCCAGCTTATTTGGCTTTTTAAATGCTCTACAACTTTAAAAGGATTTTTTTAACTTTAAAAATGTGAAACTTTGCCGGGCAGTGGTGGCACACGCCTTTAATCCCAGCACTTGGGAGGCAGAGGCAGGCGGAT
>NW_022196910.1:2621672-2621862 GCF_008632895.1 Mastomys coucha | reverse complement strand
AAAGTGAAACTTTATATACTTTAAGCTTAAAATTACTTATTACGTGTAATAAAAGGTAATATATGTATCTTTACAGTTTTGAAATAAACCACTCTTGGAAATGAAGAAGAAGAAGAAGAAGGAGAAGGAGAAGAAGGAGAAGAAGGAGAAGAAGGAGAAGGAGAAGAAGAAGAAGAAGAAGAAGAAGAAG
>NW_022196910.1:2602155-2621546 GCF_008632895.1 Mastomys coucha | reverse complement strand
AGAAGAAGAAGAAGAAGAAGAAGAAGAAGAAGAAGAAGAAGAAGAAGAAGAAGAAGAAATTAGATATCGTGCTGGTGAAGATCAAACTTACCCCAAGGAACTCGGTGCCCCTAATCAGCAGGAAGTAACCTAACAATATAACACCACCCCCTTTCTAACCCCTGACATTATTTAGGGAACTCTCTCCTCTATCCTTTTTCCTCTTTTCTAGTGTTAGGGAGTTGTGGAGAAGAATGGAAGAAAGAGGAACCCACAAAGTAGCCAAAAAACAGACAAACAATCAAACAAACATACAAGAGACACCTCAGATTTGTTATGTTTTTTTTATTTTGAGTTCCTTTTTGGATGTTTTGTGCTTCAAACCTCTAACTGTTGTCCAGTTTTTTACAACCTACACATTCAGTCATGTATGGAATTGCAGCCCATGGTTTAAGAAACCTGATGTTGGGCTGGAGAGATGGCTCAGTGGGTAAGAGCACTGACTGTTCTTCCAAAGGTCCTGAGTTCAAATCCCAGCAAACCACATGATGGCTCACAACCATCCAAAATGAGATCTGACACCCTCTTCTGGAGTGTCTGAAGACAGCTACATCTTAAAAAAAAAAAGAAGAAGAAGAAGAAACCTGATGCTTACCCCTGTTGGTTTGAGGAACCAGAGTCGCAGTGGCTGATGTTAATGAAGGATCCACTGTAGGGCTGAGACCAAGACCCAAACCAGGCTCATCTATGGAAGAGTTCCCTGGCTTTGACCGCTCCTGATCCTGGAGTCCACTTCTGGAGATCTCAGCTGTGTACCTGTCTTAGTCAGGGTTTCTATTCCTGCACAAACATCATGACCAAGAAGCAAGTTGGGGAGGAAAGAGTTTATTGAGCTTACACTTCCACATTGTTGTTGATCACCAGAGGAAGTCAGGACTGGAACTCAGGCAGGTCAGGAAGCAGGAGCTGATGCAGAGGCCATGGAGAGAGATGTTTCTTACTGGCTTGCTTCCCCTGGCTTGCTCAGCCTGCTCTCTTATAGAACCCAAGACTTCCAGCCCAGGGATAGCACCACCCACAAGGGGCAATTGAGAAAATGCCCCACAGCTGGATCTCATGGAGGCACTTCCCCAACTGAAACTCCCTTCTCTGTGATAACTCCAGCCTGTGTCAAGTTGACACACAAAACCAGCCAGTACAGTACCTTAGCCTGCACACAAGAAGGACCTGGCCTGCCGGAAGTCACAGAGACGGCCTGACTTCAGGGACTCTGTTTGTGCAAAGAAAGGTTATGGGAGAGAAGGTGCCACACATGAGCCCAAATTTATTCACAGTCACTTGGGCCAGCCCAGCTCTGAGAGTAGCCATGCTGTTCAGGCATAGAGGAAGCCAGACATGATAGCAGTGCACAGGGTGGCATGTAGCATCTGTGCTTGGGTTCAACAAACACAAGCCAGCCCATACTACAGATCTCAACCGCCTCCCTGATGCACTTGTCACAGACTTCCCCATAAGGCAGGGTCCTCTCCACTGTACCTCCACTGTTACCACCTCGATCCTCCTCTCTGCCCCTTTCCCTCCTTTGTCCTCTCCTCAGCCCCCTCTCCACTTCTGTGCTCCTTTCAGTGCCACCACCACCCCCCATATCTTCCCCTCAGCCCCCTCTCCCTCCTTCCAGGGCTTCTCCCTGCTCCAGGCTACCCTTGACAACCCCGTGGATTCTCTCTTCTCTGCCCCGCCTCCATTTCTCTCCGAGCATCAGGACTTCCTTGCTTCTCGGCCCTACTTCCTTGCTCCTCTTCTCCGTCTGTTTTGGTCTTCGGCACTTTTCTGGTGCTCGATTTCAAAGTAGACATCATGTTTCCTGCTGCAGTCGGGAAAGTTCCTGAGGCAGGAGGCCTGAGCTTCTCTGAGGGCCAGCTCCGAGAACTGCAAGCCGAGACCATGGTAATGCTCATGATGACCACTAGGTGGTGGTCTACTCACGGCCACTGGTGCCCTCCTGCGTCAAGGAGGCTCCAGGCTTGGAGCCCAAGTCTTCTCGCGGCTGGACAGAATTTACAAACCAGAAAGAGATGCTAAGTAAGCCAGCGTGGATGAAAACTATCATTGAACAAAGCTTAGGGCCAAAGCAGCCTTCCTGATACTATAGACTGCCTCGAAGATTCACGGATGTGCTCTTCCCTGGCTCAATAACCTTCTGTGGCTCCAACAGAACCAGGATGCCTGATTCCCAGGAGATGGACATAGACTGTTGCCCTGCATGGAAGCGGGGCTGAAAGAGTCAATGCAATGGCGAAAATTCAGACCCTTTCCCCTGAATTCCGGCTCCTTGGCCTCCCCAGAGGCAAAGTATCTGTTTGATGCTAACAAAAGTTTGACCTTCCCAGCATTCCTTTAACCAAGAGCAAGGAGGTACAGAAGCTGAGAACACAGCTGTCCTCATCTCCGTTTCTGCTGTCCTCTTTTCAGACAATCCCAAGCTTTCCAGGAAGGCCCCACACAGGGCCTGGCTACTAGCAGGACTAGCATGGGCTGCGTGGCTTCCCTGAGCACCTGAGGCTGTACTGGAGGCCCAGCTGCCCTAACAGCACCCACTTGTTCTTCCAAGGTCCTACAATTACAGCCAAGTGATCACAGCTAGGAAACGCAAAACACGAGGGCACTGGGAAGTGTGTGCTGCCTGGGGACCTAAGCTACCCTCAACTTCTGTTCCTACCCACAGCATCCGTCCAGGTGTTCTCCTCTGGCAGCCAGGCAAGACTGTTTTCCATCTGTACAGAAATTTCGCCGTCTTCCCCTGGTGTCAAGGACTACCCAGGAGGTAATCTAAGAGGGACCTTCCATTTGGTCTCCTCTGGTTGTATGAGTCCTGCTGGCTGCTCTGGTGTATCTCAAACACCATACAGTCAACTGATCCAGAATTAGGTTGGGCTGTAGCTCTGGGGCAGAGCACCAGCACCAACAAGGTAGGGAGGACTCATTCTCTCAACGTCCAAGCCAGCCTCACTGAGCTAAAGCTGGGTGTCCCGAGGGCCAAGAACCTTCATTAAGAATAGATTGTCCTCACAGATCTGAGAAGCCAACTCATGTGATGTTGAGCCAACTCAATGAACAGCAGGCAGAAGTGAGGCATTACCTGTAGCCAGCACCATAGCGAGGAAAGCAAGAAGCAGTGTAGGGGGCACAAGTGGACCTTGGGCAGTGCAGTGTGGAGGGCCCATGGCAGGAGGTGTGAAGCACACACACTGCCTGCAGGAGCAGGAGTCTGGGAAGGGTCTTCATGCTCAAGCAGGGATGGGTGGCCAGGACTGGGTCTGTGCTCTTGTGGCTGTTTTTCCATCCCTAATCCTGTGTTTGCTAGAGTGTCTTATGAACATGCTTAGAGTAAATCTTCCCCACAGATCATTCATTATTTCCCAAACTCTATGAGCACAGGGGCCTCTAGCCTTTGTCCTGGGACTTTGCAATTCTTTCCCCAAGGTAGAATATCCCAGAGCTTGCTTGCTCTAAGAAGACGGAGAAGGTAGGAGCTGGCAGTTTTGTCCCAACTCTCAGATTTCCACTTCTTCCCAAGGCCTTGTCAGCATTCAGGAGTCTCAGAGAGGACCTGGAGGTCCCTAGACATCCTCCATGGCTGTGGGCAGAAGCTGCCATGAGCATCCCCAGGCATCGGGAAGGCATCAGGAAGGCAGAGCTGAGCTCCAGTGTGGTCCTCCACCCTGGCATTTCCCAGCACAGTCCGGTTCCTATGGAGACACCCAGAGTGGAATCAGGCTGAGCTGGGCTTCCCGCCATGCGCCAGGCTCTCTCTCGCCCGAGACTATATTAAGTCGTCTCGGTGGGGGAGGTGGAAAGAGAGGATCTAAAATGAGCTGGGGTGAGTCAGCACTGGGGGCCTGAGGGGGATGTAGCCAGCCCACCAGGGTCTCATTCAGTGAAGAGGGGCCACGAAGCAGCTCCATCTCAGGTTTATTAATAGATGTCAGGTCTTCTGTAACTCAGAGAGGTGACCATCCCACTCCGTGCCAGGAACTCCCTGGTCCAGAGAGACACATGAGCCTAACAAGACCCAGGATTCCCTAGGTCAGAGTCACCCTGCGTGCAGAAGACTGGGTGAGTGGGTGAGGCAGTGAGCAGCAGCAGCTATGGAGACCACAGACTAAGACACACCACCTAACCTCGTTCCCCCTCCCCAGCCAGAGGGGGATGCCCCTGGAGACCCTCCTGGTCCAGGCTGGCAGATGAAGGGTGGGGCACTCCCATCAGAGGGCAAACCCAGGATGAGGACCAGTGAGGGGCCTAGATGGCAGACCTGGCCACCATCTGGTCTGGATAGGATGTCTCACAGAGCCACTGAGCTTAGATTCAGGAAAACTCATGGCTCATCTAGATTAAAATTCAGTTCTTACTCACAGGGCTGAGCTGTGGGAACAAGCCCGCAAGCCCAGCTGCTGGTAAAATAGAGGACAAGGCCGTCCATGTACTCTGCTAGGGCACAGGGAACATTTCCCACTCAGTATCAACAGTGAGGTCCAGCTCCTTACTACCTCAGCCCCAGGCCAATCTAACGCATCCCCCTACCCTAAAAGGATGGAGATGGGTGTGATGGCTGAGGCTGATCTTTGACTCAACTTGACTCACCAGGGAAGAGACACCCTCAGTGAGGAAATGCGCCCACCAGCTAGGCCTGTAGGCACGTCTAAGGGAAAGGGAACGTTGTCTTGATTGACAGTTGATGTGGGAGGGTCAGCTCACTGGGGACAGTGCCACCCTGGGAAGGTTATCCTGATGTATACCTCCAGATTCCTGCTTGAGTTCCTGCCCTCACTTCCCTTGATAATGGACGGCAACCTGTAGCCAACAACCTGTAGGACTGTAACCTATGCACCCTCCCGCCAAGCTACTTTTTGTCACAGTGTTTTATCTTGAAATCTAGGACAAGAGGGGAATTGTGGGAGGAAAATGGTGGGAGGCAGCAGGGAGGAGAATGGAGGACTGTGAGAAGACAAGAGAGGATGTTGCCAGGACAATGGGAGGAAGATGGAAGGGCATAGAAAGACAATGGTGGAGCACGATGGAGTGTGATGGAGGGAGAGTGAAGGGTAGTGGGAGGATGGTGGTGGGAGGATGGTGGTGGGAGAATAGTGATGGAGGATGGTGGTGGGAGGATGGTGATGGGAGGATGGTGATGGGAGGATGGTGATGGAGGATGGTGATGGGAGGATGGTGGTAGGAGGATGGTGGTGGGAGGATGGTGGTGGGAGGATGGTGATGGAGGATGGTGATGGAGGATAGTGATGGGAGGATGGTGGTGGGAGGATGGTGATGGAGGATGGTGATGGAGGATGGTGATGGAGGATGACAGAGATGAAGAAGGGTGATGGGAAGATGATGATGGAGGATGGCAGAGATGATGAAGGGTGGTTGGTGAAAGGAAAGATGGGAAGGTAAAGGGAAGATGAAGGTACAATTATGGGATGGATTTTTGAAGTGCATGACATCGTCAGTCACTGGACACCTTCCACATGGATCTGTATTAGTTTCCTGTTGCTGTGACAAAATACCCTAGCAAAGGTCTGGAGAGATAATGCTCAGCATTTAAAGTGGTTGAGGGCACAGGTTAAGTTCCCACCACCTACATTATGGTTCATAATTTCCTGTAACTCCAGTTCCAGAGAATCCCAGGCCCTCTCCTGACCTCTGTTGGCACTATAGATACATGGTATACAGACATACATGCAAGCAAAATAAGCATACACACAAAAAAAATTAAATGAAGAAAATATTAAAATACCCTAACAAAAAAACAACTAAAAGAGAAAGAGCTTATTTCTACTCCCATTTCATGAAGTCCATCCTGGGGGCAGGAGTCACATTGTATCTAGTCAGGAATCGGATGAATGCTGGCACTCCTCTCACTTTCTCCCTCACCAGCCCACACCCCTGGCCTTCCAGAAACACGGTCTCACTATGTAGCTTTGGATGTCCTAGAACTCACAGAGATCCCCCTGCCTCTGCCTCCTAGCTGTTGGGATTGAAGACTGTGCCTAGCTCACATTTCCTCCCTTTTCTCCAGGCCAGGATTGCAGCCCAGGAAAGGTGCCATCCACACTTATCTGGGTGTTCCTCCCTCAGTCAAGCTAATCTAGGTAACTCCTTGCAAGCATGGCTAGAGGCTACCTACTAGGTAATAATTATCCATCACTCCTCTCCTCTATTTGACACCTAAACTTACCACTTTTGAGCACTAACCTTCTTCCCCTTGTCCCCTGAGGTTCATGGTCATCTCATAATGCGAAATACATTCCATCCAATTTCAAAGGTTCCCCACTCCGTAGTCTCTAACAGTTCCAACACTGTGTGGAAGTCCAAGGCGTCCCTGATTGTGAGCACCTATAAAATCAAACAAAATTGCATATTGCCAATACACAACAGCACACAATAAGCATTCCCATCCCAAACAGGAAAGGATGGGATAGGGTAGGGATTTGCCAGACCAAAATACGAATCCACAGTGCAAATGCCAAGGCCTTCAGCCCCATGTCCACATTTGGAATTCATGACAGAATCATCTGGGCTCCAAAGAGCTTGGGGTAACCTCGCCTCTTCAGCTCTGTCACCTGAAGCACATGCACTCTTTCCTCTTGGGTCCACTGCCACACACACATACACTCCATGCCTACAGCTCTCCCATGCTGGGGTACTATGGTCCTGGCATCTACTTCATCCTGGGATCTCTACTGGAACATACAGCTCACTTTCACACACAGTGGCCTCTCAAAGCCTCTTGCAGGGATTCCAGTCCTGCTTCCCATTGCCTGGCTCAGTAGCTCTCTAGAACCACGATATAAGACGTTGCATCTCCTATACCTGGAAAACCAGCACCTCCCGGGGTGATGCTGCCGCGCTCTGCTGCCGCTCTGACACATGTGTCCTGTCAGTTGTCCAGCTTACTCCTTCAGCTGCACTCTTAGTTCAGGCGGTTTTCAGGGACGTTTGCACGTGGGTCTCCCTTCTGATTAACAGAGTTTCAGACAGGTTGTGAGTATGACACACCGGAACCAGCTTCAGGGAGACAGATCAACTTTAATCAGGTGAATGAAGAGTCACATAGTTTTAGGGAGGGGTAGGAATATCCAGGGTGGGCAAAGGTCATTGGCTGAAGGCTGAGGTATTGAGATGCCTCATTAGGATAGGGAGCCACTCCAGGAATCTCAGGTGCTAGCTGATCAGGTTCTTATTGGGAGAAAGGAAGCCGACCCAGACGTTCTACAGGTAGAGGTGGAGTGGGGGGTTTCGAGGAACTGTGTTAAAGGGTGCAGCATTGGGAGGGTTGAGAACGGCTGCTTCAAAATCTTGTGAGACAGGCTGGGAGGGCTTTCCTAGGCCCAGCCCTTCCACATTCCTCCCACAAACTGTTCCAAAGATCCACGGCCCACATGGTTGGGTCTACTGAATCAATGACTGTTCTTTTTCTTTTTAAGATTTATTTATTATTATATGTAAGCACATTGTAGCTGTCTTCAAACACTCCAGAGGAGGGCGTCAGATCTCATTACGGATGGTTGTGAGCCACCATGTGGTTGCTGGGATTTGAACTGAGGACCTCTGGAAGAGCAGTCAGTGCTCTTAACCTCTGAGCCATCTCTCCAGCCCCAATGACTGTTCTTTCTGTTGTGACTGAATGTCATTTTTATTCAGCTCAGGACCCCAAAACATGGTACAATGAATGTTTTATACATAACCCCTGTGCTAGTTAGGAAGATGTCAACTAGACACAAGCTAGGGTTATCAGAGAGGAAGAGCTTCAGTTGAGAAAATGCCTCCATAAGACAGGGCTGTAGGCAAGCCTATAAACCATGTTTCTTAATTAGTTATTGATGGGTGAAGGGCCCAGCCCATTGTAGATGGTGCCATCCCTGGGCTGGTAGTCCTGGGTTCTATAAGAAGCAGGCTGAGCAAGCCATGAGGAGCAAGCCAGTAAGCAGCACCCTCCATGGCCTCTGCATAGTTCCTGCCTCCAGGTTCCTGCCCTGTTTGAGTTCTTGTACTGACTTCCTTCAGTGATGGACTGTGATGTGAAAGTGTAAACCAAATAAACCCTTTCCTCTACGAGTTGCTTTGGTCACGGTGTTTCACCACACCAGCACTAACCGTGCCGAAGACACTCACAGTTGATGTGAATCTTCCCACACGGTCTAGACAACCTCACAGGCAGGGCCAGAAGCGTGGCTTCTAGGTAATTCTACTTCCGGTCAACTTGATGATTGACACAACCCATCTCAGGGACTATGAGGCGTGAGCCGAGAAGGCTCCACACACGTTCTGTTCATGTATTTTTAACTAATAGACAATCAGCAGTACAGACTCAATGAACCCTGAAGTGGAAATTTAAGGGCTCTTTGGAAAGTCAGTTGTGTTGGATGGTGTTCTGCTGGGGCAAATATGTGAAGGAATGTTTTTCCGAAGCAGACACAAGTGAAAGGACCTTTTGCTAAAGCAGACACGTGAAGGAACTTTTTTTTTTTTTTTTTTGCTGAAATGGACACAGGGTTTCCTGCTAAGGCAGACTCTTAAAGGACCATTTCATTTTGCTGAAGCAGGCACAGGTGAAGGGATGCTCTGCTAAAGCAAGCACGTGAAAGAACACGTGATGAAGGATTCCTTGCTCAGGATACATGAATTGGTCTGAGTAGCTGAGCTCTATTTGTTGAGACTCCATGGAGAGAAACGCACTGAAAGACCTCTGGTGGTGTGCTGCAGCTTCTTGTAGTTTCCACAGCCTGATTGACAGAGTGACTTCAGCTGAGACAGACTCAACGTGCTGAGCCAAAACACATGGAGGACGTGTGATGTTTGGAGCGAGGATAAATGGGCCCCAACAGACTGTGATGGCGACTGAGCCAGGCTTGCTTACAGCTCTAGCTGTGCAATGCTGGTTGGTCTCACTTCTTCACTGATCATCTCTTCACTGGGAGAGGCACCGCTGAGAACTTTTTCTATGGCCCTGGCCCCTCCTGCTGACTTGTGCTGTTTCAGCTGAGGCCTGATTGTTCCTGATAGGTCATGCCCCCATTGGCGCTATCCTGACACTACTGAACTGAATGAACTGCTGGAGTATCCATGAAGTGTTTGCAGGTGGATCCAACTGCCGCTGTTGACCTGTGAACTCAACTGCTGATTTCCTGACAATGCAGATGGGATTTGCTTCAAAGAAACATTTCTAAACAGGTCCACTCCCCACCCCCCCTATATCCTTTCTTTTCCACTGCCTCTGGTGGGCGGTGGGCTAGAAGGGAGGTTAAAGCATTTAAGAACCATCATTAAAAATAGGCTTTGGGGCTGGAGAGATGGCTCAGCGGGTAAGAGCACTGACTGCTCTTCAGGAGGTCCTGAGTTCAAATCCCAGCAACCACATGGTGGCTCACAACCACCCATAACAAGATCTGAGGCCCTCTTCTGGGGTGTCTGAAGACAGCTACAGCGTACTTACATATAATAAATAAATAAATAAATCTTTAAAAAAAAAAAAAAAGTAGGCTTTGAAAAAAATTAAAGTTACAGAACTACTTTGTAATTGCAGTAAATTTCAAATAATATCTAATTAATTATATTATAAACCTTAGTTCTGTATCCTCAACACTTCCTATCTCGTGAGAGCCATACTGTTTAATTTTCTTACCTGATTCTCATGTATCACACTACACTTAAGCTCCCAACATGCTGTAGTGTGTGCCAGAGCTTTGCTCCTGTTCACGGCTGAGTAATATTTCAGCCTGTGGACCAAGCATCTTATGTGTCCATCATCTATGTACAGATAGCCCGGGCCTTTCCACCTTTGGGCATATAAACAATGCAAGTATGAACAAGTTTTATGGAGTAGTGCCATGTGATGATTTGCCTTTCTTTTGTGTGGATCTGGGTTGGTCTTCTTTAAAAAAAAAAAAAAAGATTTATTTATTATTATACATAAGTACACTGTAGCTGACTTCAGACGCACCAGAAGAGGGCGTCAGATCTCATGATGGGTGGTTGTGAGCCACCATGTGGTTGCTGGTATTTGAACTCAGGACCTCAGGAAGAGTGGTCGGTGCTCTTACCCACTAAGCCATCTCGCCAGCCCTGGATTCATCTTTCTAAGGCTGCTCTGAGGCAGCCAGCTGCCCTGGGTGGCAGTCCCACTCTAAGAAGTGGTGGTTCAATCCCCCAGCAGCTTCTTTGGCTGACACGAAGCGTTATTCCAGGAGTTTTACTTTTATTTGAGTTTTCCTGGGTGGTATAAGTGGTTTCTGTGAATGTGCTGGCCATTTGAGTCTCTAGAGCAGTAGTTCTCAATCTCCCTAATGCTGCGATCTTTTAATAGTTCCTTATGTTGTGGGAAACCCCAACCATAAAGTTATTTTGTTGCTACCTCATGCTACTGTTATGAATCCTAACGTAACTATCTGATATGCAGGTTATCTGATACCCAACCCCCGTGAAAGGGTTGTTTGACCCCCAAAGGGGTCATGACCTTCAGGTAGAGAACCACTGCATAGAGAATTATCTATTCAGTTCTTTTTTTGTTTTGTTCTGTTTTGGTTTGGTTTTGGGATTTGGAGTTTTTTGACTTTTTGAGTCGTGGTTTTTCTGTGTAGCCTTGGCTGTCCTAGGACTTGTTCTATATTGATGAGGCTGGCCTCAAACTAGGAGATCCACCTGCTCCCCTATCTCCCGTGTGCTGGGATTGACAGTGTGTGCCACCATACCCAGCTAGCTGTTCAGTTCTTATTCATTCACCACATCTTATGGATTCTGGGCACTTGGCTCTTTGGAGAGCAGAGAGCACAAGTACGTTGTCTTGGTGGCCACTACCCATGAGTAAGGACACTGATCTCCCCAAAGGCCTCTGTTCCCAGTGTGGCCACCCTCAGTCTTGCCTACCACATACTTCATGTTGTGTGAGACCAAACAGAAACAATATATCTTGCAAGTTAATGGAAAACCAAAACAGAGAAATTATACCTTTCAGATTAAGGGTTCTATTTGCAGTTAAAACCACTAAGAATAAGTTCCTGTTGGTCCTATGTTAAGTCATTGCAAGGTAATTAATTAACAATAAGCTCCTGTTTCTTAGAGCTGATGTAAACTGCTTGCAACCCCTTTGTCTTAGTTAGGGTTTTACTGCTGTGAAGAGACACCATGGCCAACACAATCATTATAAGAGACAACATTTAATTGAGGGTATCTTACAGGTTCAGTCCATTATCATCATGGCAGGAAGCATGGCAGCATCCAGGCAGACATGGTGCTGGAGAAGGAGCTGAGAACTCTACATCTTGATTTGAAGGCAGCCAGGAGGAATGTCTCCTCCACACGATGGAGCTTGAGCATAGGACCTCAAAGTCCACCTCCACAATGACATACTTCCTCTAACAAGACCACACCTCCTAACTGAATCACTTCCCATGGGCCAAGCGTATTCAAACCACCACATCCATTCACATGATGTCTGTACTCATGTCCCTTCCCTTCCATTATATCTAACAATGCCCCCTTGAACACCTTATTTCTCCTATAAAGGGGACTTCAAGAGGCCATCAGGAGCTGCTCTCTCAAATCCCAACTTAGGGTGAGGCAGCTGGCTGGCCAGTCCCAGATGCACCCCCAAATACAGCTTGCTTTAACTGGACAATCATGGTTTAGTCTTTTCTCCTCATGATTCTCAGGTTTAACAGGAGCAACGTAACTGCTCCTCAGCCTCCTCACAGGCTTCCTGGGTCCTTCACACCATGAGTGCCATGTGGCTGCAGCTGCCCAGGTCTCTGTGTTTGGGAGTGAATGCTCTGTACTTCAGGACCCTAGCAACTCAATCTCTCAAGTGTGCACTGCAAACTCTGTACTCTTGTCCTTAGTCAGATCCTCCCCACCTCTGTCCTGCCTCACAGTGCTCTGGCAATGTGTCAGGTGGGGGGGGGGATCCCCTTCTAAAACATCATCAAACCCATTACCTGGACTGGCAAGATGGATAAAGGTGCTTGTAGCCAAGCCTGACAACCTATGTTTGATCCCAAGGACCCATATGTTGGAAGGAAAGAACCGACTCCCATGGGCTGTTGTCTACACACACATGCACACACACACACACACACACACACACACAATAAATAAATAAATAATAGATCTTTTTTTGAGACAGGTTCTCATTATGTATCCATGACTGCTCTAGAACTTGCTTTATAAACCAGATTGACCTCAAACTCATAGAGATCCACCTGCATCTGCCTCATGAGTAAAATCACAATAGTGATATAATAACTAATTTAACTTAAAACAAACAAACCTGTTCCCCAGAACAAAGTGGATGAGTCCCAGGCCTGTCCCTGTGAAGAGTCCCCATCAGAACTCTTCACTCCCTGATGCTACACACATTGCTCTCTCCTGATGCCTCCCCCTCCAGGAAGCCCCAAGTCTCACCCACACTGGTAACACAACCATGTCCTGGCTGGAGCCCTTGACTGAGTAGGAGCTCAGGCACACAGGAACCATTGTCCTGTTTCACTGAGGCTACACTGTTGTGGGCTGCCAGCTGGTCACTTGGCTGCCTGGGCCTCCCGTTGGCAGGGTGGCAAGTTCCCAGAGTAAGTGGAGAGTGGATTAAAAATGAGGACATGGCCACTCCAAGATATGGTCGAGGAGGGGGATTTTACGGTAGATCTGAGGGAGAGAATGGCCAGAGGCACCTGGAAGGGTCCAGAGGAAGGAAAGAAAGTGCTGGATTGGCCAGCCGAGTAGAGCAGGCAGATAAGAGGAGGTGTAGGGAGAACAAGAGAGGAAGAGAAAAGAGAGAACCAGGAGCCAAGAGCAGAGGACTAAGTGGAAGCAAGAAAGAATGAAGACCACATTTGGACAAAATGGCAGGTTTTGATTGGCATCAGACACTCCTGGGCTAGAGAAGTCTGGAGGAAGGTGCAGGGAGGAGGGATAAGAAGAGCAGAGTGGAGTCACAGAACCTGGCTGCCAGCATGCACCGTAGTCAGCCATATGTCCTGGGTTTCTTTGGAACTTGATTGTTACCTGGTCTTGTGGTGTCATAATACATCTAACTGTTGCTCTAAACTGCCCAAGTTGAGAGAGGGTTCTGGATGTCATCTGGGACACGAGTCACCATGGGGACCCGCCTTCTTCTATAGACTCAGTAGCCAGATTTGAGCACCAACTAATGAACACTGAGCACTTTCCATATGCATCATTTGCTGTGTGCAGCCAGGGTGCTTTGAGCAGCTATTGCAAACAGCTAACATATGGAATACTAGCTAGCTCTATCATGTGGTCAGCAGTTCACGTCTTACACTTAGTCCCTTCTCAGGTTAAGAAAAATCCAGAACTTAGAAAGGGACAAAAACATCACTCTTGCCTTCTTGGTATCAGCGTAGATCAGCTCTCCTGTAGTGTGGTGTGGTGTGGCACGTGAGTTCTGAGGCAGACCAGTCTAGGCTAATCTCCCTGAGGCCTAAAGCCCACCCTGTTTCAATCAAGACAGCCAGAAGACTCAACAGATGCCCAACTCAGGCCCAGCCTAGCCCTCTCTCTCTGGCAATGGGAGAGCCTGATTCTCACCCCAGCACTCCAGTGAGCAGAACACAGTGCTGGGTGTCAGTCTCTAACCCTCTCACGCCACCATCAGGTTAGGATGCAGGGTGCTGGGGAGGAAACTGAGTCCCAGAGAAGGGGCAACCTGCCAGGATTCAAACCAAGGCTGCACTGCACCTGGAGCAGCCCTGAACCAAGGCCTAACATCAGTGGCCCTGAGGGCAGGAGCTAATACCAACCATGGTAAAGTGGGTAAACAGGTGCCCAGCTCACAAACCACACCCTGTAAACACCTAGGTGTTCATTTCATTGCCATGCAGCCCTGCCTCCCCTTCAACTCTAGCAGCTTGAAACCCAAAGTCGGTCAGCTGAGCTGGCTGAGGCCCCTCCCACCTAGAGCAGGAGGGAAGAGCCAGTGCCTGGACAACCTGCAATTACCACCTAATATGATTGTGTTAATTACCATTGCAGAGCATGAGGACTGAGCCCAGGGTTACTATACACACACACACACACACACACACACACACACAGGGGCTTTCCAAGTTGATCATGTGCTCAGCTGGAACCCCACACAATCAAGTGGAAAACAGAGGCTTGATCTGGGGCTTGGAGATGAAGGGAGGCCCCTCAAACAGCCGCAGTGCCCCGCGTCAGTGGGTGGGCCTAGGGATGGCAGGTAGGGCTCCAGAGTTCATGAACCGCTACAGAGTAGGGTCAGCAAGGGCATACAGGGCACGAGTGAGCCATCCCTGCTGCCCAACCTTTCCTCTACTCTCTTCCTTGGCCCCCCAACCCCAGACTACCTTCCTCTGTCCCCTTCCTAGGTTCAGTCCTACAAATCTCAGGCAGGAGGCTCATGCTTTGCAAGTTTTCACTGCCCAGGCTTCTGGGGCTGTGTCCCTTGTGTGCTTCGTCCTGGGGCATCCCAGGACAGTGACCTCACCCTTCGGCCATAGGCTTACTGCATTCTTGATGAAAGCCATCAGGCTAGAGCACAGAGGGGACTTCATCACCTTTCCAGGCTAAAAGGATGTCCAGCCGTGGACAGCAGGCACAGCTGGACCCAGGCAACCAACAGGGATGGGACCCTCCCCCTCATCCCAGTGTTCCTTACACTAGTTCCCTCTGAGGAAGGTGCGTCAGCTGTGAGTGGAGTCCTAAGAGGCTTCTGCTATGAGCACCCGGCTGCCCACTGCATCTTCAAGGGAAGACAGCTCAGACAGAAGCCACGCTGGCAGGGCGCATGCTGACACTCAGGCCTCTGCCATCTCCACAGACCTTGCGGCCTGAGTCCCCTGGCTGTTGCAAGGCAGAGAGAAGTTCTCCTGGGACTCATGTCAACAGGCAATGCCAGACACGGTCTATGCTTCCTCAAGTTTTCCTCCCAGGCAGTATGAGGCAGAGTGGGGACCAGACTCGAAGGGGCTCTCAGCTTCAGACAGCAAGAGTATTGGAAATCATGATGCAGGCCCTGTGCTTTGGCCCAGGGAAGCCACAACCAGACACAGAGACATGGCGTAAAACATGGCCATAAAAGGGCACACACACATTACATATGGATGCTGGTAAAGACATACAAACAAAAAGTGTACAGACCAAGACAGGGATGTGTTCAGAGGCACACAGGGTGTCAGTGTGACACACAGAACACTTGCCTCCAAGAGATGACATCAGCTCTGGAATAGCATGAGTGTGGCCCAGGAGAAGGCCAGTTGCCCTGGCAACCCATCCTAGGACCTCAGCCTCAGTGGTGCTAATCATGTGGCCACGGGCAGGAAGAGCCGCTAGGGACCCTGAGCCAGCAGGGGGATCCCAGTGGCAACATAAGGACTTGATGTGCCCTGGGGCACTAAGCTAAACTGATTGGTCCTGGGCAGAGAGGGACACGGTCCTGTGCTGGGGTCAAAGGGATGTGGGATCCTGATGAGGATCAGAGAGGCTGCGGGGCCTTGGGTAGACAGCAGGAGCTGTCCCCTGGTCGTGGCAGTCTAGGAGATATGTCAGGCCATAGCCCTGACCCTCCCTCCAGTCACCAGGGCACCAGGACACCCAGCCTTCCCAGCCCTTCCCACACACTCTCAGATTTCCCAGCTTCTTTCCTCCATTGCTGTTACCCATGCCCAGGTTGGCAGAAGGCCACAGGTGTCACAGTACAGCAGGTCTTCCCCTTAGCATAGGTCCAACCCACCCACGGGACAGAGGTTGGGAGCCCATGTTGACAGAGTGTCCCCAAGGTGATGAGGGGCAGCGGGGCTTTTCCACCTCTAAACAGGGCCTGCTGTCCACCTAATGTCTATCTGAGGCATCCTCACCCAGCACCCTTGGGTGTGCTGAACATGTATGTGTGCATGAGAACGGTGACTCCCAGGGACTAGATGTCCCAACTTCAGTGTCAGAATCACCCCTACACAGGGACTCACTGCAGAGAAAACCCTGTTCCAGTTCAGAGGCCCTAGAGGGCTTCCCGTAGGAAGTGCCTACCACCTGGGCAGCAGCTTCTAGACCTGTCTTCTGGTCTCCCTGGGCCAAACAGGTCCAGGCCAGTTCCTGGTTTAGACAACTGGCAGTACTTAAAGAGACTAAATTGGCAAAACCTAGAAAGAAAATGGAGATAGCTCTCTGGGGACTGCACAGCTTGTCTCCCCTCCCAACCTCCACCAGATAGCTGGGCTTTCGGCAGAGTCCACAAGCCTCCAGCACCTCGTGGGATAGCCACAACGTCCGCTCTGCCAACTGTAGTGAGGATGGGATGAGCTGTGTGGATGGCGATTAAGGACAGAGCCCAGCCCTGGGCCAGTGAGCCCTCATCATCACCGCCAAGGTCTCCCTCCCTCTTCTGTCTGCTGTTCAGCCCCAAGCAGCAGAGAGTAGGAGTGTGAGAAAGGTCTGCCTCACCCCAGGCTCCCCCACCTGCCAGCCAGCCACAGAGAAACCCCTGTTGTTATTAAACACAAATCAAGCAGGCCTGCACCCCCGCACTCCCCAAACACCTTTACTGCACTAAAAACAGCATTATAAACAAACACATTTGGGGGAGGCGTCTTAAAAGATTCACATGGTCAACTGCAAACAGAGATATCAAACAGTACAGGGTATAGAAACAGGGCCCCGCAGAGCATAGCAGATGGGAGACAGAAAACAGCAGGAGACCCCGGGACCCTCTGCCCACCACTCCAACTGACCAGCCCAGGTCCTGGATGTGTCCTAGTCCCAGAGACAATGGGAACCAGGCACAGGGGTTGGGGTGGGGGATCTCCTCAAGGGTCCAAGCAATCAACCCCAAGACCCTTTTCTAGAGGGACAAGGGCTTTTGGAGTTTGAGGAAACAGCAAAAGACAAAAGGGATGCTGGGCCCTCCCTTATCCACCATTACCCAATGGGCAGTTCATTCTGTTCTGAGTCTTAGGGTTTGTGCAAAACACAGCAGCCATTCAGGGACCCATGTATCCCACCCCATGAGGATTTCCTGTGTAGGAAAGACATACACATACACAACCCAGAATCCTGCCCCCCAACACAAACACATGTGCACAGGCACACACACACACACACACACAGCCCACCCACCACAGCTATAGCCTATTTACATTCTGGAACAAAGGGCGACTTGCCAAGGGGCACCCTGGGAAGGTGGTTTGTAGCTTGCAAGATGAGGAGAGAGCCACAGGCTTGCGGCAGAAGCTCCTGGGTTACAGGTGGCTCTGGCTGATCAGCAGGAGTGGAGGGAAGCCTGTGCCAAAGAGCCGTCAGCCAAGCGTCACCGCCTCCTTCGGCTCCCTGTGCACTCTGGCTTTCTTGTTCTCCCCACCTCCTGCGGAAGGCCAAGCCCTCCTACGGCTCTGGATGGAACCTCAGCGTCAGAACCTGGGAGGCTAGGCCTACCTGGAGCCAGCCTGGCCAGGGAAGATGACCTCCAACAGACTGGGGGATGTCACAAAGAAGTTCTTAGAGCATCTGAGCAACCAGTCTGTGCGGAAAAACACCCGCGTGCAGCAAAAGGGGGGCGGGAGCAGGACAAGTTCCACACTCAGGGAACTCTGCTCTGGGTCCCAGATGCCTTAGGTATCGGCATCCTGGGACTGCTACGAACCCCACAACGCTATGTGGATGAACCAAGGTGGAGGGAAAAGGGGTTCCGGTCAGTAGAGCGTGTTGGTCCCTGCAGCCTATCTTCTAAGAAAAGAGCAATCCACTAAGAGACCCAGGGAACGCCGGGCAACAGGCCCCGCCCACCCCCACCCCGCTCAGCTGAGCTAAGTATAGAAGGGAGGAACCAGTGACCTCACAGAAAGGGCAACAGGGAGGTCAGTGGCAGTTCCTCCTCCCCGAGGAGTGTGTCCCTCTTGAGGCTGCTACCCTTATTGACCACCTTGATTCTGAGGGCCAGCTTACGCACACTGGCTGGCCCCAGGCCGTCAAAGAAGAAGTCCTCGTTGAAGATGGGGTGGCGGCTGTTTTTGATGATGGTGCTCCGCTGCTTCTGCAGCTTCCCTGGCACCAGGCACAGCCCCACGCAGCAATTGATGCTCCGGGCATCACAGGGCCGGTCATACAGGCCCTCGGCCGCCAGCAGGCGCACACGCAGGCGGGCCTGAGCAGCCTCGTACTCGGCCAGCAGCCTCACGCTGCCCCTGGTGCCCATCCGCACTGTGTGCTCTCCACGTGGTGCCTGGCCAGACTCCGGGCCTGGCTCCGGAGTACCCCTGCGGGTCAGGCGGCGACGGACACCTGGGCTGGTGTCTGGTGTGCTGTCATCCGCAGAAAGGGAGCCATGGCGACCTACCGACTGTTTCAGCTGGCTCACTTTGGCCTGGCTGTCCTGGGCGAAGCCCTTGAGCAGCGAGACAGAGCGAGACAGCAGAGGGGACCCGAAGGGGGACGACTCAGCAGAGGACCCTGTGTCACTTTCCCCGCCACTGAAGTAGCGGCTAGGGCTCATCAGGGCCCCCCCAACCTCCCGGGATCCCCCATCACCTCCATTGGCCTTGGCCCCTACTCGCCGGCGGCCAGCACCAGGGGATCCAACCTGGGCCAGGGCCCCGTGCTCACTGTGGAAAAGGGACTCCTTGCGTCTAGTGTGGGGGCTCTCGGCCAGTGTGGCAAAGCCATAGGATGTCTGAGCTTTGGGCACAGAGGGCAATGACATGGCACCCTGCGCCTGGGGGTCAGCGTTGGTGGCTTCCTCGGCTGTCCAGTCCTCCGCGCTCTCTATCTGAATCACATGTCGTGTGGCTGCCTTCAGCAGGCTCCTGCTTTCTGTGGCCAACTTGACTGGCAGCCGGGGACTGCGAGGTGCTCGACGTGGCCCAGGTGAAGACAGGTTTTGCTCTGAGGTGGAGGGACCCAGGTCCGCCTGTCCCTCAGCCTCTATGGGGCCAGAGGGCAGCTTGGGCGGGATGAAGAAGTCGGGGATCTTGTCCGGAGTCAGCACGTTGCTATACAAAGGTCCCTTGGAGGCTTTGTCCCCAGCCTCGCCACCCACCCCGCGGCTGGCTCCGTTCTCCCCAGACCCCCGAAGTCGTTCCAAGAACCACATGTTGGTTTTTCTCATGAGGGCAACAGGCAAGAGACCAGGAGTCTGGGAAACAGAAATGGGGGTCAGAGGTGACACGTGCTCAAAGGTCACCTGTCAGGGCTGTCAGAGGGTGGGATTTGTGTTAAGGGGTCACCTGTTAGGGTTATCAAGAGGTTGGCATTTATGCCCAGCTGTCAACTGACTGTCAGGGATATCAGGGGGTGGTACTGTCATCTGCCAGGGCCCCATGGGGTTGACACCTGGTTCACCATCTGTCAGGGTCGAAGCCAGCATAGTGTAGGGTCACGCTGAGCACTTG
>NW_022196910.1:2570801-2602145 GCF_008632895.1 Mastomys coucha | reverse complement strand
CTGCTGCGCTGTGCGTTGGGGGAGGCGGCGGCAGTCCTGGGCCCGGCGCAGCGAACTGACCGCGCCCCCGACTCCCTGTGCGCGGGGTATGGGCACCGCGGAGCGCGCTGGAGTCACCTGTCCCGCGGGCTGCGGCGACTCCGGAACGCGGAGCACGGCTATGGCCCGGCGCAGCGGCGAGCGAAGCGGCAGCGCAGTGGCCAGCTCTCTGCTCGGCGCGGGAAACCGCCCACCAAGCCGTATTCCTCCGAATGCGGCCGCGCGCCCGCGTCCTCGCAATCCGCCAGGGGCGGGGCCTCCCGGAACTGGCGGGGAACCGGGGGCGGGGCTCCTAATATAAATAGGGCGGGGTCTGCATGTGCAGCGGGGCCTAGGAGACAGCCTCCCGGTTCAAGCTGGGGATGGGTGGGCGGAGCTACTGGTAAATAGGGTGGGGCTTGAGGAAGGGGCGGAGCTGGCAGGAGTGTCTGGACTCCAGGGCAGGGTTGGTAGCACTGAACCACCTGCCTGGTACAGGGTGGGTGGGGCGTTGCCTCTGGTACAGAGAGTTCTGCGAGGGTTAGGTGGGGTCTAGCTCGTGAGTTGGGTCTTGGGTTCTTGGCAGGGTCTCCTGATATCAACATGTAAAGCCTGTGGTCCTGAGCAGGACCCAGACTACTGATCTAGGCCTCCCGATGCTAGACTGAGTGGCATACAGACCGTCTGCACGGGGAGCTGAGGGGCGGGGCTTGTGGCACTGAATCCAGCTGAGTCAGGCTGTACCACTTCCAGTCCGGCCTCTCCCCTCTGGGGAGCACAACTGGCCCCATCACTAGCCAGCTGATGTTCAACCAATAATAATAATTCTAATGATTGGAATTGGGAACTGAGTCCCAATCAGCCTCTACATGACCTTCTCCATCTCCAGTTCCCATGGCCACCCAGCAGGGAGTCATCCTTAGCACTTGTAGATGAGGTGACAATTTCTCTCGAGGAGAACCCACCCAGAGAAAGGCCTGGTCACTGTTAGCTGGGTTTCCACAGCTCAGCATCAGGTACTTGATGGAATACACCTTCCATGGGCCTACATTCATCATGATCCAGATGCTGGGAATAGTCTAACTATCCTGGTGACCAATGAGACAGGTAGCCATGGAACAACACACAGGTGAATGACCGTATAGGTGTGTGGCTCTCCATGACAAAACTATAACAATTCTGGAGTGATGACACACACTTTTAATTCCAGCATTTGGAGGCGGGGAGAGGAGCAGAGGCAGGCAGATCTCTGTGTGAGGCTAACCTGGTCTACATAGTAAGTTCCAGGACAGCCAAGGCTACATAGTGAGACAGTCTCAAACAAATAAAAACAAAACAAACAAAAACCCTGTAACAGAGTGAGTTCCAGGACAGCCAGGGCTACACAGAGAAACCCTGTCTCGAAAAAAAACGAAAAAAAAAAAAAAAACTGTAACAGGAAATCTAGAGGGCAATGGAAGAAACTGCCATCCATCAGCCATGGGCAGAAGAAGAGGCTTAGCAGGGTAAGGCCAGGGCTCAAACTAAGATTAGCTACAGGATCACAGCCCCCAGGAACCAGGCAGCCTTGGGCTTACTCAGTTGGCACTTCAATCCTGTGGCTGTACAGACTTCCCCGTGTGTGATGGCAGGTAAGCCTCCCGACCTCTCTGAGCCTCTATAGGTGAGCTAACATCTTAGCCAAGGACTCAAGCAGCAAAGGAGCCCAGAGACTGGCTCCCATAACTGAGCACAGCTGCCGGCTCCTGCACTGTTATACTTGGAAGCTTAGAAAGAAGGCCCACGGGAAAGGTGCCTGGAAGCGGGTCCCCAAACCCACCTTCTTGGCCTCTGTGGACCCCACCCTGCAGGGAGGATGCCTGGCCCTTCTAGCTGGCAGATGGCAAACAGGAACCTCTTGGTCAACAAAGCCGGCTGCCGCTTTCTGAGCTAAGCAGAGCCATTGGCAGAGGCAGATGTAGACAAACCCCTCCTAT
The DNA here is from genome assembly GCF_008632895.1 of Mastomys coucha. Lineage (NCBI taxonomy): Eukaryota > Metazoa > Chordata > Mammalia > Rodentia > Muridae > Mastomys > Mastomys coucha. The sequence continues at coordinate 2,600,151 of NW_022196910.1, read as the reverse complement.
CCAGGACTTAGGTTCAGCTCTCGTTGCAGAGAGCTCCAAGATTAGGAGGTATATCGATCCAGCTTCTTCCTGCAGTCGTGAGTCGTGCCGCCTCCTGCTGTGTGACCTTTGCCCCCAGGCCAGTGGGAGGGGTATTTCTCAGAGGTCTGTGAGGCTTTCTGCTCCTATCTGAGGCTGAAGAGATGGCTCAGTGCTTAAGGGAACTTTGCTCTCAGAGGATCTAGGTTCAGTTTCTAGCACCCACCTGGTGTGCAGACATACACATGAGCAAAACACTCATATGCATAAAATTCAATGCAATACTATAGAATTAAGACTCAAGTGCCAATCCTGTGACCACACAGCTCTAGCAAGGATGCTCAGAATGGAGGGCTGTGGGCATAGGGGCCTGACTGCTGCTCCTCCACAGCCTATTCACTTCCAGACATGTGCAGCGCTTGGCAGGCCTACAGGAAGCTGGATCTCCTGTGTCTGTGTAAGGGGCTTATGGACACTTCAGAGGAATGACAAACCCATAATTTGAACTCAGAACTCTCTCTCCTACATCCATCCCAAGATTCCTCCCAATGAAATGTTAGTTGAGTAGTTGATGGTGTGAAAGGTAGGGCTGTAGATACAATCTCCGCAGAGCCAAGCATGTGGGCTTCTTGGCTCTGCTTATATACCTGGGCACCCTAGACTCCCCAGCTCAGGGATCAGAGAGATGATGGGACCTGGCAGCTCTGCCATCCTTGCCACCCCTCACTATGGACGAGCCTTTGGCAAGTCACCTGCTCTCCTGGCACCCATCTCCTAACCTGCACAATGAGATCTGGAGTCCCTACACTCAGGCATGTCCAGAGCGGCATCACACACAGGACTTGAGAGACCTTGGGAAGGCAGAGGATATGGATGGACTCAGAAAAGAGTGAAGCTCATCTAGACCCCTCCTTGACCCAGGTCCCTGAATCTAACTACACTTCCTCTTCCAGGTCCTCAGACACCCCTGTCCTGTCAATGGACATTTCCTACCATGGTGATTTTCACTGGAAACCATGTTTATGACCTCGTGCTTAAGGAGCCCAGCAGCTGTCTCCAGCATTCCTCAGCCCTGTGTCCTTCACCAGTCCCTAGGCAAGCCAGCTTCACATGCATGAGTGTCTGTGCTCTCACTTTTCCCAGAGCTCTCCCCCTACTGGGGATCACCAACAGTCCCTCAACAATGCTCTCCAGGTCCAATGGGATTCCTTCACTCCAGAACTCTCCTTTTCCCAGATATTATTTATCCGGAAAATACACAATGGTGACTTGCTGATCAATGTCTGGGATAGTCTTGCATCCCAACTGTTACCAGAAGTCCTGGTGGTTGAGAGGAGCTCAAAGGATCATGGTGGGATGAATGGATGAGCTGGCATATGGGTAGATGAGGAAGAGGAGGTGGGTTATGGATAGGACTGAAGGTGGGGTGGGTAGATAAACGGATTGGTGAGTGAGTGGATGAGAGAATAGATGGGTGGGTGGGTGAGTGGATAGATGGGTTAGTAGATGGAGAAATGGGTGGTTGAATGGGGGGTGGATGGATGGATGAATGGATGGATGGATGGGGGGTGGGGAATGGGTGGGTGAGTGGGTGAATGGGTAGATGGATGGATGAGTGGATGGGTGGGTAGATGGATGGGTGATTGGGTGAGTGGATGGATAGATGGGTGGATGGGTGGGCATAGTGGGTAGAAAGACAAGTGTGGTTGGATAAGTTAAGAGGTGGATGGGTAGGGTAGGCTTTAATTTTTTAAAACTGGTTTTTAAATATTTATTTATTTATTTATTTAATGTATATGATTACACTGTAGCTATCTTCAAACACACCAGAAAAGCTGTCAGATCCCATTACAGATGGTTATAAGCAACCATATGGTTGCTGGGAATTGAACTTAGAACTTCTGGAAGAGCTCTTAACCACTGAGCCATTTCTCAAGCCCCTTTAAAACCTATTTTTAATAAATGTTCTTAAATGTTTTAACCTCTATTCTAGCCCACCACCCACCAGAGGTAGTGGAAAAGAAATATTATTAGGATACAGGATACCTGTTTAGAAATAGTTCTTTAGAGCAAGTCCCATCTGTGTTGTCAGGATATATACCAGCAGTCCAGCTCAGTAGTGTCGGGGATAACACAAATCAACAGCCGTGGCACAACCCAGCAGAAACAGCCAGGCCTTCGCTGAATCAGCACAAGCTAGCAGGAGGGACCAGGACCAGCAGGGACACCAGGAAAAGTTTTGGCCATGCCTCTCTCAAGGAAGTAAAGATCAACAAAGACTAAGAAGGGAGCCCAAGGATGTGTTACAGAGCTAGCTATGTAAGCTTCTGTCACTGTCCGCTGGGTCCTATTTATACTCTCTCCAAGTACCACATGTCCTCCACATGAGTCTGTATTAGCTGACGCCACTCTGCCAAGGGGCCCGAGCCTGTGGAAGCAGCAAGAAGCCGCCAGAACACCACCGGAAGGTTTTTAGTGTGTTTTTTTCTTATAAAGTCATGACAAACAATGACCATTAAAGAATGACAAAGTATACCAATATCATGTAGTGTCATCCACCATCTGATGGGTCCTTTTTAACATCGTACGTCCTTTTACGTGTTTGCTTTAACAAAACATTTTGTATCTGTGTCTGCTTCAGCGAAACATTTCTTTATGTGTCCGCCTTAAGCAAAGCGCCCTTTCACCTGTGTCCACTTCAACAGAAACGTTCCTTCACGTCTGCCTTAGCAAAACATCCTTTTGCCTGTGTCTGCTTCAGGAAAACACTCCTTTTACGCATCTGCCCCAACAAAACGCCATCCAACACAACTGACTTTGTAAAGAAACCGTGTAAGTTTCCACTTCAGTGGGGGATGGGACGGCAGGGGTGGGGATGGGACTCTGAGCCTTTCCGTCTTTGGAAGAAGAGAGCATCAAAGTGACCCTGTAACTTTGACTTTAATAGTATCTCGTGTTTGAGGCAGAAGGAAGCTCTTACTCCCATGCTGTCCCTGGCGGGTCCAGACCACACAGAGGAGCCTAGTCCTCCCCAGGGGTCCCTGTGTGCAGGAATCCCAGGTGGGGCCCCTAGGAGGTAAGCCACAGTATTTCCAAGAAGGGACTGGGGAAACACCAAACAGGGAGAGAGGCTGATTTATCTTGGAGTAAAACCAGAGGCTTGTTCACTGTTGGGATACAGGAGTGGGGTACAGGGGAAGTTAGACCCCACAGGCCCCCTGTCTGCTCCAGGGCTCCACACAGCTTCCCCTCAGCCTCGGTTGTCTACCTGGGAATCCCCAGCAGGCACAGCGGGCACAGCGGGCACAGCGGGCACAGCAGGCTCACGCTCAACCCTGTGTTTAATTACAGTTGAAGGTCCAGGCAGGTGGCAGGTGGGAAGTGCTGAGCGGATACCACACCTCACTAAGGCTCCTCCGCCTCTTACTCACCTGGATGCCTTACATGCCAGGCGAGCCCCCAGGCTGCTCCCCCACCAGGGATCTGAGACCCTAAAGCACCTTAATCACCCCCAAAAACAACAGTGCATCTAGGTCCTCAGAGCCCAGCTAGGGCAGGACGTTACACCTGCCCACACAGAGCTGTCTCTACTCCCACTGGGACCAGAGGCACGGAGCCTGCATTTGGATGTCTTCATTAAAGGCGACTCGGTCTGTCTTTGGTTTACACAGCCTCACCCGGGTTCAGGGTTGGGGCTCAAGCAGGACCAGGGGCTTGACCTTGAGTCTGTCTTACTGGCCCAGCCAGCCAAGCGAGCACAGCTGGGAAAAGGCGGCTTCCTGAGGCTCGTGTGGAAGGAGAGGTGGTCACCATTCTGGTTCTTGTGGCTTCAGGGTCTGAGAGAAAGGCTGAGAGCCCTCAAGGCCACAGCAAGGGCATCTGGGAGCAGAAATTGGGCTGAGGACTGTCACCTGTGGGCAGAAAGAGGTGAAGTCAGAGTGACCATGACAACAGTCACATCAGTGGCCACTGTACAAAAAGGGCCTCAGCAGTCAAAGGCGCTCAGCTACCATTGGCCCGGGGCCAAGCTGCTGCTGTGCGCCCCAGGGCGACATCCTTAACCTCTCTGTGCAGGCAAAGATGCTGGCCTCAGGTGCCACCTCAGAACTGTGTGGTCTAAGAGATGTGCATCGATACCATAGTGACCCTGAGGTTCACTTCTAGTTTCACAAACTCCTTTGAGGCTAGACTAGAACCTCTGCCTGGGTGACAGGCGCCAGGCCCAGCACTGTGCAGAGGCATCTGAGAGGTTCATGGGGCCACATCCTCCATGGAAACAGAGCAGTTCTGCCTGCAGCCCTGGCCCCCAAGCAGGAGGAATCCAGAAGGGGACAGGAAGGAGCCGTTGTCATGGGGATGAAGAACAGCTTGACCTGGCCAGCAGCTCTGGGAAAATTCCACAGCGCCCCCCTACTTCCCCCCACATCCAGCTGCTGCCTCCCGCCCTCCCCAACCACAGCCGGCTCCCTCCTCCTGCTCTGCCCAGACACCCTGAGGTCACCAGCTCTGCTGTCCCTCCCCAGTCAACCCTCTATCCCCTCAGCACCAACAGGCAGCCCAAGGCTAAACCAAAGCCACATCCACCAGACAGCACACAGTGGGGCCAGCCAGATTCAGAAAACTTCAATCGAGGACTCTTGAAGGCTGGAGTGTCTGCAGCTAGAGGCTAAGTTTGCTCTGGGCTGATAAAGTGTTCCGCAGTTAGCTGTTGCAATGGCTGCACAACACAGCGGTGCACACCATGGGTGAACTTCATGACTGCGGATCAGTCCTTAAACACAGGAACCCCGAAGGTGGCAGACGTAGCTGGCTGATGCAGCTGGCTACTACGCACCTGGCTCATGGCTCCCGAGAGACCACTCCCCGCAAATGCAGCTCACTCTCAGCTGCCACGATGGGCAGCCCATTCTTCAGGTGGTAGTCTATGAGGTGGCTGATGCTCTCAAACAACACATCTTTTGTCCGCACCTGCAGACAGAGACTTCAGTACCTACCCCTGAGCGCATCCCACAGGCCACGTCCCCACCAGCTCAGACCTGATGGGTAGGAGCTTGTCAGAGAACACTCCACCCCAGCACCAGCCCCAAGACTCCAGAACCAGAGCCCCAGTGTTCCCAGATCCCCACGATCACAGGGCTTGGGAGCTGAGGCAGAAAAGTGCCTGCTGCGCAAGCATGGGGACCTGAGTTTGAACCCTCAACTCCCATGAGGAACGCCTGTGCCAGAGGAACAGGGAGGAAGAAACACAAGTTCAGCCATGCAGCCATTCAAGAGGCAGTAGGTGGTTAAAAGAAAAGAAAAGAAAAGAAAAAAAGTAGATGGATGAGGGCTAGAGAGGCGATTCTGCAGTTAAGAGCACTAGCTACTCTTGTGGAGGTCAGGGGTTCAATTCCCAGCACCCACGTGGGAGGTTCATAACCATCTGTAACTCCAGTCCTCTGAGGGTACTGCATACAGATGGTGCACACCCATACACATAAGATAATAACAATAATAATACATTTGAAAAGAGAAAAATGAACAGAGCCAAGCGTGGTGGCACACACCACTCAGTGTGGTGTTCCAGTGTGAGTTCCAGCACTCAGAAGGCAGAGGCAGGAGGAAATTTGAGTTCAAAGCCAGGCTGGTGGTCTACCGAGCCAGACAGAACTACATAGTAAAAATTTGACTAAGGGAGAAGTGGTGATTGATTCTGGAAAGGCCCTGACTTAATAACTTACTTTGAGATCCAAATAAATCTATCCCAACTGCCATGACTCCTTGTGAGGAGTGAGTACCTTGGGTGGGAACTCTGAGAGACTGGAGGGGTGGACGTGCTTCTGCGAACCCCAAAATGTACAAAGTAGAAATTCCTTTAAGAGGTTTTATTATTGTTTTTAGACAATGTTCTCACCCTGAAGTTCCAGGCCGACCTCAAACTTATAGCAATCCTCCTGCCTCGGCTTTCTAAGTGCTAGGATGAGAGGTGTGAGTGACCACCCTTGGATAAAACATTCTTTGTTAATTGGAAAATGTTTTGACAAGCAACCATTTCTTCCATACTAAATGATCCACTATCTAAAAACACAGCCATCACCCTGAAGCCGAAAGCGCCAGCTTACCACACCCTCGGGGTCCACCAGCAGCAGGTGCTTGGGCTGCCCCGCGTGCATGCCTGTGAGGACATACTGCCCCGGGTTGGTGATGCTGTCTCTCACAAGGAAGTCGCCATCAGCACGAAGCAGCTTCTCTGCAGCCCGGCGGCTCATTCGTCCATGGTACCAGGGTTCCTGTCTCAGCTGCTCCTCTGTGGGTGCAATGGGGGCCCTGCGGGTAGGGGGGCTGGGCCACTGGTCCTCCAAAGGGAGTGGGGCCGCAGTGATGCCTGCTGCCACTGAGCACTCGTGCAACTTCAGGGCATCTTCAAACGGTCCTGTGGGTAATATTTTTTTTTCTATTGCTGGGACGGAACCCAGGCCAACATACTTGCCAGCCCCTTGCACACTGCAGAGCCACTAACCCAGTCCCTTGCTAGGGGATTTTAGGCAGAGCTCCAGCCCCTGACCACGCCCCGAGTCCTTGTTTTACTTTTAACAAAGTTTCACAAACTTGCAAAAGTTAGCCTTAAATTCTGTCTTCCTTCCCCATTATCTCATTTAGATGGAATGAACAGTGTTCAGCACAAGCCAGGCCCTGGGACTTTCTAGACCCAACCTGGTATTGGGCACAGCCTTTCTGCAATCTGAGCTCATCAGCAAGGTCTACTGGTTCCACTCACTGTCAAAGCTGTTTTCAGAGGCTCCCATCCCCCCACCACTGACCGGGTTTCCCCCACCACCACTCCCTTTTCACTGCCTCTACCCCATGTATGCCTCATTGCAGACCACAACTATGACATTGCCTGATTGTTGGTAAGGGGAGGTTGCAGACCTCTGTGGAGCTGACACTGTTCTAGGTCAGGTGACCTCCCCCAGCCTCAGGACCCGTGAGGGACAGGGAGGAGGCAGAAAGTGACACAAATCGACCCCCAAGTGACTAACACAGGAGCCCCATCACAACACACACACACACACGCACACACGCACACACGCACACACGCACACACGCACACACGCACGCACACGGTCAAGGGCTAACTAGGAACCCACCTCCCCATGAAAGTCAGGCAAATGGCTGTCACTCAGGGGCCAGCTGCCACTGCGGGAGAGCTCAGCCCAACCTGCTTTCCCACTGTGAGGAGCCCACACCCTGCAACCACTGTCACAATACACAGCAGGCACTCAGTAGGTGCTATCTCACACTCCAGTTGTAATGCTAAGAAGGAATATGGTGGCCGGTGACTGGGAGACACACCACTTCACCTCCAGCAGGATGGGGTTCTCTAGTGGTTGGGCTGCCCTCCAGGCTAGGGGTCCGGGAGGAAAAAGGTAAATCAGCTCTCCCTCACCCACATGAGACCCTGAGGTGAGATTAAAACAACCTGGGATCTCCTGGCCAACTAAATGAGAAATAACAGCCCCTCCCCTCCACCCCCCCACCCCACCGTGCTGACAGGAGGTCACTGAGGTTCTCCCCTGAGCCCATGACAGAAGCCGGGCTGCCCAGAGACTAGCTTAGGCCTGGCACAGGACATCTGTCCCTAGTTAACTGAGGTTCAGTCTGAGCCACTCAACCCTTTGGATTCCCAAGGACCTTCCCCCGTGCAATCCCAAGTCAGATGGGGACAGGCCACGCACGCATATCAAACAGGTCCTTCTTGGGGCTGTCCTCAAGCTGTAGAGGTGCCTCAGTGGTGTCCTCGAGCTCCACAGCGTCCAGGCCCTGGGTGTTGACATACAGGTGCTCCTCATAGTCGTGTGGCCCTCGAGCATCTGCCTGCACATAGCCATCCCCAGGCGGGACTAGAGAGGACAGATGGTGGCAGGTCAGGCAGAAGCCCAGAGGAGTTGGGGGCCGAGGGGACAACGAATCAACAAGACCCAGTGGGAGGCAAGAATGGCCAGGCATGCCCCCTATATCACTCCATGGGGGCCAAACCTGAGACTTCCTGCAGGAGTCAAGAGCCACACAGAGTGCTCCAGCTGGGGACAGAGGTCAGCCATGTATGCAAGTTTGAGCCAGAGCTCAGATGCGCCACAAGAAGGCAGCTCTCTGGCAAGGGGGAGAAGGTGGGAGCTCCAGGCTCCAAAGAGCTGGATGATAACTAACACTGACCCTCGGTTTAAATAATAACAGTTGTGGCTCAGATCACATGGCTGGGCTGTTACCATTGTTACCCCGACTTTAAAACCGGAAGCCTCCTCCTCATTCCTGCCCCCCTCTGCGTGTGTGTATGTGTGTGTGTGTGTGTGTGTGTGTGTGTCGTGTGTCTCGCTGAACCCCCAAACTCTGATCAAGCTAGAATGGTTGGCCAATGAGCCCGAGAGATCCTTCTGTCTGTCTCCCCAGTGTTCGAACTCTGGACATGGACCACCTTGCTCAGCCTTTTTGGCTCAGTGACAGCTATCAAATTCGCATCTTTGGGCTGTCTTTTTTCCTTGTACTTACTCTAAATAGCTCTCAGTCTCCTGACGGCTGTTCATACCCTACATCTTCACCCACCCCAGGGTAACCGGATATCCTATCCCCTCAGCCTCACCCTTGGGATCGCTGGGGGTTATGCCAACCAAATAAACAACCTGACTTTCATTTCTCCCATCTAAACTCAGCTGAGCAGATTTTTCAGAGCCCAAGGGTGTTCCAGGTACTTCTCAGAATCCCAGGCAGGAAGTGAGGACTGGAAGGTACCAGCTGTGACCAAGCCCTCCTGGGCCATTGTGAGCCCTGCCTTACCACCCGCCTTTCTGTAACTGAGGACACTATGACTCTGCCCTCCAAAAACCCAGACATGTCAAGTAGCCTCTGTAAAACTGGGAGACTAAGAACTTAATCATAAGATACTGACGGCAACTAAATGCAAACCCAGAGGCTGCCAGAATGTGGCATGCTCAAGGCCAGCTGGGTTGCAGAAGCAGACCCTATCTCAAAGGGGATTTTGTTTGTTTTTGTTTTAGAAAAAAAAAAAGCACAACTATTTGTGTGTGGTGGTGGTCACCTGTCATCCCAAAAGTCAGGGAAGAGAGGCAGGAAGACCTAGGGTTTAGGGTCATCCTCAGCTACATAATGAATCCAAGGCCAGCCTGGGCTACATGAGATCCTATCTCAAAAAAAAAAAGATCTGATTGAGAGTGAGAGAGCCTGAGAAGTCCTAAGATTTGTATGAACATTGATCTGTGGATGCTGAGGGAAGATCCAGCCAAAGCCACAGCCCTGGGAGGGGAGGCTAGTAAGGCACCAAGAGATCCCTGTAATGTTTACAGGGGCCCCATCCACCCAAGAGCGAGTATACAGTCCTCACACCAGAGAGAAGTCACACTGTCTTCTGAGGAGGAGCAGTATACAGCCATGAAACGACAAGAGGTCTGCAGTGTGCAGGCATGGGAAGACTCCAGGAAGAACTGTCACTTGGACAAAAAGTCAAGGGCGTCAACTGTGTATGCACTCTCATGTGGACATACTGGAAGTAATTCATAATCGAAGTGCTCAAGGGTGCAGAGAGAATTCTGGAACGCTCCGGAGTAATTAGCCAGGGTACAGGGCAGCAGACAAAGTCTAGCAGGAGGAGGGCAACGCCTCTTGGAGTTTAGAAATATGAGAAGCTCAATATATCCCCAACTGCCATGACCTCATCATGGGAGGCAATGAAGAGAGTAAGGGGAGGAGAGACAGCAAGCACACGGCCTGAGGGCACAGTTGCACACAGAGCTGCACTGGGGACAGGGTAGAACACAAGGCCTGCAGGGCACAGTTACATGCAGGGCGGGACATGGGGTGGGGGCAGACTCTGTAAGGCTAGAACAACCTACCTGCTCCAAAGGGGCCCATGTCCCAAGGCAAGCCACGGGCATCTCTCCAGGCAGGTGACATTCCCTGCAAGAGAAGCATGATGACCCTGATATGTCCCAGGCCCACTTCCCACCCACCCCAATGACAGTTCCATGTCCCTTCTGGCCCCACAGGAGGCTGACCTGTCCAAGGCCCCCAAGTGTCGCCAGCGCACAGGGCTGTGTGACAGCCAGTCTGGAGTCCACCAGCCCGCCCAGGGGTGGCTCCTTTCCTGGAATGCTGTTGTAGTAATTGTGGTCTGCAGCAGCCTCGTCATCGCCCCAGGCTGACTCCTCCAACCCAGTCAGCCTGGGGATACAGAGCAGGGCATCTCTGTGAGAGCACTGGGCCCTCCCTTCCCAACCGCCATCTCCACCCACCAGCCAGGCCTTCCCCAGGTAACACTGGTGACAGGAACCATGATCAATGGTACAGGAGCTGGTGCCCTGTCCAGAATATTGGCACAGCCACCAACAGCTGTTTGTACAAGACCCAATGACAGAAAGCAGCAGGCAGCCTCCCATGTGTAAGACATCCCACACTCAGCTGCCATGAGAAGGCTCATCTCTCAAGAGCACAAGGTGGCTGCCACCTGCCAGCCCTTGGTCTAGATGAGATAAATGGAAATGGAGGGACACAAGGGACTGGGTAACAGAAGGCAGACCCAGCCTGGCCCAGGAAACCTAGGGTCTCTTTACCTTTCGGGGGGCACTACGGCCTTGGGCGGACTGTGCAGGTATTGCTTGAAGCGTAGCTCAAAGGCTTGCCCTACAGTGCTGATGACACTCTGGGCAAGACCCTCACAGCATTCCAAGATGTGGCAGGCTGCAGAGGTCACAGTGTCAGAGTGCCTGTGACCCTCTAGCACAGCCCTGCTCCAGGCCCAGGGCCCTGAGCTCCCTCCACAATCCAACTCACCTCTCTGGTTGATGGGGTCCTTGGCCACATAGGCCACATAATCAGTCATGTCCTAGAGAGATGGGTAGGAGAAGCTAACAGGGTTCGGCTCCCTAGAGGGGCAGAGGCCCCAGCAGGTGGGGCCTGGGAAGGCTGTAGGGACTTGGGGCACAGAGGTCCACCCATCCCATCTTACCGTGTCACCACCCGAGGCGAAGGAAATAGACTGCATATGATGGTTGGCGATGATCTGTGAGGACAGGAGGCAGGTGTGCTCACATTCAATCACTGACAGCCCTGGCAGGTGAGCCACAGCCACAGGAGAGATGCACGTGGGGAGGGAGGTGTGTCCTTCTCTCTGACTGTTGTCTGTCTAACATAGCTAAGGCCTGAGAGTCCCACCTGCATCTCAAGCCCCCATGAGGACTGGATGGGGCCTAAGGAGAGGACAGGAAGGCTAGGTCTAGGGGGTCACATGATTATATACCCACCTAAGTGTAAACATGGAAACACCCTTACACATATATACACAACACTCCAAACAGCCTATCCCAGGCTCAGCTCTCCCAATATACACCAGCCATGTATTCATTTGCATTCATTTACATGGCCCCACCCCATCTGTAGCCTGGCCCCTCAGCTTCCTAAAGTTGTATAGGGATTTGATTTCCTCAGAATTGAAACACTCGCTCCTGGAGGGAGGAGAGCCAAGTGGGAAAGAGGGAGAATTGGGGAGGAGAGAGGAGGAGGTGTCATGAAGAGTGGGGAAGAAGGAGAGAGGAAGGAGAGGAGATGTGGGGAAAAGGGAGGAGAGTGGAGTGGGGAGGGGTGGGGAGGAGGGAGGGGTGGGGAGGAGGGAGGGATGGAGAGGAGGGAGGAATGGGAGGAAAGAGGAGTTAGGAAGAGTGGGAAAAGAGGAAAGGTTTAGGAGAGAGGAGGTGTGGGAAGGAAGGAGGTATGGGGAGGAGGGAGGAATGAGGAGGAAGGAGTAGAAAGGAAAGAGGAGGTATGAGAAGGAGGAAAGAGTGGGGAGGAGGGAGGAGTGGGGAGGAGGGAGTGGGAAGGAGAGGGGTGTGAGGAGGAGGGAAGAGTGGGGAGAAGAGGGTTTCCTAAGATACAAAATAACAAAACTCATTCGTCTCAGGAAGCTGAACCTGTGCTCCTAGTGAGCGCATCTTCCTTCCCCAGGTGAGCTGGACCCTGGGCTCAGGAAGAGCCTGAACGGCAATGCCCTCCCACCACCTGGGAAGCGTGGGTGTCAGACTGAGGCCTCTGCTCCTGGCTCTGGTTCCCTCCCTACTGTCCTTGTTCACCCTATCCCTAGGCTGGTGTCAAGAGTGGTCTTCCGGGCGCCAGGCGGTAGGGGTGCAGGCCTTTAATCCCAGCACTTGGGAGGCAGAGGCAGGCGGATTTCTGAGTTCGAGGCCAGCCTGGTCTACAGAGTGAGTTCCAGGACAGTCAGGGCTACACAGAGAAACCATCTCGAAAAACCAAAAGAAAAAAAAATGGTCTTCCTTCTCCACTAATATCAGCTGTAGGTCTGGGAGCCCCTTCCATGTAGTGGACTCCCAGACTTCAGTGGGACAGAGCCCTTCCACCAACCTTCCAGACCCCCTGACTCACTAGTTGGGCTCTGCAGCCATCTTAGCTGTGTGGCCCCCACAGTGAGCCCCTCAGCAGAGGCTGCCCACTCTGCCTCTCAGCTCTGTTCTTACTACAATCCCCTTCCCCATGAGACCTGGCCACGGCCCCTCATGCCAGGACAACTGCTCAACTCTCCCCAGCACTGCCCCCTCCGTGCCTGGCAGAGACTACAATGCCATTGTCTCTACTCTAGGGACAGACCCCAAAATCCTCTCCCTGGTTCATGCTGTCCTTTCCCATAGAAGATGCCTCTCCTCGAAGGGCCAGCCCAGCATCCCTCTCATCCCCACATCCAGGGGAAGCCCACTTCCAAGTCCTTCTGATGGGAATTCTGTGTGCTGAGAACAGTTCCTGGCTGCAACCCACTCCAACCCAGGTAAACTTCTGGACCACTGTGAATAGTTCTGCCCTGGTGGTGGCGCTGCTCTACAGAAAGGCAAGCAGATCCACTCAGATCCCAGCTACTGGGGACTTGGTACCCATAACGACTCCCTTGCCCTGGCTCTATCTCAGTAGGCATCAGATATTCCTGGACATTGTAAGGGTTCTGCTGAGCAGGAGTGGCTGAGGGCTTTGAGGTTGGCTGGGGCTGAAGGTGGGGCTGTGGAAGGATCTACAAGGACCTAAGTATAAGACTGGGTGGTGGTGATGCACACCTTTAATCCCAGCACTCTGGAGGCAGAGGCAGGTGGATCTCTTGAGTTCAAGATCAGCCTGGTCTACAGAGGACAGCCAGGGCTACACAGAGAAGCCCTGTCTTGAAGTATAGGCCTGAAAAGGCCATTGCCGAGCTTTGGGTTTATAGGATTGTGGGGGCTGTGGGTGGGGCTGTGGGTGGGGCTGTGGGTGGGGCTAAGGGTGGAGCCAAGATCGGGATATGGGCAGGGTAGATGGCAGGGTTGTGGACTGGGCAAAAGTGGGTTGTGGGTGAGGGTACCAGAGCTGAGGCAGGGTGGTGTGCAGGGTGGAGGGCAGCAGCTCCCACCTGGCGGGTAGCGGGAACAGACAAGTTAAGGCCGTCCACGGAGATGTTGACTGAGATGCTCATGCCGGCGAAGCGTAGGTTGCTTTTCCCCAAGATGGAGGCCAGCGCCTTGTTTGGGGCCTGGGAAGGTACAGTGAGCCACCTGCATCAGATGCCTGGGACCAGAGGGACTCTGGGTAGCCACAGTGTTCCCTTCAGCCTCCCAAGACACATACCAGCTATGCAGGACCACAGCCCACACCCACCTTCTTCTTCCAGGAGCCTCGGACACCTGGCACAGCCTCATGGAGCCGATTGATAGCTTCCCTGTGGGAGAATGAGACCCTACTTAGAAACAGCAGGGCTAGAGCTAAAAGACGAGCAATGGGAAGCCAGGCATGATTATCCCTTTGCTCATGAGGCAGAGAGGCAAGAAGATCGTGAATTCAAAGCTAGCCTGAGATACATAGCAAGTTAGAGGCCAACCTAGGCTTTTCATGAGGGTAGGGTGACAAATTATTATAAACCTGGCTGGCAGCAGAGATAGGATACAGGGCTGATAGGAAGTGAAAAGTCCTGTGCACCTAGCGTCCAGCATGGGTGAGTGGACATACAGTATGGTCCGTCCACCCACTGGGGTATTACTCAGCCCTGAATAGGAACAACAGTCTAACATACACCACAACATAAACAGACTGTAAAGACAGTGATCGATGAGACATTGTGGTTAGTGTTAATTGTCAATGTGACAAAATATAGAATCCTCAGGGGTGGGCCTCATAGAATATCTGTGCCGGACTGTTTTGTGTTGAGGTAGGGAGGGCTGGCCACTGTGGGTGGTACCATCCCCTAGGCAGGGGAACCTAGACTGTGTAAGAGGAGACAAAGCAGACCGCGCATAAACATGCTTACACAAACTCATCCCTCTGTGTTCATTATTATGAACATGTTGACTCGAGCAGATTTAATTTTATTACTAATTATCTATTACAAACTTATTATTATGAGCAGATTCCTCAAGCTTCTGCCTTCCTATGATACACTGAATGAGCTGGATAAACCCTGTCTCCCTTGAATTGCTTTTGTTGGGGTTTTATCAAGGGGCACAAAGAGTAGCTAAAACAGTCACAAGGCCACAGAGTGGGACTCCGTGCCAAGAAATGCCCAGAGCCAAGAAGTGGATTTGTAGATGCTGGGTAGGTTGGACGGTGGATAACTGATGAGAAAGGGCCTCCTTTTAGGGTGCTGGAATGCTCTAGATCCAATGTTCAGATCAGGTGTCTATACAATACTGTGCAGAGATATGTTAAAGCAAAGAATTACAGTGGGTAGGGGTGGAATGCGGAGGCAATAAATCTACTGTTTTTGTTTGTTTCTTGGGACAGTCTATAGCCTAGGCTAGCCTAGTCATGGCTAACCTCCTGCCTCTGGCTCCCAAATGCTTGGATTCCAGGTGTGAGCCAACACACCTGGCTTTGTGTCCTGGATTTAAATTCATGGATAAATAAAGCCCTTCCTCTCACCCTCCTGACATCACAGGGGCAGGCTGAAGGGAAAGCGTGTCTGGAGAGTAGCCATCACAGCCAAGCACAATGATCAGAGATAGAGCTAAGACACAGACCTGAAATATGACCCAGGCTTAGTCCAGTCACACAGACCTGAAGTATGGCCCAAGTTGAGCCCAGTCTGCCCTCTGTCTGCCTGGCAGGTCACCTCCAACCCACCATGCCACCATCAAAGGCCTCACACGATGGACAGACCACCTGAGACCCAGGCTCCCAGCCCCATCCCGAGGCCTCACCTTGTCACCTGTGTTCGGGTGTTGAAATCCAGGGAGCGCATGGATCGGAGCACCTCAATGCAGCCCATGTACTGGGGGGAGAGAGGATGGTCAATCAGCAGGCAGAGCCCAGCCTGGAGATCCCTCAGACAATACTACTTTTTCTCTAGGTATCCAGGGTTCTTCTCCTTCCCCGACAGCTACAGCCGCTGTCCCAGGACCTTTGCGCTCAATGTTCTGGATGTCCCCTCTCCCAACTAACATTGAGCCTCACCCAGGCCCAATCCCAAGGCTCAGTTGCAGTGTCCAAGATGTGACACTGGATGGTGGCATGCATGTTCAAAGAGTCCAGTCGCCACCCACATGGTTGGCAGACGAACCAGACAGGGACCATCTGGCTGGCAAAGATGCAAACAGCAGCCATCTGCCCTCCATAGAAACCTCATAGAGCAAAAACTCTAGTTCAGTTAGGAGAGCTCTTACCCAGCATGCTTTAGGCCCTGGGCTGTATCCCATAGATCTGGTGTGGTGGCAAACACCTGTCTTCTAAACATCAGGGTGGAGGAAGAGACAGGGGGATCAGAAAGTGAAAGTCACCTTCGGCTATAAGGGGGGGGGGGGTCCTGAGGTCAACTGGGAGTACAAAGACTCTGCCTCAAAAGAAAAAGAAACTTTGTAGACTAGACAAACATCTTTGTGGAAAGGAAAACACAGTCCGAGGTACATAGGAGGAAGACCAAAATGGAACCTTTAGCATGTCCACCACCTAGCTTCCAAGCTGGAAGGGGAACCAGAATGGGGTTGCACACCTGTCATCCCAGCACTCAGGACAGAAAGGAGGAATGTAGCTAGAAGAGGAAGTGCAAGTGGGTATGTGCACATGAGGCTTCAGGGCACCAGGCACCCTGGAGCTGGAGTTACAGGCAGTGGGGAGCCAAGCAGCTGTGGGAGCTGGAAACCAAGTGCTCTTGGTAGGAGCAACCCAAGAATGGCTCCTACTCGCCAGGCAATGGTGGTGCCTTTAATCCCAGCACTTGGGAGGCAGAGACAGGCGGATTTCTGAGTTCGAGGCCAGCCTGATCTACAGAGTGAGTTCCAGGACAGCCAGGGCTACACAGAGAAACCCTGTCTCAAAAAAAAAAAAAAAAAAAAAAAAAAAAAAAAGAATGGCTCCTACTGATCCACCAAGGCATCTCCCAGCTGATTTATGTTTCTTTCATTAATTTATTTTGTCATCATGCTTGTTGCAGAAGGTAGCCCCAGACTCCTGGGCTTGGGAGGTCCTGCAGCTCCCCCATTCCCCAAGTGCTGGGACAGTGTATGCACCACCATACCCAGCTTATTTTGTAATTTTATGTTATTTATTTATATAGGTTTGAGGGGGGGGAGCTCATGTAGCCCTGGCTAGCCTCAAATGCACTATATAATCAGGTATGACTCTTGATGCTCCTGCCTCTACTTCCAAGTACTAGAATTGCAGCCATGTGTCAGCAAGACCTACTCTCAATTAAAATAAAATAAGATGGGGGCCGGTGAGATGGCTCAGCGGGCAAGAGCACTGACTGCTCTTCGGCAGGTCATGAGTTCAAATCCCAGCAACCACATGGTGGCTCACAACCACCTGTAATGAGATCTGACGCCCTCTTCTGGTGTGTCTGAAGACAGCTACAGTGTACTCATATATAATAAATAAATAAATCTTTAAAAAATAAATAAATAAATAAGAAAATTGATGCATATTATGCTTTCACTCTTGGTGCCATTTCTAGACCTTTACTCCACTGCCCACCAGCCCTGCGCCATGTGAGCAGGTTCCCTTGGGTGGGAAGAGGGGGCTGGCTGAGGCCCCTTCTGTTCTGCACCCTCCCAGCACAGCACCCACACCTTGCTCAGTTCTTGCAACTCTTGCCTCAGTTTCTTTGAAGAGGTACCAGCCCTGATGGTACCGGTAAAGGATCCCGTACTCCCAACAGGAACGAGCTCCAGAGGGAGGGTGTGGGGGGAGGGCATCCTGTGCCAGCTGAATTCCCTAAAAGCAAACAAACAGCTCTGCAGCCTAAGGAGATGCCCTCATGTGGGACACATGGACACTAAGATCTGCTGGTGCTCTCTGGAAGTTTACATTAACACCAGCTGTCCTCTGCTTGGAGAAGCTGAACATACATGGCATGTGGGAGAATACAGCCAGCTGTGTAAAGAGACGAGTTATTTTTATGAATTTATATGAAATGATTTCCAAATGCTGCTGGGTAACATGTGGGAAGAGGGAGTCATCATGAGATCATCCGAGTGACTCGGCATGAATGAACACGTGATACATGCTCACCCCCAGGTCCGTGGATTCAACATTGCCCCTGTGATACATCACCCATGTGATGACTTTGCCAATATGATATCAGCAAAGGGAATGGGGTCTCAGAAGCACATGGGCCTCGGATGTGTCCCTGGTAGTTATCTAAGGTGACGTGACTGACCAGGGTGCAAGGCCAGGAGCTGGAAGAAGGGACCTGAGTTCCAAGCCAGGTTGCTCACCACGTGAAAGGGTACAAAGCACTCAGGCCAAGCCCAGCTCAAAGCCACCAGAAAGGAGAGCCTGTGTTTCACATCACTGGATCTGTGGGGCAGTGACCAAGGGAAGAAGTAAAGGAGGAGCCAAGCAGATGGAGCAGCAGCGCCAGGGCAGAAGTGGGAGTCAGAGTGTGGCTGGGACAGAGACCAAGTGGAAGAGACAAGATAAATGAAGGCTAGAAGACCAAGGCCACCCAAGCCTGCTCTCACAATGTCACAGGGCTCATTCACTCTGAACAGAAGAGGTAAGGGGGAGCTACAGACAGAAGTGAGCTAAGCCTCACCTATGGAATGGATGGACAATAGACAGATAGATGAGTGGATAGATGGACAGACAGACGGATGGTCAATAGGTGGATGAGTGGGTGGGTAGGTGAACGGGTGGATGATGGGTGGATGGATGATTTCTGGATGGGGGTGAGTATGTGGGTGGCTGGCTGATGGTTGATGGTGAGCTTGTCCGTGGATAAAGAAGAAGAACAGGTGAACACAGCAATATGGACTCTGTCTAGCATGTCTCACGATGTGGTACCTCAGAGAGCATCAGCCAGGTTCCCTGCTTTGAAAGAGCCCAGTTGCTCCCAATCCCTCGTTCCTAGCCTTTGTCTCTGTCAGTGACAATACCCCAAGTGGACAGAATGAGACATGTGGGGACTTGAGGCCACACTCTGCTCATCATAGTTTGAAAGGAGTTTCTCCACCATGTATGGCAGGAGACAGGTGTGGAACCTCTGACAAACAGGGTGGTAAAGCCCTGGGAAGGAGGGGGTCTTCTCTTCAACCCGACGAGTTGGGTACACAAACAATGCCTGAGGCTGCAACGCGGCTCCATGATGCCCCACATTGTCAATGTGAGACCAGTGCTTCAGGGACCTAGGGAGCTGATGGTTCAGTGAGGAATGGGCTTGTCACGCAAGCATACCTGAGTTCAGATCCCCAGCACCCACGTAAAAAGTGGACCATTGCAGTACATATTGATAATCCCACCTTTGGAAACACAGAGACAGAGGCATTCCTGCGACTTGCTTGCTGGCTAGCCTTGCCCAACTGGTGAGCTACTGGCCAGTTGAGGGTGCACGTGCACACACACACACATGCACGCATGTACGTATGCACTCAAGCACACACACTAAGGGGAGGAGCACTGTGCTTCAGGGGACAGAGAAAGCAACCACGTCACACAGCCACAGTCAGCTGCCATGCCTCAGGACACAAACGTGCAAGGGCCCCAGTCGGTGTGGTGCCAGAGCCACAAAGCCCTTTTCTGGCTGGTCAGTCAGGGAAAGCACCATGAACGTGGCTCACAGGAAATGAAGCCCTTTCTCTCCAGGACCACAGCCACCAGCAGAGGAGCTAGCCAAGGACTGCCAAAGAGTAGGTCTCCGGGGACACTATGACAATTCCCACAAGGAGAGGACTTAGAACACCAGAAATACTTCCATCCAGTTTCTAGTGGCCAAGGCCAGGCCTCTGGTCTACTGGGACTGAGCTGCCTCTGGAGACTTCGCAGAGGTCCTCCTGCCTCTCTCGCAGGCATCCAGTGGCCACAGTTCTCTGAGCTCTTTGGTCTGTGGCTACACTGCTCACTCTGCTGAACTGTCACAGCCTCCTTCCCTGTCTTCCTATGGGATTTCTAAGAACAGAAGTCATCAGATTTGGAACTTAATCTTTCCTAGTCCCAGCCCATCTCCCTCAAGTGTGGCTGTGTCTGGAGTCCCAGGCAGGGAAGGAGTTTGGAGGGAACCTCTCACACCTTCCTCCCCATACAAACGCCCACTTATGTCTCACTATCTTAGCATCCATGACCTGTCAGGACCGCAGCCTTTCCATGGGCTTTCTTCTTGTATATTTACTGTCTGTTTCTCCCACTGTGACTGAAGCCAGAGATTTCCCATGTCCTCCACAAGGTTAGTACTCCACAGTGGCTAGTCCAAACACCACGCTGCTTACACCTCAACCTCTGGAGCCCCAACAATGGCAGTTTCTGGATCCCCAACCTGTATCCAGCAGACAGGACAGGGACCTGGAGGGACTGGGTACGTGGCAGCCAACTGCAGCATCAGTGGGGTACTCTCACACAGTGTGACACCAGAACCCAGAAATGCCAAACCATCAGGACACACAGGAGAAAGGGGGCATAAGCCAGACCCAGAATGTGAGCATCCTTGACAGAGATCACTCAGATCCCGCATGCATATGAGCCAAGAAGCTAGAAGAAGATCTAAAGGGCAGACATCACACAGAGCCACGACCCAGGCAATCACCAGGAGGATTCAGTATCAAGGCCGCAGTGCCAGAGGGTTATCATCAGTTATCAGGACTGCTGCAACAAAGTACCTACCGCAGACAGGACAGATGGACAGGCAGAACACAACAGGAGTTCCTTATCCCTCCCCCCTGCAGGCCCCTCTGTGCAGGTAGCACTCTCCCTCTGAGGCTCCACATGGGGGCTTCTTCCAGCATCTGGGGGCTCTCAGAGGGGCCCTTGGCTTGTAGCTTGTCCTTTGTTCCAGCCTCTACACCTACTCATAGCTGTTCTGTTTTGTCTTGTGACAAGGTCTCACATAGCCCAGGCTAGCCTCAAACTCACCTCTAGCCAAGGATATCCTTGAATTCCTAATCCCCCTGTCTCCACCTTCCCAGGACTGGGATGACAGGTGTCTGCCACCATTCCTAGTCCCTTTTTGGCTTTCATGTCTCTGTTGTTGCGAGAGGAGCCACCCTGCTCCAGTACAAACTCGTCTGAACTCATTACACCCACAACAAACCCACTTGTGGGTGCTCTTTGCTACTTTGTGGGTTCTTCTTTCTCCCACCCTTTATCCCCCACCCCATCCCATTTCATCCCCTAAAACGAGACAAGAGAGAAAGAGAGAGAGATCCCTACATCAAACAGCAAAGAAGTTTCTTTGCTTTTGTTTGTTTTAAGCACAACTGTAACACACAGCAACCAATCCCCTGAACGACCACCAACCACCAACCCAGCCTCTGAACGACCACCAACCTCCAACCCAGCCTCTGAACGACCACCAACCACCAACCCAGCCTCTGAACGACCACCAACCTCCAACCCAGCCTCTGAACAACCACCAACCACCAACCCAGCCTCTGAACAACCACCAACCACCAACCTCCAACCCAGCCTCTGAACGACCACCAACCTCCAACCCAGCCTCTGAACGACCACCAACCTCCAACCCAGCCTCTGAACAACCACCAACCACCAACCTCCAACCCAGCCTCTGAACAACCACCAACCACCAACCTCCAACCAATCCCCTGAATGACCACCAACCTCCAACCCAGCCTCTCGGGGGTGTAGCACATATATCCTCTCTGAAAAGTTCCCAGAATTCCAAACATTGCACAATCAGAGAAACTATCCTCAACTGACAAAACCACATCTCTCCTAGAGCACGAGGCAAATCATAGTCAGCTGCAGTGGAGAGTCCAAGGCAGCCCCACATCCCAACAGCTGGTGTTAAAACAAAAGCATATTCTTTTACAATATTTCTATATTTTTTCAAGAAACCAAAATTCCAAAATTGTCACTATACATATTTCCCTTTTTATTTGTTTTTGTCTTTCTTTTTTTGTGTGTTTGATTGACGGATCTGGGACTTGCTATGTAGACCAGGTTGTCCTCAAACTCATACATATCCTCCATCCTTGGTTTTCCAAGTGCACCACCACGCCTTCCTTCTTTATCTTTTGAGATGGGTCTGGCTGTGTAGCCCAGACTGGCCTAAACTATTGGCGATCCTCCTGCTCCAGCCTCCTAAATGCTGGGACTACAGGTGTGCTCCACTAAATTCACTTCCAAATAAGGTCCTATTTGTAGATCCCCAAGACAAAGAATATTGGAGACTCAGCCGAGCCCAGGGAAGGGAGAAGTAACATGGTGGACCCTGGTGGGGAAAACCAAGGACACACAGAGAGATCACCCTCTCAGCATCCCGGTCCAGGACATCCAACAAACAGCATTGTGAGATCATCTCATAAATGGTGGTGGGCGGGCAGCCAGACTAGAGTGCCTAAGGTGAGCATCACACACCAGCTTACTTTCAAGTTACCGACTACACTGCACACACAGGGGCAGAGGCTTGGAGCAGAGAAGATAAAATATCCCCAGTGACTTGAGGACACGTGGTAGACCATCCCCCACACCCATCCCTTGCAAAGGTCACAATAAAATCCTGGATAGGGGCTGGGGCTGGCACTAAGCAGATACAGAGCTCACCTAGCATGCATGAATAGGACTGAGCTCCATCCCCAGCATCATATAGACAGGTGTGGCTGTGCATGACTATCACCCTGGTTCTTGCAAAGTGGGTGGTAACAGGAGGATCAGGAATGTAAGGTTATTCTCAGCTACACAGTGACTGCCAGGCTAGCCTGAGCTACGTGAGACCCTGTTTCAAAACCAAAACAAAGAATAAAGGTCTAGAAGTGGCAACACATATCTAACATCCCAATATTTGGGGAGGTTGATAAGGCAGAATGATGGCCTGCAACTGGAGATCGCAATCCTCTCACCAAATCCCTATTCCCTTCCACCTCTGCCAAAATAAAGGGGATAACAGACCCTTCGCTTCATCGGTTCTGATGTGGAATCTGGAACCCTGAGCTTGAGTCCCCACTATAACCTTGCAAAGTTGCTTTCTCCCCCAACAGCGTGTGGGGGGGCGCCTAGCCTGCGCATGCGTGTGTTCCCTCCCCACCTGCTCCCTCTCCCCGCCCCTCCCCACGTGACGCCGTGGGAACCCGGACCCCAGCGCCTGCGAGTGGGGCGGCTGAGAAGCGCGCGTACTGGAGACAGGGTTCCTGGGTTGTGGAGCTCTTGGGGTCCCAGAGACCAAACTGGGGTGGGGGCGGTCCCAGACCCCGGCGCGCCGGGAAAGAGACTGGGCGCACTCACCCGAACGATGTAAGAGACCCCGGGCCCCAGGACCCTGGCATCCGGGTGCAGCCAGCCGTGCGCCGGCTTGTGAATGAAGCCGCCCTTGCGCACCCACTCGTCGGCGACATCCGGAGTCACCCGCGCGCCCCGCGTCCCCGAGCCCCGGCAGCGGCCGAGCGCGGGTAGCGGACAGGGCGCGGCGCAGCGCGGTTCGCAGGCGCCCAGCACAGCCGCCAGCGCGGGGACCCCGGTCTCCGGCTGCGCCTCTGCCGCCCCCGCCACGCGCGCCGCCGCGGGACCGCGGCCCAGGAAGCTACCCGGTGCCGCGAACTTCCACTGCGGCATCCGCGGCAGCAGTGCGCAGAAGGTGGTGGGCGCCTCGGGCTCCGGGGCCGCGCGGCCACCCGGACCCTGCGTCATGGCCGCAGCCGCGGAGGAGCCCCGGCTGAGCCTGGTCCGGAGCCGTGCGCTCCTCCCCGCCGAATGATGTCACCGCCCCGCGTAGCGCGCAGCCGCGGGGGGCTACGCTCCTGGGACCCCGACCCTGTTCTGACAGCGCCGCCCCCGACCTGGCCCAGCCTGCCCGGGGTCCCCGAGGGGCTGTCCAGTAGGGCTCTGTCCGATGGGGAAACTGAGGCCAGGGGTCGCAGACACAGGGCGGGGCGCGATTCTTCAACTTCCAAGTCTCTTTGCCTCCGCTCCAGCAGCAACCTATCCTCCCTTCTTTTCTCTCCTTGGAGAAACTGAGGCCTGAAGTCGCAGGTGCAGGGAGTGATCCTCTAACCCTGAGGTCACCCTTTACCACCCTTCCAGCAACATCATGCCCTTCTTTACTTTTTTTTTTTTTTTTTTTTTTTTTTTTTCCTTCGAGACAGGGTTTCTCTGTAAAGCCCTGGCTGTCCTGGAACTCACTCTGTAGACCAGGCTGGCCTCGAACTCAGAAATCCGCCTGCCTCTGCCTCCCAAGTTCTGGGATTAAAGGCGTGGGCCACCACTGCCTGGCCCCTTCTTCTAAGTTGGGAAACTGAGGCCTGGCTTTGTAGCCTATCCTCCGGCCCCTAAATCCCCCTTAAGCCACTGTTCCACCGTATTTGTTTTACTGAATAGGGAAACTGAAGCCGGGATAGAGTAGTAGCTCAATGAGGAAAATGGAGGGCTAGGGTAAAGATAAGGCACTATAGGGGACTTGAGGTCTGGGTGCTAGAGGCAGGATGAGACTGTCCCAATCCTTGGCACTTTCAGTCATATCCTGCCCAACTTTACTCTAAATAGGGTCCAGATAGGGCCTGGGCCAATGCACAGGCTGGGGACCAGGACAAGAAAACCTCAAACTCAGAGGTCCCCCCTCCCCCAAATCCCTCCAACTGAACCTACTTTGCTGGTTAGTGGGAAAACTGAGTCCTGGAGCAAGGTCAAGGCTTAAAGGGAAACTGAGGCCTGGAAGTGAAGCAAGTGCCCAGGACACTGCGGGTGGGGCTGCGTCTGGAGAGGTCTAAAGGTAACCATAGGTCGCTTCTGCTGGCTCCTGGCCTGTTTCCTAGGCTGTAAGCAAAGGGCATCCATCGGTTCTTTGGATTCCTATTGGAACCCGAGGATCAGAACTCTCAGGCCTGCCACCAGCCCCAGCCCAGGCTCAAGAGACCTCGGAGATGCCAACTCAGACCCCAAGGGGATTCCTTCTGTGAGGAAAGGGGTTGTCATCATCACCCAGCCTCTGTCCCCCGCCCTATCCAGGACAGCCCTGCCGGGAAACAAAGAGAAGAGTGCTGGGCGGGGCAGGGTGCGGAGGAGGGGCAAGGCCGGCAAGATCGATACGGAGAGAAACTAGATCACTGCATGTGGAGGGGGCGGGGCCCGCGCGCCGGGGCTCTCAGCAACCTCAACACAGGCACCACACTAAGGAGCCCAGCCAGGTCTTTGGTGTTGTCGGCAGGAGGAGGAGCGCCGCGGGACTGAAGTCTGAGAACAGGCTGTAGGTTCTAGCTGTCTAAGTGTGGACCACGGCATTCCTGGCCTGGGTGCACATCCATCATGTGTGCTCCTAGACTGAATGGGGAAGTTGTAGGGCTGGCTCTACTCTTTAATCTGCAACACAAATGACAGTAAATAATACTCTAATAAGCTCCTACTCATCTCTCAAAGCCCAGCTGCACACCTAACTGGTCCCACGATTCAAACCCAGGCTCTGTCTCCAGCCTTCTGCTGCCAGGGTCCCTCAATTGCCCCATCTGAACTGAATGAGGTTTCCAGAGTCGTTTAGTGTTTTCTTTGCGGCTTGGTTAGAAGTGCTAAATAAACCAATGTGCACAATGCTAACAGCTGTTAATGGAGGGATGATTTATTGGCAAGCAACTCTAGAGGGTGGGGTGAGAAGGGCAGAGGCATCAGGGCCACCTCCAGGAGAGTTCTCCCGCCTCACCTGCAGAAACCCAAGCGGCCTGGATACTGAATTCTAGGACACACAGCTCCCTGTCCAGCCAGGGAAAGAGACACTTCTCCCTGGCCTGGTCTGACCTGGGAAAAGAAACTGGGGCCCTGGAAGGAGACTCACCCTCACCCTGTATGGAACCTTGGGTCATAGGCCCCAGGGACAGAAAGATCAGGTGGCCTCAAAGGACCTCAGACTGCAGAAGGGGAGGAAGGGAACACCTCCCCTGTTCCACTCTGAGGGAGGCCCAGGAGGGGCCCAGTTGCCTGTGCCCTGCAGCTGTCAGCACTTGGTGTCCCCTGCCATGGTGGATGCCCGCTTTGAGTGACGGATGCCCATGGTGTACGCCGGCGCCCGGGCCCGGTTAATAGTGACTTGTTCTGGGTTGTGGGTACCAGGACCAGGTATGTCCTCCAGGGGCCGTGGTGTCCGAGGTCTCCCCAGTATGCTGAAGGCTGGCCTACGCTGTCGGTAGGTGTTGGGGTCAGGACTCTCATATTGCCCAGGGCCTGGAGTCTCGGAAGGGTCCTGAGGGGGACGTGCAGGGGGTGTGCGGCCCACAACCGTGTAGCTGGGACTGCTGGGTTTGATAAAGATCTGTGATCCCCAGAGGGGTGGCATGGTATAGGCATTGGGGGCAGGAGCAGAGGTGTCTGGGGGCTTCTGTCGGAGGCGAGAGCCCAGAGTGAAAGCTGGGGCATTCCGCTGGCGTACTGGGGGTGCCTTCTCTGGGCTGTAGGCCCCAGGTCCTGGTGTCACCTCCAGACCTGGAGAGTAAATGGGCATAGGCACAAGATGGAGGCCTCACCTGACCAAAGACCTGCACCAGAGGCCATGCAGAGTGAGACTCTCAGTGCAGCCGCATTCTTCACACGTGCATTCTTTTCCTGATACTCCCATGTTCACTCTCCAACTTCCACCCTTTCTCCAACCACACCACAGCCCAGCCATCCCCCTTCTGCTTCGCACACTCACTCCAGCGCCCCACAACCACCTGAATTATCCTCTCTGAAGACGTGGTACCCTGAGATGGACGCCCTAGGTGGGCCTGAGTCCACCAGGAAATTCAGGAAGGCAAAGTTGTCTAAGCCGCTTCTTCTCTGCATTTGAATCTGCATTAGTGTGATAAGAGAGCTGGGGCGGGGCAGTGAGAGAAGGCTGAGCAGAGCCACAGAGCACAGGGAGATAGTTGAGTGGGTGAGGAGGAAGATGGTGGGGTGCATGGAGGGGATGGAGGGAAGGAAGGATGGATAGATGGATGTAGAATGGATGGATGGCTGAGTGAATGGGAAGATAGGCTTATGGATAGATGAATGCGTGGACAGGTGGATGGACTTATGAATGAGTGAATGCATGAGAATATGAGTTGGTAGGTGTGTGTATGGACAGACAGATGGATGTGTGGATGGATGTGTGGATAGATGGGTAGGTGAGTGGGTGGATGGATGGATGGGTAGATGGATGGATGGATGGGTGGGTGGATGGAGAGATGGATGGGTAGGTAGATGGGTGGGTGGGTGTGTAGGTGGACAGATGGATGGATGTGTGGATGGATGGATAGGTGGGTAGATGAATGGTGCATAGATAGATGGTGGGTAGATTGATAGATGGATGGATGAGTTTATGAATTGGTGAGTATGTGGATGGATTGATGAATGGGTAGATAGGTGGATTGATAACATGGGCAGAGAATAAAATCAAGTGTCTGAATAATCCTCCCAGAATCATGCATCAAGGTTGTTTGCAAAAGGGGCTGCAACCAGGCATCTCTGCCCTTAGGCTGGTGGGGGGGCGGGTTGGTCACCACACTGCCACCTCAGCTCAAGGCCTGAGGACTGGAATAATGACTGTTCCTCTGAAAATCCAAGGATTTTATCACTGCAAACACACTAGTTCTCAGAGCTCCCGTCATGCAGGAGAGGAGTGTCCCCAAGCTCCAAAGAGGCCATTTCTTACCACACACGTTACATACTCACCTCTAACCTTGCCCCGGCCCTGCATGGAGTAGGCAGGGGGACAGCTACGGCCAAAGCGAGTAACTTTCGGGTCTAAGAAGTAGACAGGTCCTGGGCTGGAATCCTGGAGAGGTGCTGGAGAAAGGAGCCAGAGTCCCAAAAGTGCCCTGACGCAACCCAGAAGGCCCAGAGCCTCCCGAGAGCCTGAAGCATCTCAGGCTGGGAAGCACAGCCTGGGAGGTGCTGATCAGGCAGAGGACTGACTGTGGTGGGGCGGGGCGTGCCAATCCCAGCAGGACCTTGGCTCACAGGGAGCCACCTTCAATCACCCTTGAGGCGGATCAGCCTGCCTGACCCACATTTTCACATCAACATGGAAGGAAGAGGTCGCCACAGCCGACACCACAGCTGGTCACCATTGTTACAGATGTCTATGTGGACGTGGAACCCGGGCCCTCAAATTACTTTAGCTCTCGCCCTGACTATGCTTCTAGCCCACCATGTCTGGCCTGATCACTGATTGTTGAACTTTAGGCACACTAACATGTTGATGGCAAACAGGAGCTCAGCGGGCATGGGGAGTGTTGGTATGCCCATGCTGAGTCCTTCTCTAAGCCTCACTCAGTAAGTCCAAAGGTGTGCATAGGTACCACCGAGGTGTGGGCTTCTGGGCAAAGACACACAAGCAGGGTTTGCACACACAGTGGCCTCCCCGCCACCTCTAAGGTGGTCACTAATGTTAAGCAATGGCCCTCAGAAACACGCCACACCTCCATTTGACCGACAAGAATTTGTTTCCAGCCCTTCTCTAGCTCAGAGCTAATCTAAATGACTCCTGGGATAGGAGGGGCCACCTGGTGTACCCTTCTCCTAAGACCTTCTTTACCAAACATTTTAAAAATATTTTTCTTTTGTTTTCTTTTGTTTTGTTTAGGGGGATGGGCAGGGTCTCTCTAGTATGTGTCTCTGGCTGGTTCCCTATGTAGACCAGGCTGGCCTTGAACTCAGAGATCTACCTGCCTCTCTTTCCGATTTTCCGATTGCTGGTACTAAAAGGAGTTCCCTGCCCAGCAAAGACTTTTTTTTTAATTATATGTTTCTGCAGGGGAGGTTTTATGTATATACTGTGGGTGCAGGACCCACAGAAGCCAGAAGACAGCTTCGGAATTCCCTGGGGGTTGTGAGCCCCACTATGCAAGAGCAGTAAGAACTCTTAAAAGCTGAACTGTAGGGCAGTGTGGGGCAGTGGTCTGCTCAAGTAACTTAGGCTCAGTAGAATATTTGGCTTTGAACCCTGGAGCCTCTGGGGGCAATTTCTGCTTGCAGGGGGCAGAAGGAGCTTGGCTATATAACTCCTGAGTCTTTAGTTCCTGTTTCACTCACAAACCCTCACAGCTGCCCCTGCAGGAGATGTGTGCTCTATCAGGCAGACAACGCCTCAAGCTCCCAGCATTCTAGCTGGACCTTACACCCAGTCATCTGACCACAAGCCAGACATGCCACGCCCCATACAATATAAGGGGCAGTTTGCCCCCTCCTCACTCTCTCACTCTCTTGCTCTCTCGCTCTTTGTCTCTGCTCTCCCTCTCTTGCTCTCTTTCCTCTCTTGCTCTTTGTTCCTCTCTTGCTTTCTTCCTTTCTCTCTCTCTCTCCTTCTCTCCTCTCCTTTCCTTCTCTCTACTTGACCTGCCTGTTTTCTCTTTCCTACAATAAAATTTCTCATTCATACATTGCCTCCTTTTTAACTAACGCATGCCCTGCCCATAGGCCTCACCACCAGGGAGAGAGAGAGACATGGGCCTCAACACCAGGCCCTACTTTTGGTACAACACTGAACCATCGGGCTGTTGAGCTGGCTCAGTGGGTGAGAGCACCAACTGCTCTTCCAAAGGTCCTGAGTTCAAATCCCAGCAACCACATGGTGGCTCACAACCACCGGTAATGAGATCTGACGCCCTCTTCTGGTTCGTCTGAAGATGGCTACAGTATAATTATTTATAATAATAAACAAAATCTTTGGGCTGGAGTGAACAAGGACTGAGAGAATGGGGCTGAGCGGGGCCAACCAGAGCAGGTGGGGTTGACCAGAGCAAGCAGAGGTCCTAAAAAGTCAATTCCCAACAACCAGAAGAAGGCTCACAACTATCTGTACAGCTACAGTGTGTACTCATATACATAAAATAAATATATAAATAAGTAAATCTTTTTTTGTTTTTGGTTTTTCAAGTCAGGGTTTCTCTGTAGCCCCGGCTGTCCTGGAACTCACTCTGTAGACCAGGCTGGCCTCGAACTC
>NW_022196910.1:2547571-2570745 GCF_008632895.1 Mastomys coucha | reverse complement strand
CTCAGAAATCTGCCTGCCTCTGCCTCCCAAGTGCTAGGATTAAAGGTGTGCACCACCACCGCCCGGCTAATAAATCTTTTTTTAAAAAAAGAGCTAAACCATCTACCCACCAGAATCTTACTTGCCTTACTGAGCCCAGATCCCACTGCTTACCTGACCCAGCTTGGTTAGAGGCTCAGTAGATCCTCCAGCCTCTGTCTCATGGCCTCTCAGTGTCTGCAGCAGCCTCCATCCAGCCCAATGGGGCCTCAGAGCAGCTTTAGGACCAAGTGCTGAGATGTTGGCTGGTCTGTTCAGCCAGCATCCCTGAGAACTCAAAGCTGGCTGTGGGGCTTAGGTGTCACACACTGTAGAATGTCAGGGGACAGGAGGAGGCCCCAGGGCCTGCTTACCAGCACCTCTGCTTGCCACTGAAGACCACCCTACACTCAGGATAAAAAGCGTGCTCCATGCATTTTATTCAATACTTTTGGATAGCAAACAGGACTATGGCTTTCTTCTTCTTTTAAATAATCCAAGGCTTTACACATTGTAGAGAAGTGCTCTACCCACTGAGGTGCATCCTGCACCCTAGCCATCCAATACTAGTTGACACATCCTGGTATCTGGCCGGATGTAGTAATATACATTTGTGGCCCCAGAATTTGGGGGGTAGTGGCAGGAAGATCAGGAGTTCAAAGTCAGCCTGAGCTGCATGAGAAGGCAACAACTTGCCAGATGTGGCCCCGCCTACCCTGCCTTGCTCATCCTAAGAGACTCTGGAGGCTTGGGGAGGTACCCTGTACCCCCCAGCTTGGTCTTACCTTCACTGGGCCTCCGAGTGAGTGAGTAGGCAGGACTGGCTGCCTTGGTACAATCATGATTGACATAGCCAACGGTGGACGGAAGAACATACAAGTCAGGTCCGGAGCCTGAGACCCAAAGACCAGATCAGGGGTAGTGCTTGAAACCCAGAGGGGCTAGGTAGAGTCCCACCCTGGATCCCAGCCACCTCCACGTCTGATTAGAGAAAATGTCCTGGAAGACTTGGTGACATCCGCATTGTGAGCTAGTCATGACTCACTTGGTCTGTGGAGACTTGGAAAACAGAGAGCCAGGAAGACAGGCTAACACAGAATGGAAAGAGGCTGGGAGCAAGGACCATCACTGGTGAGGAAACTGAGACCGGGAACAGAGAAGCTATCATGAGCAGAAAACAAGCCAGAACAGAGAGGCGAGCAAGAGAGATCAGGGCCAGAGTATAGAGACCACTGCAGCTAGAGAAACTTAAGCCAAAACACAGACACCATTGAGGGAGGGAAACACGCCAGAGCAGAGAGATCACAGGTTGTGTGGGTGAATGGGGAAAGTGATCCCAGGACGGAGAGAGGTTGTTCTAGAGGGGAAACTGAGGCCAGTCACAGAGAAACACCACCTCAAAGATGGGGAGATGGAACCTGGTATAGATCTGACCCCACTGTCCATTGTAGGATGGAAAACTGAGGCTGCAGTCTGCACAAATGCCCCTACCCCCACCCTGAGCACCCAGCCTCAGCCCTTTCACACACTCCATAGTTCTGCAGTCCCTCGCATGCATCCTCCCTCTAACTTCCTCCCACAGATTCTGCTATACTGTGTTCAACCTGTCCCTCTACAGTGCCAGTGTGCAGGGCCAACAGATCCCACAGGGGACATATGGGCCTGCCTGCAGGTACTGCCTCTACTGAACATCCCAAGAGCCCCAGTAGGGAGACAGGAGGAGCCCTCCGGGAAGAGGCCAGCACAAACCATTCTCCAAGGTAGCCACTCCACACGACTTCCTCAGCCCAGTCTCCGGAATGTGTCCATCAGCCACCCGCCGGGGCAGGGGCACTGTAGCCAGCCTAGCCGCTGGGTCACAGCTGAGGGTCCCCATGGTGAGCAGGGCCTCGTGTGGGCTCCTGCGTCTTGCTACTCTAGTGCCACAAGCCAGGCACTGTCCCCAATCCTCACAGCTCAGCCGGTGTTGGCAGAAGCCTGGCCTTACCACACCCTTCCCACCACACAGACGGCCCCTTGTCCCTAAGCAAGGATCTCAGGGCCTGGCCAGAGCCAGGCTGGTCGGCCGGACGCTGGCCTGGAAGTGGAGCTGAGATCAAGTGTCAGCCAGGTGGCTGGATGATCCAGGAAAGACTCCAGTGTCAGCCGAACAGGTCCCCAGGGAGTCGGCTGAGCTGGGCCACGGGGCCAGAGCAGGCCCTAGGGATCCAGGACTGCAAACAGGACACTGTGAAGGAACATGGATGAGGGGAGCAAAACCTCATTTCCACAGAGCCCAGGGTTGTGGACAGCATGTCCCCCACTCAGGCAGGTGCTCGTTGGTACCAGCTTTCCTTCATCAGCAGACATATACTAAACACCTGATGTATCCCAGACTCTGTTCAGAGTGGTGTGAATAGAACAGGACCAGACTCATAAAGGGCAGGTGTTCTTGGGGTGGGGGGGGTAGGGGAGAAGCTAAACCATAAATTTAATAGATAGTTCTGGTATGAACCAGCCTGAGAAGGATGACCGTGTCAGGGTAAGAGACCAGCTCTGCAAAGGTCCTGAAGCAGAGCCGAGGACAGAGCAGGCCAGGGCAATCCTGTTTTCACCTTTGCCGAAGGCTACCACCTTGTTCCACCAGAGTCCTGGGAAGATTGGCCGAATGAAACTCGGAAAATTCTTCCAGTCTTCGCTTCTGGGTTTTTGTTTTTGTTTTTTTAATGTAGTGACTCGGGTTGTTTTGTGTCTTTCTGTTTTGTTTGAGACAAGAACTCACAATGGAACCCAGGTTGATCTTGAACTCCTGATCCTCCTGCATTCCCTGTGCTAGGATTGCATTCAGGAGGTGACTAAGAGCTACCTCCTTCTTTGGTCACCCACAAAGGATGCTCACATGATTAAGATTCTCAGAGTCCCTCAGAAACATACCAAAAGGCCCAAGCCCTGGCCACTCCAACAAATTTCACATCAGCCATTTTGGATTCTAGCCCCTGGCTCCCGTGGGTCCCTAAAGCTGGGATCCAGGAGTCTCAGAGGGGCCCACAAGCCCAACATGCATGTCCTTGTCCTCTAGACTTATTCCATTCAGCTCTACCCTGTTCACATGGGATTAGATGGCTGGTCCTAGACTCCCCCCCCCCCACACACACACACCAATACCAGACGCTTCAACTCCAGGTCCTCCCACCATTAAGGATTCCTTAGTTACACAACCAGTTTAAGTGGCTAACAGCTCACTCCTCAGTTACCTGAACCCTCAGCCCACCAGCTCCCATCATGCAATACTCTACTCTAGACCACAGCAGTCTGGGCAGCAAGGAGTAAGGACCTGTGTCCTGTACTATGACCGAAACCTAGGCAAATACACTCGTGTCTTCCTACAAGGTCAGAAGTTACCAGGTAGCAATGAATTCACAGTGTCCAATGATTTCACTGACGGCAACTTGTGATATAATCTGCCAACCTCAGAAGCCTGACATTGACTTTCACATCACACAGCACGTAGTGAGTGCACCTATACATACAACCACCTGTGCTATAGAGGATCTACAGAACAGATATAAGTTAAAGAGACTGCCACACAGTTCAAGAGGTTTGGGGAGCTGAGAAAGGGTCTGCACTGGGGAGATGAAGAACCAAAAAGGGCCAGTTTGGGGCTGCTGGGGTCAGGGTTGGACCAGGGTGAAGCTGCTGTCTTCTGGCACAAGGTGAGAAACTGATGAAGTGGAAACTTCTGGTTTCTTTAGAAAGTCAGTTGTTGTACCAGATAGTGTTTTGTTGGGGCAAACCCGTGAAGGACTGTTTTCCTGAAGCGGTCACAGGTGAAAGGATGTTCTGCTAAAGCAAGCACATGAAAGGATACATGATAAAGGATCCTTTGCTAATGACACACATGTATTGGGTCACCTTACATTGCGTAGCTGAGCTCCATTTGTCGTGACTCTATAGAGACACCACCTCTAGAAGGTGGTGAGCTAGAAGGGAGGTTAAAGCATTTAAGAACTGTTATTAAAAATAGGGTTGAGCTGGGTGGTGGTGGCGCACGCCTTTAATCTCAGCACTTGGGAGGCAGAGGCAGGCAGATTTCTGAGTTCGAGGCCAGCCTGGTATACAGAGTGAGTTCCAGGACAGCCAGAGCTATACAGAGAAACCCTGTCTTGAAAAAAACAAAAAAATAAAATAAAAAAAAAAATAGGGTTGAGAAAAAATTTAAGCTACAGACCAAGCTGGGTCTGAAATTAGGAAATGAAGGTTCAAATCCTGGACCACAGGGACAAACAAGTGGCAGCCAATCTAATAGGCAGTGTCAGAGAGGGAAAAGGAACTGAGCCCATGCCAGGGATAGTTAGGGAGTCCACAGCTTGTTGCTTCTTGACACACACACCAGGCATCCAGTGATGAGTTGGAGTGGGTCATGATCCCACAGTGTCCATCAGTTTGTGGGATTTTTATGGGATCCTTGGTCACATGTGTCTGGCACATTCTCAGTCCAGTTTTATCTGGTGTGACTTTGATATGTGTACTGGCTGATTTTGTGTGTCAACTTGACACAGGCTGGAGTTATCACAGAGAAGGGGGCTTCAGTTGGGGAAATGCCTCCATGAGATCCAGCTGTGGAGCATTTTCTCAATTAGTGATCAAGGGGGTAGGGCCCCTTGTGGGTGGTGCCATCCTCGGGCTGCAAGTCTTGGGTTCTATAAGAGAGCAGGCTGAGCAAGCCAGGGGAAGCAAGCCAGTAAGAAACATCTCTCCATGGCCTCTGCGTCAGCTCCTGCTTCCTGACCTGCTTGAGTTCCAGTCCTGACTTCCTCTGGTGATCAACAGCAATATGGAAGTAAGCTGAATAAACCCTTTCCTCCCCAACTTGCTTCTTGGTCATGATGTTTGTGCAGGAATGCAAACCCTGACTAAGACAATATGTCCATGTGCGCCCCCACAGCCTCGATTCACCTCCATAAACACACACAGAGTGGCTCCCTTTCAAGTACCAGAAATATGTCATGCCAACCATGCATCACCCGCATAGATGATGCAGCTTCTGGGTCCACCCAGGGGCTGTGGTCATTCTTCTCCCTAAGAACAAAGTCAAAGGCTAGATGAAGGCAGAGTCACCTAGAACGACGCACGGTCCTGAAGTCTGTAATTTATGCAGGTAGCCTTATCTGTTCCTGTTCTAGCTCCAAAATAATTGACACAGAGACCTGGGTTTTGTTTTTTGTTTTGTTTTGTTTTGTTTTGTTTTGTAAGATTTATTTATTAAGGCTAGAGCGATGGCTCAGAGGTTAGGAGCACTGACTCCCAGAGTTCATTAGTTCAAATCCCAGCAACCACATGGTGGCTCACAACCATCTGTAATGAGGTCTAATGCCCTCTTCTGGTATGTCTGAAGACAGCTACAGTGTACTTAAATAGATAATAAATAAATAGGCCAGAGCAGGCAGGGCCAGATTGGGCCAAAAAAAAAAAAAAAATGAGGCCGGGCAGTGGTGACAAACGCCTTTAATCCCAGCACTTGGGAGGCAGAGGCAGGTGGATTTCTGAATTCGAGGCCAGCCTGGTCTACAGAGTGAGTTCCAGGACAGCCATGACTACACAGAGAAACCCTGTCTCGAAAAACAAAAACAAAAACAAAAACAAAATAAAAAAGGAAAGGAAAGAAAGAAAGAAAGAAAGAAAAATATTTATTATGTATACAGTATTCTGCCTGAATATATGCCTGCCCAGCCAGAAAAGAGCACCAGACTTTATTATAGATAGTTGTGAGTTGCCATGTGGTTGCTGGGAATTGAACTCGGGACCTTTGGAAATGCAGCCAATGCTGTTAACCTCTAAGCCATCTCTCCAGCCCAAGACCTCTATTTTTATTAATAAGCTGTGTGCCTAAACTGAGCAAGTTTTGAGCTATTCTAACCCTCTAAGGCAGCTAATACCCAGATAAACACCCCGTTACCATTACTTGCCATCTGGCCTTGCCCTGGCTTACTCTACCCATGGGTGTCCTTATGGGTGCTCCTTCATCGTGACCTCATGGAGAACCCCTTGGCAACCAGCTCATCACTACTCCTGGACCCTTTTCATGGCCATCTCTTCTCTTTCTCATGATCCTCTTTTCTCTACTTTCTTCCTCTCTACCTGGGACACCTGGCTGGGATCAGAGTCCAGCCTTCCCATCCCCTCTGCCCAATCTTAGGCTGATCGGCTCTTTATTAACCAATCAGAGATCATTGGAAAGCACTCTTTACACAATATAGATACAGGAGATGCTTCAGTGATCTTGACAATGCTAATGTCCAGACTGAAACCAGATCTCTGGGCACAGAAATCAGCAACTGAGCTGGACATGGACATGGTGGTGCAACTTTAATCCCAGCCCTCAGGAGAAGAGGCAGTCGGATCCCTGAGTTCAAGGCCAGCCTGGTCTACAAAGAAAGGCCAGGACAGTCAGGAGGGCTGGTTACACTGAGAAATTCTGTCTGAGAGAGAGAGAGAGAGAGAGAGAGAGAGAGAGAGAGAATTCAGCATCTAAAAATACAGCCTGGACATCCACCACTATCCTCTATCCATTCCACCTTCCTACAACCAAAGCCCTACATTGGCCAAAACCAGTAAAAAAAAAAAAAAAAGCAGGAAGATACAACCCTTGACATCAGCCATAGGCCCAGAGCCAGGCAGAGAGAGGGGGCCAGGCCTAAGAAGTTCTCTCAAACCCATCCAAGTCCATTTCCTGGGCTCAGGCCACCAGACAGCCTGTGAAAGCTTTGAGGGCTGGTGGATTCCGGAGCCCACGGCACAGAACTCACTAGTACCCTCTGGTGGATGAAATGAGAACAGGCTCTAGCAAGTCTGCAGGTCTGTGAAGAGATGCTAGGAGGAAGGAAAGATGATAACAGGAGATGAAAACAGCTAAAATCAGATAAGAAGGGCCGGGAGGTAGTGGCGCACGCCTTTAATCCCAGCACTTGGGAGGCAGATTTCTGAGTTCGAGGCCAGCCTGGTCTACAGAGTGAGTTCCAGGACAACCAGGGCTACACAGAGAAACCCTGTCTTGAAACCCCCCCCAAAAAAAATCAGATAAGAAGGGACAGATAAGTAGAGGATGGTGAGGGATGGTGGGGATGGTGGGGGATGGTGGGGGATAGTTGGCAGATGTTATGAAGAGGTGGGAGATCATGGGAGTATGGTGGCCACTCAGAGCACTATTGATGGACTTTGTGCTTGATGACATCCTCATAGCTTCCCTTTCTCTCTGGCTCTTACAGGCTTTACCCATCTTGTTGAGTCCCTTATACATGTCACTCCTCAGAGACCTTTCCTTAAGCTATATTTCTGCCATAACAGCTGTGACAATTCATTTAATGGTGTCAGGTGGGATAGGCCGGCTCTCCCTTGAGACTCTGTAGACAGTCCATGTCTCAGCTACCTGAGGTTGAGATGCCTCTCATCCCTGAGCCTGAGGCAGTGTCCTCTCAGAACCAGAATCTATCTGACTCATCTTCCTTCCTCAAGACAGTGGTGGGGGTCTCAGGTCAAAGACTTCAAGGAAGCGGGAACCCTTGGAGCATCTAGTTCTGTGCAGCCTGGTGGGGAGTGGTATATTGTTGGAGGTCGTTTCCAGTGCTTGGATTCTATCAGGAATCTACATGTCCAAATGCTAAAGGTCCTTGTCCCCAATTGGGTTTTGATCGATTAGTAAAGATGCCAGCAGCTAATGACTGGTCAAAGGGAGATGGGCAGGACTCTTAGAGTTGCTCAGGCTAGGATGCAGTGGGCAGGAGAAAGGAATCATGAAGCAGTGGGAGATGGATGGATGGATATGGTTACTGCAGGAGAGTAAAGCCAACCAGCCATGTGACAATTCGGGTGGGTGGTCACTGTCCACTGCCCCAGTTGGGCCTGAGGTAGCAGGGGAAGGTTTCAGAGTGCCCAACCTTTGAAGTAGCCAAGACATTTTAAAATTAACAGGCGTGTGTGTGTGTGTGTGTGTGTGTGTGTGTGTGTGTGTGTGTTCCATTCTCAAATCCAGATAACTCCTGTGCAAGTGCTCATGTACAACCCACCAGGAGGTAATGTGTCCTAGTTAGGGTTTCTACTACTGTGATAAAACACCATGACTAAAAGTAGCTTAGGGAAGTGTGTTGGTCTGAATGAGAATGCCCCCCATAGATTTGAATATTCAAATGCTTTGTGCCTAGTTGATGGAACTGTTTGGGAATGATTAAGAGGTGTGGCCTTGTTGGAGGAAGTGTGTCACTGGGGGTGGGCCTGGAGGTTTAAAAAGTCCAGATCCAGTCTCTGTCTCCAACTTGTGGATCAGGGATAGGCTCTCAGCTACTTCTCCAGTACCATGCCCGCCTCCCTGATGCCAAGCTCCCTGCCATGATAGTCATGGGCACATGACACTGTGAGCAAGCCCCCAATTAGTGCTTTCTTTTGTAAGTAGCTTTGGCCATGTTGTCTGTTCCCAGCAACAGAACAGTAATCTAAGATAGAAGTTGGTACCAGAAGTGGGGTATTGCTGTGACAAGCCTGACCATGTTATTTGTTGGTAGAGTGTGAACTTTAGGACACTGAATAGTGTCCAGTTGAATGCTGTGAGTAGGACCCTGGATGACAGGAGTCCTAAGAGCACCATGGCCAAGGGAAGCCCAGCTCAGAGGGTCAGAAGAGAACAATGCCAGTGGCTAAGTCAACAGCCATTGTTTTGATATTCAGCAAAGAATGTGGCTGCTCTCTGGCCTTGTCCTAAAAACCTACCTGAGGCTAAATTAGTTTTGGATCAGTGTTGTTGGCAGAGGAGAATTCAAGACAGCCTGGTATTGACTGGGATATGTGGGCTTTAGTAATCACTCTTAAGAGATCTACAATGAAAAGGAACATCAGAAAATGTAATGTTGGAGGCAAGCCTGCTACATAGAATAAATGGAGTGGTACCCTCGGGGCAAGACCCCACCCAGCTAATCCTGCAACCTGTGTAAAAAAATATTATGCAAATGTAATTCAAGGAGGTGGGCTGGTTTAGCCGAATTGAAGTGGAAACTTCTGGTTTCTTTGGAAAATCAGTTGTGCCTCAGATAGTGTTTTGCTGGGGCAGACACATGAAGGAGTTTTCCTGAAGCAGACACAGGTGAAAGGATGTTCCGCTAAAGCAAGCACATGAAAGGACGAGTGATGAAGGATTCTTCGCTGACGACACACATGTATTAGTTTTCCTTACATGCGTTGTTAAGCTCCATTTGCTATGACTCCATAGAGAGAAAAGCACCACAAACTTCTGGTGGGCATAGTGGCGGCTTCTTGCTGCTTCTGCATGCACTGGTGGTTGGCAGAGTGATGTCAGCTGATACAGACTCACGTGGCTCAGTGTCTTCTGTTGTTTCTGTGCTCCTGCCCTGTGAGGACAACAGTTTACAGCCTGCTCTCCCGGATGCCTTGAGCTGTCCCTTACCTTCCTAGTACTGTTCATCTTGTCCTCTGTCCCAAAATCAGTCCCACTGCCAGGGACTCACGCAGTCGGGTAGTTGCCTTCTAGCCTTATCCCATGGGAACTCTAACAAAGGAGACCTGTCCTGCCCCAGATGAGCACCTGTTTCTTCCCTCCCAGAAAGAGCGGCCATTCATGCAGGTCAGAACTGGTTCTCGTGCTTTGCTGGGGGATCCGGCCTCAGGTTCAGAACACCCTGTTTTTGACAGAACAGGACACGAACCTTTTGAGAAATGAAAGGCTCACGTGCTAAGAACCTGTGGCATCTGAAGAGGGGTTCCAGAAGACTCAATTGTTTCCATAAAAATCTTTCCTTCCCTCTCTGGCAGCCCCTCCATTTTCCTGCTCTTCTAGAATACATCAGAAATCCAGCCAGCATAGCCTTGGTCCTAGACTTGCCTTCATCCTGGTATGCTCTTCGCCCCTCCCACAAGCCTCTACTTGTCTGTTCCCTTATGAAGAACTTTCCAGACCCCAGTCTACCTTACAGTTCCCCTCAGGCTGATTCACCCAAGCTGTAGCTTAAGAACCTAACCAATCACTTGCCAGTTCACAGCTCCTGTGTTCCAGGCTGGAATCAAGCTGTGGCTTACGCCTGGAGTGCCCCCAAAAGACCCCTGAGGTCTAGCAAGGGGAGGTGATGGACACTTTAAGGACTGGGCTTGGGCAGAGGTCCAAAGGTCACTGATATTGTGCCCTAAAATGGCTTGTGGGACTCATCTCTCCTCCTTGCTCTCTGTCCGTTTTTGGTCTTGTTTTGTTTTTAAGATAAGGTCTTATGCTTTTGCTTTGTTTTGTTTTGTTTGTTTGGGTTGGTTGCTTGCTTGGTTTTCAGGCGAAGGCAGTTTGCAACAGGGCTTCTTTGTCCTAGAACTCATTTTTGTAGACCAAGCTGGACTCAAACTCAGAGCCCATATTCTCCTTCCTCTGCCTCCCAAGTGCCGAGATCAAAGTCATGTGCCTCCTTGTCCTGATGACAGTGTCTTATGATTAAGCCCAGGTTAGGCTCAACTTCAATTCTCCTGCCTCAACCTGCTGAGCACTGGAATGATGGCTGAGCACTGGGATGACAGCTGAGCGCCAGGATGACGGTGCTTACCACTATTCCCAGCTCTCACTCTCTTTTGTTTCTCGGCTAAGAGATGAGTAGGATGCTCCCCTACACACATCCTGCTTCACTTCAAACTCATTGATCATGATCTGAACTCCCAAAGCTGTGAGTCAAAATAAGCCACTTCCCAGGTGTTACAGTTATAGAAAATGGACTTGTCCGGGCTCAGACTCCTCTCCCTAGAACCGAAGCACCAAGACAAAGGGTTCAACTCAGGGATAGAGCCGCTGTCTAGAATCCTCCAATGAGGAGCTGGGCGCATGGCTCAGGGGTGGAGCCCCACCTAGAATCCCCCCAGTGAAAGGCACCGGCACGGTCAGGAGTGGAGTCCCTGTAAGAATCCCCCAGTGAGAGTTGGGGTGGTGAAGGATAGTAGAGAGTTTCAATTAACCCCCAGAGCCCTCTCTGCCACACACAGAATCAAAGTTCCGTGGGCCAGGAGTCTATTTAGTACTTGCAACAACACGATATAGTATCGCTCGGGAAATACACATTTAGTTACTGATGGTTTCTTACCCTAGTAACTGCTCTCATTCTCCAGGACCTCAGGGCTCTGGCACAAATTATTGTATCAAACAGGATCCTGGCGTCCTGTACCATCATGTCTGTTTCCAGACACACTCGGCAAACCTTAAACAAAACATTGCCTTTGCATGTAGTGGTCTACACACGTACTGGAGGAATCAGGAGGTGAAGGAAGGAGAGCTGCGCTTGAGGACAGTCTGGGCTACAAAGTGAGTTCCTGGCCAGCCTGGGTTATAAAAATTCAATAAATGAAACATCAGATTTCCCCAGCATCTTCATCCCAAGCAACAAAATGAGGCACTTGACTCCATCCTGGCAACAAGACCTGCTGCTTAGCAACCTTGTTATCATAATCTCAGCCCCTAGTAACAGGATCATAACTTCAGTAACAGAACCCAGACACAAGGAAATTGAACCCATCTCCTAGCAACAGGACCCCAGACCTAGCAACATGCAGCCAGCCCCTAGCAACAAGACCTTAGGCCGAGCAGCAGGTCTCCACCCTCGACAACATGGTCCCTGCCCCCAGCAACAGGATCTCAAATCTTGGTAACATGGTCCCAGACCTTAGCAACAGAATTCTAGCCTAGCAACCCAGTCTCAGCCCCCAGCAACAGGATCCCAAATCTTGGTAACATGGTCCCAGACCTTAGCAACAGAATTCTAGCCTAGCAACCCAGTCTCAGCCCCTAGCAACAGGATCCTAGCCTAACAACATCATCCCTGCCCCTAACAACAGGATCCCATCCTAGCAACACAGTCCCAGCCAATGGTGCCAACAGAGCCAAATCCTACGGTGATAACACATACGCCTGTACAGGGAGACCATGAGTGCATCCCTGGTCTCTAGGGCCTCCATCCAGGCACTGGCCAAAGCCCCCTAAGCGAGATTTGTGATTGACAGGGAAATGAGAGCCACACTTCCCTCAG
The DNA here is from genome assembly GCF_008632895.1 of Mastomys coucha. NCBI lineage: Eukaryota > Metazoa > Chordata > Mammalia > Rodentia > Muridae > Mastomys > Mastomys coucha. The sequence goes on along the minus strand of NW_022196910.1, from coordinate 2,558,695 downwards.
CTCCAAAGCCCACTATAGCCCAAGTATCCTCATGTGAGAGTGCTAAGGACTGTACACTCAGGTGCCTGGCTTCCATAGCTTGGTGGGCTACAGACATAGCCTGCTGCATGATGAGGGTTAAACTAAGAGAGTGACATAGATAGGACTCCTGAGAACTGTGGGCTTAGCTGAGAGCAGAAGGAAGGGCTAAGCTCCTATGGGTGGGGCTAAGCATGGAGATGTGGAAGGGAGGGTGCTGAGCCCCTAGGTGTGTCCTTGATGCATGGGGAGGGCTAGAGAAAGGCAATCTCTGAGGGAAGGATGTGGAGTCTGTAAGTGTGGCCTTGGATAGGTAGATAAAAAGCCAAGGGAAAGGCCAAATGCTGGTGGGTAGGGTAAAGTGGAAACTTGGAGTTCTTTGGAAAGTTTGTTATGTCAAATGTTGTTTTGCTGGGGCACACAGGTGAAAGAATGTCTTGCTAAAGCAGGCATGTGAAAGACTGTTTCCTGAAGCAGACCCAGGAGAAAGGATGTTTGATATGACAAACATGTGGAAAGACCTGTGATGAAAGAGTATAAATATGACCCCACAGAGCCGTGGTTTGGTTTCCTCCGCTCACTATTCTTTGCTAAAGACAAGTACGTATTGGTTCACCTTACATGGCACTGTTGAGCTGAACTTGTGGTAACACTGCAATGAGAGAAACTTGCCCAAGAACTGCTTGTGAGGTTCCTGTGGCAGCTTGCCGAGTCCACAGCCTCACCTCAGGCCAGCTGGTGAGCTTTAAGCTTTCTCCAGGACGGAACTACAGCTGCCTGGTGTCGGCCTGCCTGGAGGACTGGTCTGCGGCTGCTCAATCGTACTTGGTGTTTGCTGTGGGACTGAACTGCTGCCAAGAAGATGGAGCTCGCCCCCAAAGAACAGTTTCTGAACAGCCCACTTCCCCCATCCTAGTAACTTTTCCCTTCCACTACCTCTGCTGGATGGTGGCATAGAGAGGTTGAACCCTTATTAAAAGTAGGTTGCAAAAAATGCCTACAGTGGGTCACAGAAGAGAGGGAGGGCTCAGAGTGGGTGGCCAGGTGTGGCTGGAAACCAGAATCTACTCCTCCTCTGTAGGGTTAAGGCTGGACTAAAGTTAGTGTGGGTTGGAGCTGAGGTAGACGGTTAGGATTAGCATCAGGGTTAAATGCCTCATGGCCTCTGCTCTGTGTTCCCAGATCCTGATAACCCTTCTCATTCCTGTATATAACCATCAGCCATATGAGTTCTGAGAGGTCTCTGAAGTGGAAATTGTAACTTTAATTTTTTTCAAAACCTATTTTTAATGATGGCTCTTAAATGCTTTAACCTCCCTTGTAGCCCACCACCCACCAGAGGTAGTGGGAAAGAAAGGATACGAGGGAAGTGGACCTGTTTAGAAAGGTTCTTTGGAGCTACTCCCATCTGTGTTGTGTGGAAATCAGCAGTCAGTTCGCAGGTCAGCAGGCAACAGCAGTTCAATCTACTCACAAGCACCTCAGTTACACCAGCAGTCCAGTTCAGTAGAGTCAGGTTAGCAAGTGCAGTGACACAGCCTAGCAGAGACAGCCAGGCCTTGGCCTCAGCTCCAGTCAGCAGGAGGGACCTGGAGGAACACCAGAAGAAGTTCTCAGCTGTGCCTCTCTCAGGGAAGCAAAGATCAGTGAAGACTCGAGACCCACAAGCATTGCACAACTAGCTGTACCAGCAAGCCAAACTCTGTCTCCATCACTCCATCCAGTCCTATTTATACCCTCATGTGTCCTCAGCATGTGCATCCAGTCATCCTGAGTTCACGGAGTCCTGATAAATGCAGCTCAGCTGCACAATGTAAGGCAGACCAATACATGTGTGTCTTTAGCAAAGAATCCTTCATTACGGGTCCTTTCACGTGCTTGTTTTAGCAGAACATCCTCTCTCCTGTGTCTGCTTCTGCTTCACGAGTCTGCCTTAGCCTGTCACACCTGTGACCACTTTAACAAAACCTTCTTCACATGTTTCCCCCAGCAAAACACCATCCAACTGACTTTCTAAAGAACCCTTAAGTTTCCACTTCAAGAAACTGCTGGTTTCTTTGGAAAGTCAATTATATCAAAGGATGTGGGCTGGAGAGATGGCTCAATGGTTAAGAGCACTGACTGCTCTTCCAGAGGTCCTGAGTTCAAATCCCAGCAACCACATGGTGGCTCACAGCCATCTGTAATGGGATCAGATGCCCTCTTCTGGTGTTTCTGAAGACAGCTACAGTGTACTTATATACATAAAATAAATAAAGAACTCTTTAAAAAAAAAAAAAAAGGATGTTTTCCTGAAGCAAACACAAATGTAAAGATGTTTTGCTAAAGCAAATGCATGGGAGACGTATGATGTTAAGAAGGATCCAACAGGCTGGGCAGTGGTGGCGCACACCTTTAACCCCAGCACTTGGGAGGCAGAAGCAGGCAGATTTCTGAGTTCAAGGCCAGCCTGGTCTACAGAGTGAGCTCCAGGACAGCCAAGGCTACACAGAGAAACCATGTCTTGAAAAACCAAAAGAAGAAGAAGGAGAAGAAGGATCCAACAGATGGTGGACAACACTGGATGGTATTGGTACACCCTGCCATTCCTTAATTGTCATCGTTTGTTATGATTTCATAGAAAGAAATGAACCAAAAAACTTCTGGTGGTGTTCTGGCAAATTCTTGCCGCTTCTGCAGAGTTGAGATTAGCTGACCAATGTCAGCTGATAGAGACTCACGTGGAGGAGAAATAATGTTTGGAGGGAGTATAAACAGGACTCAAAGGACAGTGGTAGGGGGCAGGAGAGGGGTGCATAGCTAGCTTTGGAGGCACAGCAGGGGACTTCTCCTGACACTCCTGCTGGTGCTGGTCCTGGTCCCTCCTGCTGACTCATGCTGATTCAGCAGAAGCCTGGCTGTTTCTGCTGGGACGTGCCTCCGCCTGCTGATTCCTGTGTGCTGTTCCGACTACTGAACCGGACTGCTAGTGTATGCGTGAAGTGTTTGTGAGCAGATTGAGCTGCCACTGATGATTCCTATGAACTAAACTGCTGATTTCCTGATGACACAGATTGGAGTTGCTCCAAAGAACAACTTCTAAATAGGTCCACTTCACCCGTATCCTAATAACTTTTCTTTTCTACTGCTGCTGGTGTGTGGTGGACTAGAAGAGAGGTTAAAGCATTTAAGAACCCATGTTAAAAGTAGGGTTTGGGGCTGGAGAGATGGCTCAGTGGTTAAGAGCACTGACTGCTCAATTCCCAGCAACCACATGGTGGCTCACAACCATCTGTAATGGGATCCGATGCCCTCTTCTGGTGTTTCTGAAGATAGCTACGGTGTACATAAAATAAATAAATAAATCTTTTAAAAAATTTTTTTAAAAAAAGTAGGGTTTGAAAGATCTAAGCCTACAGGTCCCCCCAACAGTACTGGACCAGCCAGGGCCACTGCTGGAGCGTGACCTCAAGTGAGGAGTCAGCATGTTGTCTGCTGGCTTAACAATCAATAGGAGGCCTGAGGTCAGGGCTCCAGGTTGTTCAATCAAGGTGGAGGACAGTTCTGGAATCCAGGCCCTGCTCATGGGCCCCAGTATAGCTGTGACCCCCCCCACCCCCACCCCCAGCCTGCCTGTTGCAGCTGGTCCCTCCCTCTCTTGAGAGCAGAGGCAGGAGCCACCAGTTATGACTGTAACATGGCACTATGGTCCTCCAGTGTGAGGAGCCACCAGAATTCCTCTAGGCTCCCGGTCTCCCTGTTCAGCTTTCTCCTCAGAGACCAAAGTCCCCACGTGGGATGCTTTTTCTGTCTTGGACATCCAGCTGCCATGAGAAGGGGTGAGGGGAATCTTGTACCTGCAGCCAGACCACCCTATCCCAGGCCAGCAGGTGTCACTATGAGCCTGACCAAGCATCTGTGACACCCTCTGCTGCCCAGCCCCAGCCCAGCAGGCATCCATGGAGTCCACAAAGCCAGAGAATTCCAGCCTCCTGGAGCCTCTGTGATTCCTGACACCTCCAAGTTCAGGCCATCCAGGGCCAGACGGATGACTTTCTCCTACCTATCCACCACAGAGAAGGCAGCATGGAGTTCCTCAGGCTGACAGGCCCTAAGACAGGCAGAGAAGACCTCTTTTCTCTTTCCAGTAATTTGTTTGTGTCTAATGTGCATCGATTGGTGTTTCACCTGCATGTATATCTGTGTGAGGGTGCTGGGTCCCCTGAGACAGGAGTTATAGATTGCAACTCAGTAACGCAGTTGTGAACTGCCGCGTAAGTGGGAGGAATTGAACCCAGGTCCTCTTGGAAGAACAACAGGCTTCTAACGGCTGAGCCAGCTCTGTGAGCCAGCCAGCCCGAGTAGGTCTCTTCATTGCTTGTAGTTTATTGGCATAGGGTCTCCTACCAGGCCCAGCACAACTTAAAGTGGGTGATTTCAGGAGCACAAAGGCCATGTGCCTCAGTGCCCTAGCATTCCCCTACCCTGAGTCATCAAACCTCCACAGGACCTATCGGCTCCCCTCCCAGTGATGCCTGAAAAGGCCATCCTCTGCTATATATGCAGCTGGGGCCATGGGTCCCTCCATGTGTACTCTTTGGTTAGTGGTTTAGTCCCTGGGAGCTTTGGTGGGGGTTAGGGAGGTGGGGAGGGTGGTTCTGGTTGGTTGATATTGTTGTTCTTCCTATGGGGTTGCAATCCCCTTCAGCTCTCCTCCTTTGGGGCCCTGTCCTCAGACCAATGATTGGCTGCAAACATCCGCATCTGTATTGGTCAGTCTCTGGCAGAGCTTCTCAGGGGACAGCTATACCAGGCTCCTGTCAGCAAGCACTTCTTGGCATCAGCAATAGTTTCTGGGTTTGGTGTATATAGATGGGATGGATCCCCAGGTGAGGCAGTCTCTGAATGACCTTCAGAGACCTTCCTTCAGTCTCCACACTTTGTCCCTGCACTTCCTGTGATCCCAGGTGTGTATCATTTACATTTATGCACAACATGCATGCAGTGCCCATGAAGGCCAGAAGGGGGCATCAGACCCCTTGCAACTGGAATTACAGATAGATGTATACCATCATGTGGGTGCTGGGAGCTTTAAATACTCTTTTTTTTTTCTTTTAGTTTTTCCAGACAGGGTTTCTCTGTATAGCCCTGGCTATCCTAGAACTCACTCTGTAGACCAGACTAGCCTCGAACTCAGAAATCCACCTGCCTCTGCCTCCCAAGTGCTGGGATTAAAGGCGTGCGCCACCACGGCCAGGCAGCTGTAAGAACTCTTAAAGGCTAAGCCCCTTTCTCTCCAGACCATATTTTTTTTGTTGTTGTTTTTTCACGAGAGAGAGGTTTGTTGTGGGGATAGGGAGCAAAAGAGGGTGATGAGATGAAGGGAGAAAAGAAAGCTTGGTTGTTTTTTTTTTAACATTTATTTATTTTTGGTTTTTCAGTCATGGCCCCTCTGTGTAGCCCTGGCTATCCTAGAGCTCACTACATAGACCAGGCTGGCCTTGAACTCACCTGCCTCTGCCTCTTGAATAATGGGATTAAAGATGTGCATCACTATATCCAACTTTTTTTTTAATTGTGTGTTTGTGTCTAGGCATTACGTTCCATTTAAATGCAAATTGACCTCACAGGCCAGAAGGTAGTTGGATTGTAAGAATTGAGCAAATAGGGAAACCTCATAAAAATACCAAGGAGCAAAGAAAGTCCATTTAGCCTAAAGACAGAGCTTCAGAAAGGTTTACAGAGCAAACACCCATCCCCAAGAAATGCCCAGTTCCAGGAAACATCCCCAGGAGGGTGGATCTCCCCCCAGCCCCTCCTACATGCAATCGGTATCACCCCCTCACCTGGGGCACAGAGGTCAATGGAAACAAAAGACAATGGGCTCCACCAATGAGAAATAACCAACTCATGCTGTAAACCTATGTACTGGGAAGGTATAAAGTGTGTGTGCTTTTGCTCTGAAAGCAGGACGACCCCAGTATACTGGCAATAATAAACCTCATGCAATTTGCAGCGATCTCCCTCCTGATTCTTCGCGAGTGGGGGACCCATGCCGAATACAACAGGATCTCCCTGGAACTGGGTTTACAGGCAGTTGTGAGCTACCAGATCTGCGTGATAGGGTTCAGGTGTAGCCCCCAGCGGCCAAGGGTTACTGGGTTCCTGAAAGCAATGATGGGGCTTAATGGGGTGACAGCGAGAGAAGAATGAGACTAAGACAAGTTCCTGATCAAGACCCAATGTTTACTTAGGAGTCTGAGTTTATAAAGGGAGGGGACCCATCCCCACTATGCCGGGATCTTGTTGCCGTGTCCGGAGCTCAGAGCTTGTCAGAAAAACAGACTCAGCTGCTCAGCAGGTGGTGGCTTCTTTCAGGAAGCTGCAGACAGGGCAGGACAATAAACTTCACTTAGGTGAGAAGGTTCCCCCGTAGGTGAGCTAGCTGACTGTGGCAAAGACAAGGTCTGACTCAGTCAGCTCGAGGCTGGGGGGAGGGGACATCCAGGTCCTCTGAAGAGCACTAAGCAGTCTTTCCTCCTGCCCCACACACCGTCCTCCTCCACCTTGCCCCACCCCACCCCAGGCTCCACAGGGCCGGACAACACAGCAGGCCAGGAGTCTCAGACAGTCTCTTGCTACAGTGGCCTCTGGGAGCCACACTCCCAGGAGTAGTGATCGTGCAAAATTGACCATTGAGTAAGGGTGAGTGAAAAGGCCAGTGTTGGAAGAAAGCTACCTTCTGGAACCTTCCTCATGCTGTGGGTAGAGGAGTCAGGATGTCAGGTCTCCTGAGAAGGTCGGACCTCTGTGGGGAGGGGGCTTCCTGTGGAGCCAGGACTTCCTCCTTGAAAGACAATGGCGGGAAGGGGGGTCGAGAACGGGAGGTGCCCCAGAGAATACAACAGAGTCCTGCTGGCTCTTGACCCTACTGGGGACAGATAGCCAGCCCCTAGGCCACCAGCACTCCAGCCCCTGTGCCCTCACTGTCTCTGTGTCTCTCTGTCTCTAACTCTGTCTTGGTCTCTGTCTGTCTCTCTTCATGTCTCCACCTTTGTATCTATCTGTCTCTCTGATTGTGTCTGTTTCTGTCCCTGTCCCTCTCTGTCTCTTTGTCTCTGTTTCTTTCTCTCTCTCTCTCTCTCTCTCTCTCTGTCCCTCTATGTCCCTGTCCCTCTGTGTTCTCTTCTCTGTCTCTGTGTCTGTCTGTCTCTCTTTCTCTCTCCCTCTCTGTGTCTCCCCCCCCCCCATCCCCCAGCTCTGGCCTTCCCATGGTTTGTCCCCTCTGCACCATGGCTCCAGCTCCCACCCTCTCTTCCTCACCATGAACAGGATGCCCCACTGTCTTGCAGGTGGAGTCAGGACTGAAAAGGATGTCCCTTAAGACCTTCAAGGAAAGCAGGAACCACGCCTTCAGCCCTCAGCGCCTTAGCCTGACCAGCTCCTGCTGACCCCCTCCCCACCTGGCCCTAGTATAGCAGGAAGCTGGGTCAGGGTGGGGAAGTAGCCCATTCACCAGGTTTGCTGCCCCCCCCACCCGGGTTAAGAGCCCAGCTTCCCGGGAAGGGCTCCTGTCTTGGAGTCACCTTCCTGCACAGCTTCCGGCACTGGTGCATGCTGGGCAAGGGGGCGGGGGATGGGGCCCAGGCAGCCACATCCCTGACTACACACACATACACACACACCCCTGAGCCACACCTCAGTTTCCCCGTTGTGATACCAGCCTCCACCTGCCACACTATCACTGGTGCCTCACTTTTTACTTCTAAGAAGATCCCCACAGTTTGCATGCTGAGCAAGGCGGCAGGAAGCAGGGGGCAGACGTGGGGGTGGGGGACAGGGAGCAGGGCAGGAGTAAACAAGGTCTTACTGTGTATAGTTAAGGTTTCTGCTGCTGAGATAAAACACCATGGCCAAAAGCCACTTGGGGAGGAAAGTGTTTATTTCATCCTGATCACAGCCCTTCATAAAGGGAAGCCAAGGCAGGAACCAAGAGCCAGGAGCTGATGCAGAGGCCATGGAGGAGTGCTGCTTACTGGCTTGCTCAGCTTGCTTTTCTATAGCACCTAGGACCACCAGCCCAGGAATGGCACCACCCACATAGGGCTGGGCCCTCTCACATCAACCATTATTTAAGGAAAAAAAAAAAAAATACCCCACAGGCCGGACTCCAAACCAATCTGATGGGAGCATTTGTTTTGGTTTCGTTTGGTTTTGGTTTTTGGTTTTTCGAGACAGAGTTTCTTCTCTGTGTAGCCCTGGCTGTCCTGGAACTCACTCTGTAGACCAGGCTGGCCTCGAACTCAGAAATCTTCCTGCCTCTGCCTCCCAAGTGCTGGGATTAAAGGCGTGTGCCGCCACTGCCCGGCCTGGTGGGACCATTTTTATCAACTGAAGTTCCCTCTTCCCAAATAACACTGCTTATGTCAAGCTGTCAACCCCTAGGCAAACGCACTAAAAAAAATTTAAAAAAAAAAAAAAAAAGCATCCTCTGGTGCCTTAGGAAGGCTGAGGTCGGAAAGGGAGGTGGGAGGGCCTTGGAGACTGGAGATGGCAGAGCCTTGGTGTAAAGGTGTGGCTGCCTGAGGCAAGAACACAGGAAACTAGCCTGCTTTCTCCACAAGCCCCTCAGGCCTTGGGGGTGTTGATGTGCAGCTGGTGTTCCTCTGTAAGGGCTGGGCCTGGAGGGAAGGGGGCTTCCCCTCCCCTTCACTGATGAAGGTTCCAGAGGTGGGAGAGATGGTGTGCGGAAGTGCGGGACTCCAAGGAAAATGGGGGAGAACTCATAAGAACGTATGATCGTCTCAGAACTCCACAGTGAGGCCCAGGATCTATGGGTCCATGTTTGGCGCCAACACTGGAGTGTGGGAATGGCTGCTTGGGCAGGCAAAGCTAGGAGCACTAGACTGCGTTTATCCCGCGCTTCTGCTGTCAGGTGCTGGGCTTGAGCAATGAGCCAATACACACAGCTCAGGGAGTGGGAAAATTTAGTCTAAGATTTGGGAGGCCAAAGCTGGGGTTCCCTGATGCCAGAGCATCCAGTCACCACTGGAAAACCAACCACACAGAGGAGTCAAAAATGGAGGGCCATGGGTCCCCAGGCCTGCAATGAGGAGCCTGGAGGCCGGGGCCTCCTAGGCCCCTGTACACACCCAGACAACACTGTGTCATGGGGAGTTAGGAACAGAATTGGGGGCCCTCCGACTGAGGGCAACCATGAGCCCAGGAAGCTCACTGATGACTGTCCTTGGCTTATCAGCAGTTGTCTGGGAGCTTGGAGGGGCCTTCCGCAGGAGACTTAGGCTGTGGCTCTATAGTCGAAGGCTTTCTCCTGTTAGAGCTCTTAAAAAATGGGGGGAAGGACCCCACACTCAGGGCTTGGGAACGGCGACCCCAAACACCACCAAGACACGGACTTGATGCAATCAGCAAGAAGCTTTTTATTCCAGCTAGCTAGGGCGAGACTCATATCCCTCACGGGGGTAGAGGAGTCTGGCCCCAAGCAAACATTTAAACAGGTTTTTATACCCACACAGTTGCTAGGGGAAACTAAGGCAGGGGAAAGTACGGGGTAGTCTCTGATTGGTGCTGGTTTGTGCTAGGGTTCAGAAGCAGGTTAGCCACCTGGCAATTGTTTGCTACCTCACTTTTCTTTTTTCCTGCCAGGCCACTCCGGTCTCTAAGCTCTGGGAGCTGGTCTCCCATTCTTCTATGTCCTGGGAGCTGGTCCCCCATTCTTCTATGTCCTGGGAGCTGGTCTCCCATTCTTCTATGTCCTAGGAGCTGGTCTCCCATTCTTCTATGTCCTGGGAGCTGGTCTCCCATTCTTCTATGTCCTGGGAGCTGGTCTCCCATTAAGTTCAACTAACGGCTAAGTTCCCACAGTACAGTTTGAAAATTTTAACCTCTCATTCCCTCCTCTTCTATTGGAACTAGTTCTAATCCTAGAACGTCTGATTCTGTCTTTTTAAGGTTTGATACTGTTGACGAAGCATGAGTACCTGAACCGTACTAATTCTTTCTCCAACAAACCTTACCAGCCTGTTTAAAATGCAAGGCCCAAAGGTCAGCAATCACGTAGCTGCTGCCATCTGTGCACCAGTCCATAGCTCCTGGCCACGGCTGCTCCTGCAGGTCTCGGCGTGTCCCTGTCTCTTCAGCCAGGATATCTTGGCAGGAATGAAGGACGGTCCCTCCAGTAGTTTCAGGAAACAGAATGGCTGGGTTAAGGACAGCGGGGGCTGCAAAGGTCACCTTTTCATTTAGTAGCAAGCTCTGGTAGTGGGTCATGCATTAGAGAGCCATCGGTCTGGAGGCTGATGTATGATACTCTCTAACGGGTGGGAAGCGTACACAGTCAATTTCTGACCCATAGTCAGCTTGTCAGCATCTTTTACCAGCACTGCTACAGCTGCCACTGCCTTAAGACAGGAAGGCCATCCACTAGCCACAGCGTCCAGCTTTTTTGATAAATAGGCTACCGGTCTCTTTCATGGCCGGAGGGTCTGGGTGAGCAGTCCCCGTGCCACTCCATTTTTTTTTTTTATATCTAGTAGGTTATAAGGGTTGGGCAAGGTGGGGTGAATATAACTGGCAGTAGGGGCATGTTCTAGGGAGACCAGCAGGGGTGCAAAACCCCTAGTTGGAGAAGGTGGTTGATGTGGGGACGGATCTCTTCCCTGGCTTCCCTGCTCATGGGATACTGTTGCACTGAAATGGGGACAGCAGTAGCCTTGAGATCTACTACCACTGGAGGCACCTGAGTTGCTAGTCCCAAGCCTGCGTCTCAGCCCAAGCTTCAGGAAACTCAGTCAGCCATTTCTGTTGTTGCTGAACTGTCAAGGCTAGGGCCCTTGTTTCTAGTAGCCGGTGTTCATCGGCCAGTGAGAGAGTCAAAACCATAGTGTCTGGTTTTGATCCTTCTGTTATTACTTCAGGCCCCTGAGGGGTGAAGAAGATCTGAGCACCCATTTTTGTCAGCAGGTCCCTTCCCAGAAGGGGGGTGGGGCATTCTGGAATCACCAAAAACGAGTGAGTCCCTTGTCCTCTTCCCAAATCAACTACTCTTTTAGTAGTCCAAGAATATTGTTGATGTCCAGTTGCACCCATTACCCAAGTTTTTTCTTT
>NW_022196910.1:2531589-2547521 GCF_008632895.1 Mastomys coucha | reverse complement strand
TTTTTTTTTTTGTCTTTCCCATAGGCTGTAATAGTACAGAATGTTGAGCTCTGGTATCTATTAAAAAATTTACAGGCTTCCCCTCCACGGTTAAAGTTACCCTAGGCTCAGGGAGGGGCTCTGAGTCCCCGTCCCCTCTAATCTTCTTCTCCGAGGGCTAGGACTCTTGGCGTGGCCTGCTCCTTTTTCTTAGGACACTCTCGGGTCCAGTGTCCTTTTTCTCTGCAATATGCACATTGATCTTTGTCAAGAGGTCTCCAGCGAGTGTTGCCCAGGTGCCCTATCTGCCCTGTCTTCTCCCTGGGTTCTACATGAGGACTCTTTCCTACTACTGCGCCAAGATCCGTGTTAAGTTCTGGTTCTGCCTCTTTTCCCTCTTATTCTCACATTCTTCTTGCTCCTTCTGCTTCCTCTGCTCTTTCTCTTCCTCAGTCTCTCTCTTATAATATACTTTTTCTGCTTCTCTCACTAAATCTTTCAGAGTCATATCCTGCAATCCTTCTAGTCTCTGCAGCTTATGCTTAATGTCCGGGGCTGCCTGTCCCATGAATGACATGGCAACCACTCCCTGCTGCCCCTCAGAAGCAGGGTCAAAAGGGGTATACCTATGATAGGCTTCCATAAGTCGTTCCAGAAACACAGACGGGGACTCAGTTGGCCCCTGGACCACCTCTCTTACCTTAGCCAAATTGGTGGGCTTCCTTGCTGCCCCTTTGAGACCTGTCACGAGAGTCTGACGGTAGACACGCAGCCTTTCTCTCCCTTTAGGGGAATTATAATCCCAATTGGGACACTCTAAAGGGAACCCTGCATCTATGATGTTCTGTAAGATAGAGGGCTGCCCATCAGCTACTGGAACATGCTTTCGAGCCTCCACTAGGATCCACTCTCGTTCTTCTGTTGTAAAGAGAGTCTGCAAGAGCTTGTTGACAGTCATCCCAGGTGGGCTGGTGAGAAAACATAAGAGACTCCACCAAAGAAGTTAGTCTGGTGGGGTCCTCAGAAAAAGGAGGGTGGTTAGTTTTCCAATTATATAGATCAGCAGATGAAAAGGGCCAATATTGAAGAGGCTGAAGGCCCCCCTCTTCCGCTGGGGGAGGACCAAAGGCACGCAACGGAAGGATCTGAGCATTCTCAGGAGGCGCTCCCCTGCGACTGCGGGTCCCTTGGGCAGGGCCTGTAAAATTCTCAGGAGGCACTGAGGCCACTGCTGCCTGTTGGGGAGGTGGTGCAGGATGAAGTTGGGGAGGCAGAGTTGGTGGGTAAGGGGGAGGAGGAGGGTCTAGGAGAAGGAGGTCTGACTGGGTGTCAGGGTAAATCTGTATGGGTGCCACTCTAGCCACTCGGGAGGGCTCCTTGTTCTTAGAGGTCTGGTGGTCTTGCAGAGCCAGGACTCGGGAACCTGGCTTACCAGGAGTTTTAGGTATCCCGACCCATGGCCAGACTCATGGCGAAGGATTGGAGGTCAAGTCCTCCCACACAACAATATATGGTTGCTGTCTCCCCAGTCATTGAAAGACGACATCTTTTACAGCTCTTATCACTTCTAAGTCAAATACTCTTTCTGGTGGCCATCCTACGTTAAAGGCAGGCCATTCAGCAGAACAGAATGTCTGCCAAAGTCCCTTTTTCACTTTTACTGAGAGGTTATGAGCACTGTCCCTAACATCCGTCCAGTGGTCCAAGGTCAAGGTCAAGGGAGTTACTATTGCCTGTCCCATCGTCAACGTCCACACACACACACACACACACACACACACACACACACACACACCAAAAAGACAGAAAAAACAGGAAATAAAAAGCCTGATGCACACTCAGCCACTCCGAGAGTGCTGAAACTATCCGACGGCCGGGGCCTCCGAGTGCCACTCCACTCCGAGGACGGTCCCCGTACGTCTTCCCCTCTTGGAGCATCCTCCAAGATGGGCAACCTGTAGCTGGCCAGGCCAACAAGCACCGTACCAGCAGTCGCCATAACCACAAAACCACAGAAATAAATCATAGATGCAAACTGCAAGACCAAAAGTAACAGCAATTGCTAAAAGAGGCACAGACAAACACGGGAGCAGATAGACACAGAAGCAGACAGACACGGGGGTCCAGACCTTAGCTTACCTCCAAGACCGTTCTTGTTGGTGCAGGGTGGTCTGCCGTTTCCCAGTCAGGGAACCATCTGTTAGAGCTCTTTAAAAATGGGGGAAGGACCCCACACTCAGGGCTCGGGAACGGTGACCCCAAACACCACCAAGACACGGACTTGATGCAATCAGCAAGAAGCTTTTTATTCCAGCTAGCTGGGGTGAGACTCATATCCCTTGCAGGTGTAGAGTCTGGCCCCAAGCAAACATTTAAACAGGTTTTTATACCCACACAGTTGCTAGGGGAAAAGGGGAAACTAAGGAAGGGGGAAGTACGGGGTAGTCTCTGATTGGTGCTGGCTTGTGCTAGGGTTCAGAAGCAGGTTAGCCACCTGGCAATTGTTTGCTACCTCATTTTTCTTTTTTCCTGCCAGGCTGCTCTGGTCTCTAAGCTCTGGGGGCTGGTCTCCCATTCTTCTATGTCCTGGGAGCTGGTCTCCCATTCTTCTATGTCCTGGGAGCTGGTCTCCCATTAAGTTCAACTAATGGCTAAGTTCCCACAGTACAATTTGAAAATTTTAACCTCTCACTCCATGCTCCCCACTGCGTTCTTGATGAAAGAGACAGTCCTTGGTTCCAACTGTCTATTGATTGTACATCCTGGAAACTAAGTGCATACCACCTCCTTGGGACGGACCAGAGATTAAATACCTTTTGCAGGGAGGAATGTTGGGGGAGGGAAGTTTATTGGCTAAACCCTGGGGCATCTAGGTGCCTCATTAGCATGGAGCACTCTGTTCTAGGCTACGTGATTCCAGGTCACATTTCCTATGTGGGAAGTGTGGCACGTGCTCCAGGATAGGAATCTAGTTAGGAGCGGGGAGCCACCTATCGTCTCAGGTGGGTGCCTGGGTGCCAGGGACTCTGAACCTGCTCAATCTTACCAAGTTTCCTGGCAAGGTCCAGGGTCCCACCAAAGGATCCACCAAACCTAAGGCTCCACATTGCAGGTCAAAGTGAGCCAGCCCCAGGCCCCAGGCTCTGTCAGGCCTGCAATGAAAGGACAAAGACTTAGGAGACAGCTGGTGACTTATCCCAGACACACATCACATAGACCTCAGGCCCCAGAACAACTCCTGCATGGTCCAGAACCAGGCCAGGCCTGCTGCCCCCACGTGGCCACCCGTGGAAGTGAAGGCACAGCTCTCTAGTCGGCTGAATGGGCGGAGCAACCTAGGACTGGCAGATTTCCATGCACTTGACCCACCATGGTGACCCATCTCCAGCTTTTAGTTTCAGCCTTCCAGTCCACAGAACTGGGACCTGGAACCTTCCCAGACCTTCCCTCCCATCTGTAATGACTGTGTTCCCGGGTTCCTGCCTCAGCTCTAGCCTCCACTTCTCTGCCTCCTACAAAGTCGGGGTCGGGCTGGGAAAGCCCCCTGGGAAATTCCCACGGAGCAGGCAGAAGAGGGAGGAGAGGCAGGGTCTCAGACAGTAGGAAGCTGCCAGCCCACTATTATTTAAGCCGCTTCCCCTGGCAGTCCCAAGACAGAGAGGCAGGCATGGAGTCCATGTTGGCCCTCCTGCTGGCCCTGGCTTCAGTACCTTTCCAGCTCAGCAGAGGTAAGCAGGGATGTGGGGAGGGAAGCAGGCTTCAAGAGACGAATGGATACAAGGGAGGAGATTCCTTTCGGGAGTGCTATGGAAATCCACTCCACAGCTTTGAGAGGCTGGGGAGGTGTGGCTCTGGCTGTTCTCTCATCAAGACCCAGGAACCTGGGCCAGAGGTCTAGAGCCCTGGGGTCTCGATCCAGGGTCACAGCTGGAATCTGGGACCTAGTTACCTCTACACAGCTTAATGTGCTTACTCCTCAGGCCAGTCCCTCCAGGTGAATCCCCCTGAGCCTGAGGTAGCTGTGGCCATGGGCACATCCCTCCGGATCACCTGCAGCATGTCCTGTGACAAGGGTGTGGCCCGGGTGCATTGGCGTGGCCTGGACACCAGCTTGGGCAGTGTGCAGACCCTCCCAGGCAGTAGTATCCTCTCTGTACGAGGCATGCTGTCAGACACAGGCACTCCTGTGTGCGTGGGCTCCTGCGGGAGTCGAAGCTTCCAGCATTCCGTGAAGATCCTCGTGTATGGTGAGGCCCACTCTGCCTTTCTAGGTGCCACCTGCCCCAGGGAAATCAGGACCTTGCACCATACCAATGCCATCATCCACCAAGTCCCCACACTGGCCTGCCTCCCCCCACACTGTAGACTTTCAAGGCTGTCACCCCCCACCCTTCCTGTCCCAACCACACAAGGCTGTAGTAGCTGCACTATCCCTCCAAACTCCCCTCTGGCCCAGACGTGACCCCCAAGCTCAGCCCTGGGCTCCACTATCAATTTACAGCCTTCCCAGACCAACTGGTGGTGTCTCCGGAGTTCCTTGTACCTGGACAGGACCAGATAGTGTCCTGCACGGCCCACAACATCTGGCCTGCAGACCCAAACAGTGTCTCCTTTGCCCTGCTACTGGGAGAGCAGAGACTGGAGGGTGCCCAGGCCCTGGAACCAGAGCAAGAGGAGGAGACCCAAGAGGCTGATGGCACACCACTGTTCCGAATGACACAACGCTGGTTGTTACCCTCCCTGGGGACCCCCGCCCCTCCTGCCCTTCACTGCCAGGTCACCATGCAGCTGCCCAAACTGGTGCTGACCCATAGAAGGGAGATTCCAGGTAAGACCACTGGATCCTACCTGCCTCTAGATTCAGCAGCTCTGGAGTTCGACCATGACTGGTTGTCCCCACCTATAGATCCCCAACAAAATTGTTCAGTGTCTGTCCCACAAGGCAGCCAGAGAAAAGATTAACTCAAAAGATAAGGACCTACTCTATGCTAGCCCCGACATGATATTTCTGTTCACAAATTCTTGGCTTTGCCTAGCTGGGTGGTGGCGGTGCATACCTTTAATCCCAGCACTCAGGAGGCAGAGGCAGGTGGATCACTTGAGTTTGAAGCCAGCCTGGTCTACAGAGTAAGTTCTAGGACACTCAGGGCTACCCAGAGAAACCCTGTCTTGAAAATCCAAAGGAAGGCCGGGTGGTGGTGGCGCATGCCTTTAATCCCAGCACTTGGGAGGCAGAGGCAGGCGGATTTCTGAGTTCAAGGCCAGCCTGGTCTACAGAGTGAGTTCCAGGACAGCCAGGGCTACACAGAGAAACCCTGTCTCAAAAAACTCCCCCAAAGAAAGAAAGAAAGAAAGAAAGAAAGGAAGAAAGAAAGAAAGAAAGAAAGAAAGAAAGAAAGGAAGGAAGAAAGAAAGAAAGAAAGAAAGGAAGAAAGAAAGAAAGAAAGAAAATCCAAAGTAAATAAAATAAACAGTGGCCTGGTAGACTTACATAGGAGCCTGTACCTACTATAAACAGTGGCCTGGTAGACTTACATAGGAGCCTGTACCTACTAACTGTTCTGTGTCATCAGTTGCTGGTCCTTACTACTGTGGTGCCCTGTGTCTCTTAAGTGATGGGGAGGGGTGTTGGAGAGGCTCTGGACCACTCCTGAGTTGCAGATGAGGAAAACTGAGCCTACAGGAAGAACAATCATTCTGTTTGCAGTACTGCAGAGCCAAACCTCACCTGAGCCCCGCATCAGCACCTCTGTTGAGCCCTACCTCCTGACCTCACCAAGCACTGCTGAGGCAGTCTCCACTGGGCTCAACACCATGGCCCTGCCTTCTACCCCACCATACCCCAAGCTTAGCCCTAGGACTCCCAGCTCCCAGGGACCCTGCCGCCCTAAAATCCACCAGGACCTGAAAGCAGGCTGGGAGCTGCTCTGTGAAGCATCCTGTGGGCCCGGAGTGACTGTGCGCTGGACCTCTGCTCCTGGTGACCTGGCAGCCTACCACACGGAGGAGGCCGGGGCCCGGGCATGGCTACATGTGCTGCCCCCGGGTCCCATTCCAGAGGGCTGGTTCCAGTGCCGCCTGGACCCTGGTGGGCAGATGACCAGTCTGTATGTTCCTGGCCAGGTGATCCCAAATCCCTGTGAGTGCTGGGGCCCTGGGAGGGAGGGACCAAAGGGAGTAAAACACTAGCAGGGGTCTGTGCCATGCCTACCCTCAGTTTCCCCATGTTCGGCGTGCTCTCCTGTCTGTGAGACCACTTAGATCTTGAGGCACCATGCAGACTTTCAGAGACAGGGAGATCCAGTGAAACAAACAAACAAACAAACAAACAAACAAAAAGGTTATTAACATTGGTTTCATATGTATACTCGAGGCTGGCTTCAGATTTGCTTCATAGCTAAAAGGGACCATGATCTTTCTGCCTCAGCCTCTTCAGTGCTGAGATAACAGGTGTGCACCACTGTGACCCATGCTTTAATGGCTGGTTTTTAAAATGTGTTAGTTGGGTCTGGAGCAATGGATAACTCAGTTAAGAGTACATTACTGGTCTTACAGAGAACGTGGGTTCACTTCCCACATGACGGTTCACAGACACCTGTAACTCCAGATCCAGGGGACATACCCACACTTTTGGCCTTCAAGGGCACCACATGCATGTGGTACACATATGTACATGCACACTAAGAACTCCTGCACATCCAAACAAGACTGCCAGGTGTGTTGGTGCGTGTCTTTAATCCCAGCACTCAGAAGGCAGAAACAAGAAACTCCAGTACCTGGAGACTTGATGCCCTCCTCTGACTTCCAAGTGTACCTGCATATATGTGGCATACACACACACACACACATAAACAAAAAATAAACATAAAAAATAAATAAACTTAAGCCGGGTGGTGGCGGCGCATGCCTTTAATCCCAGCACTTGGGAGGCAGAGACAGGTGGATTTCTAAGTTTGAGGCCAGCCTGGTCTACAGAGTGAGGACCAGGATAGCCAGGGCTACACAGAGAACCCCTGTCTCGAAAAACTAAAAGGAAAAAAAAAAAAGCATATTCATTCTTCCATGCTGTCTTTGAGTATGTCTGGCTGGGTGGCTGTTTTCTACCCAAGTAAGGCTGGCTAGTTAGGTCCACGTTTAAACTGTAAGGGCCTATGTACAGTTCCCTCTGTGCAGCCCTCAGGCACTGGGACTGATGACAGCCTTTCTCCCTACTCTTTCAGCCTCCATTGTCGCCCTATGGATTGGCAGCTTGGTGCTGGGGCTGCTTGCACTGGCCTTCCTCGCCTACCGCCTGCGGAAATGCTACCGCTCAGGTCCTCGCCCGGACACCAGCTCATGCACACTCCTATAAAGCTCGACTATGCCAGACTAAAGGAGGTAGAGAATGACCAGCTGTAGGATTTGGGGCATCAAGATGATAGTGTGGGGCTGGAGAGATGGCTCAGCAGTTAAGAGCACTGACTGCTCTTCTGAAGGTCCTGAGTTCAAATCCCATGGAGGCTCACAACCATCTGTAATGAGATCTAATGCCCTCTTCTGGTGTGGCTGAAGACAGCTACAGTGTACTTACATATAATAAATAAAATCTTTTTTAAAAAAGATGATAGTGTGGCCCCTTTCCTTGGTAGCCAGCACATCCATAAGCGCCTCCCAGCTATTGGGCTTTCCTGCCTGCTGGCCCAGAGCTAAATAAAGGCCCAGTATCTAGCCACTGGCGTATTCCTTAAGGCTTTGTGCATCATCTATCCCTACACCCAGAGTCCCTAGAGACAGGCACACATCCCAGTCTTGGTAAGCCAGAGCAACAGGCAGAAGGATACTAGACCAGGAAATGCCTACATTTAACAAGACCAATGGTTTGGAAAAAGTAATTGGGGGTAGGGGGTAACTTGGGAAAACACGAAGAGTGGTATGGATGTCAGACAAGGGAATAAAAATTATGTCAGTAGCCGAGTGGAGTGCACACCTTTAATCCCAGCACTTGGGAGGCAGAGGCAGACAGATTTCTGAGTTCGAGGCCAGCCTGGTCTACAAAGTGAGTTCCAGGACAGCCAGGGCTACTCAGAGAAACCATGTCTCGAAAAACAAACAAACAAAAACAACAACAAAAAAAAATTTATGTCAGTAGATAAAGAGCCAAAGATAACACAGAAGAGGGACATGGGAGGATCCTAGAAAGCCACAGCAGTTCAGACTTACAACGGGAGCAACCCCCTCTGGTGGTCAGGGAGGGTAACAGTCTGGGAAAGGAAGGGGAATCTGGTGAAGACTCCACGCTAAACGCTCGGAAGGAGACGAAGTGAGGCCAAAAAGCCTGGAGAGCCCAGGCCGAGTCTGAGAACAAACGCAGAAAACGGTCTGAACTCCGCTTTCAGCCCTAGATTCCTGGTGGGCTTTGTGGGGTTTCTCTGGTACCCAGGGTGCCTGGTTGCTAGGAGACCATGCTTAAGAAGACTTGCCCACTACCAATATGGCAAAGTATCGCGCTTCAAACCTGAAACCAAGCCCTTCCTGGGGGACCATTTTGAAGTCTGGCAAGCTCACGATTCCAGACCGAAGCTAGAAGATGCAGTCACGGAGTAGCAGGAGAGACGCAAACAGAGAAAGCCAGATAGGGCACGGCGGGGAAAGTAGCCTGCGCTTGTCACTATCGAGACTCTCAGAGAGGGGGCAGCTACCTCTGCCCTTAACAAAAATGGCCATCGAGGGAGGGCGTCTCATTGCGCCGTGAGTTATGGCGGCGCTTCCGGTCCCGTTGCCCCCAGCAAAGATGGCGGCAGTGGAGAAACGGCGGCCAGCTGTAGCACCAGCGGCCAATTTCCCGGACAGTGGCCGGACGTCGGTGTCTCAGGCGGTGGTGGCGGCTGAGAGCGAGGAGGACTTCCTACGGCAGATTGGCGTGACGGAGATGCTGCGCGCAGCCCTCCTAAAGGTGCTGGAGACCAGGCCCGAGGAGCCCATCGCCTTCTTGGCGCACTACTTCGAGAACATGGGTCTGCGCTCGCCGGCCAACGGAGGCGCCGGGGAGCCCCCGGGCCAGCTCCTCCTGCAGCAACAGCGCCTGGGCCGCGCGCTGTGGCACCTTCGCCTGGCTCACCACTCGCAGAGGTGCGGACTGATGGCGGGTGGGGGTGCCAGGACTACAACTCCCAACAGGCCCCGCGAGGGCGCAACTCGCCGCTGGCTCGGGGCGTTTCCGGGAATAGTGGTCCATCCTCTTTTTCCCGGGTCTGGTTGACTTCAGGCGGTGTGACGGCCAGGTTAAGGCTCTCCGCCAGCCTCGCATCGACTTAGCTCACAGTGTGCGCGGGGTGTACTGGAAATTGTGGTCCCGGTAGAAAGTGTTGGGAGTTGTAGTCCATCTATTGCATGAGCTTTCAGATGATTAGGGCCTGGAGGGGGTTACTTTTGAACCTGTGTCCATTTTGTCCTCGCAGCCCCAGGGTTTTGTAGGTCAAGAAGCCCAGCGGGATAGCATAAATTCCTATGGTGCTTGTCCAGGAGATGGACAACCTGTGTACTGAGGCCCCAGCCCACAGACACAGCCCAGTTCTTGAGATGCACCCGCAGAACACAGGCTGGTCTAGAGCTAGATGTGAACCCTGCAGGGAGCTCCGCAATGGGAGCAGTTCCAGTGTAGAAGATGACTGTGGACACTTTTTCATTGTATAGTAGATGAGGGAAGCTGATCAGTAAGCATCATCAACCAGGGGGTGACCAAATGCCTGAGGTCTCAGCATGGGAGTGGCTTTACAAAGGGTGCTTGGAGGAAAACTCAGGTAGGAGGGCCGGGGAAGGGTAGCAAGGTGGAAGATGTTGGATAGCAGGAGCTCTGGCTTTCCCTAGGGAACTGAAAGTCCAGAGATCATACATTTCCTGCTGAGCAGACCAGACAGCTCTTCACCAGGGAGAAAGGGCTCAGTGTACAAGATGGTAGCTTAGAAGGGAAGGCTGGGGCATGGCGGGCTGATGTGGCCAGGGTCGGAGGGGTACAGGCACAAAAGCAGGAGACCAGAGAGAAGGTGGACAGTCTTCAGCTGGGACAGCATTGGGGGATGTGAGTGGGAGACTGAAGGCATCAGCAGAGAAGTATGCACACAGGACCACACCCTAAGGTGCCTAGGGGAGGAGGGACGAGGAACAAACTGCTTATAGGGGACATCCGTAAGATTCTCCTGGGGATGAATAGCAGTGAACTTAGGGGTTTAAAATAGAATTGTTCTCTGTGAGTTGAAGTCACAGCTTCATCTGAGGATCTGGGGCAGGGTTTGTGACCATTTCACCAGGTCTCTGTGTCCTTTACTACCTGGCCTCTAGCCCAGTCACTCACTGGATCTATACCTGCCACCCTCTGGCAAGGCCTCATTTTAACCAGCTGAAACCCTGAAAGCTGTGTGCTTACCGCATTCTCAGGTTCTGTGTGGACACAAACTTGGGGCCATTACTCACCCTAAGATCTAGTGTTAGACCACTGACTGTCAGCCACATAGGAGAGCAAGAGGCAAGGAGGATAAGCCAGCAGGCAGATGGAATGCGTAGAGATGCACCCAGGGGTGACCCCAGAAGCCACAGCCATGGGCTCACAGGGCTAGGCTCTCTCTTCCCCAGACCACTGTTCCCCACCTAAGCCCCTTGTGAGTGATGTGCATGGAGAAAGCGGGCCCTTGTGCAGTGCTCGGCCTGAGCCTGCACACATGGCAGCCCCACCACTGAGGCCTGTCAGCAGAAGCCAGTCCAATTCCTAGGACCTGAGGGGCTGAGTTTGTGTGGCCACCGGAGCATCAGATCTGGGAGGAGTCCCTCCCAGGTGTCCATAGGCCATGGCCATGGCCCCCATCAGTCACCTCCCTGCCAACCTGTGAGAGCCACTTAGGGTTATTGTTCAACCCAGAAGATGGCTGAAGCCTTGGCCACCAGAGGCCAAGCCAGGAGTCAAACCCATGGGCTGCAACCCCTGCAAACCTTCCTAGCTACCATGCTGGTGACAGTGGCAGGAGAGAGACACTGACCCTGCTGCCCAGAAGCTGTTAGGGAGTCATTTTCATGACTCTCCTAGGGCTCTTTTGACCAAGCAAAACTATGTGACTTAAAAGGGCTGAGTTTCTAGCTGGTCGCATTGAAAGACTAGCCAGCCTCACCACAAGCCATTCTTTGTGAGGCACCCCAGACCCTGCAGGGTGCTGTCAGCATCCTTCCTTGCCTCTACCCCATCCCATCCTTGCCAGGAGCTCCCTGAGTGTAAAGACCTGGAAAAGGGGTATGTGCTGTCATACATCATCCCAGCCCTGTCACAGGGAAAGCCACTGGCAGGAGGAGGGAGAAGGCCTGCAGCAGTGGCACACACCTTTAGTCTCAGCACTGTGGAGGCAGAGGCAGGCAGATTCTGTGAGTTCAAGGCCAGCCTGGTCTACAGAGCAAGTTCCAGGACAGCCAGGGCTACACAAAGAGACCCTGTCCCAAAAGAAAGAAGAGTGGGGGAGGAGCTCCCACTGCTTGTGCACAGTGCTTAGCACTCAGGTAGAAAGAAGTGTGCTAAGTGGAGCCCCAGCCCAGGCTCCCCCAAAGCTGGAGCTCACCATCTTGTCTCTGCCTCATCACTTGTCAGTGACTCAATGGTGATCCCCAGGAGCAGATGTGCTGCCTAAGAGGTGGGTGTCCTTGTTCCAGGCCATAATTATCCATCATGTGGCTATAAACAGCCAAAGGAAGGTGGGTGGCACCCACCCACTGTGCCAGCACAAGATCATGTTTGTCATCCATCCTTCCAAAAACCTGGAGGTGCAGAATTGGGGTTTACATTTCATAGGTGAACAGACTAAGGCTCACAGAAGCAGTGCCCAAAAGCCAGTGACCCTGGGAGGCAGATCTGGACCTGGTATAGGAACCAATCAAGGGCCCAGGCCTTGTGCCCATGGCTCTCACTGTCAGAGAAGCTAGAATCAGGACAAGAGAGCTGATGGCTGTGTATGAACAGGTGTATCAGTCAGGAAGAGCCATGTTGTGCTGCTGTAACAAAGAGCCTCAGCATCTCCATAGCTCTTATCACAGCTGGGACCCCGCTGAGTGACCTTCCCAAAAGACACACTGTCTATCCTCTGGGCATCTGCTACAGCTGGGTAGCATTTATTAAACACCTACTATCTGCAACTCTAGAAGGTGAAGCATCCAAGGTGGCCCCCAAAGATCAGGGTAGAGCAGACCACCCACATTGTGAAGCTGAGCCACATAATAACCTGAGTAGGGTCCACTGTCAGCTACTCTCTGGGTCCTGCATTCAGACTATCACCCTGCTCAGAGTCTTTATTTTCTACAAGGCTGTGTTCATGGTCACATCTGTGATCCACTAGGAAGAACCCCATCCCGGGGTCAGAGAATGAGCCGCCTGATTCAGCACACGCTCCTTATACACACTAGCTCTTAGATGAGAATGTGATTTCGCCACTGGTCCCTGTCATAACTGGCCACTCTGTGTCTCAATAAAACTTTATTTACAAGCCAGCCACGGTGGCTAAGGCAGGAAGATCATGGGCTCAAGCCTTAGCTACTGAGAGCCCTTGCTTCAAAATAAAGAGCTGGAGCCTGGTCTACAGAATGAGTTCCAGGACAGCCAGAGCTATACAGAGAAACCCTGTCTCAAAAGACCAATAAATAAATAAATAAAGAGCTGGCTTGTCACAGGATGGCTGCATGAAGATAATACACTGAGGCTTAGTGCGTAAGGGTGGCAGTAAGGACTGGTCTTGCTCCTCAGACCTTGTGCTGGGAGCACAGTGAATGATCCCTTCATAGATGCTACCAACACATCTGCCAGTCAGGTGAATGGGCACTTAGCTCGGGCAGGGCTCAGTTGGCAGAATGCACAGAGGCCTTGTTCCAGCACCAGGAACTGACCATGATGGCACTTGGGAGGTAGAGACAGGAGTATCTGCAATTCAAGAACATCCTTAGTATCATAGAGTTCAAGATGTGCCAGCTACATGAGACCCTGTCTCAAACAGAACCCCATAATGGCTCATCCAGTAAAGATGCTTGCCAAACTCTGCACCCTGAGTTCACTGGAATCCATGTGAAGATAAAGGGGACCCAACTCTGAGTTGTCCTCTGAGTTAGGCATGGTGGCATTCACCTTTAATCCAGCACTCCAGAGGCAGAGTAGGCAGCGCTCTGTGAGTTCGAGGCCAGCCTGGTGTGGCGAGTGCCAGGACAGCCAGGGCTACACAGAGGAACCCTGTCCTAAAAAATAGGGGGAAAGAAAAGAGTTGTCCTTGGACCACCACACACATCACGCATACACATGTATGCTTATGGTTGTTACTAAAACAAGGTCTCACTCTATAGATCAGGCAGGTTTGAACTCACAGAGATCCACCTGCCTCTGCTTCTGAGTACTGGGAGAGATACCATTTTCATCTGAAATGTTATTTTAAAGTTGTATATGAATGGATACTTGGAATGTGTGTCTGCGCACCATATGTATGCATGCATGACACCTGCCTCAAAGGCCAGAAAAGGGCATCAGATCCTCTGGGACTGGAATTACAGATGGTTGTGAGCCATAATGTTGGTGCTGGGAATCGAACCCGAGTCGTCAATAAGAGCAGGCCCACTGACTGAACCATATGTGAAGCCTCTTAAATAAATTAAGAAAGCAAACACTTGGGGTGCCCTAAAGGGAGAGACAGACAAATGAAGAGCTGAGGTGCATTTGGAAAGGCCCAGCTAGCCAGCCAGACTGGGAGCTGCTGACACCCCACTATCCCTGCAGGACCGCCTTCAACAACAATGTGAGTGTGGCCTACGAGTGCCTGAGTGCCAGCGGCCGCAAGAAAAAACCAGGGCTGGACGGGCGCACATACAGCGAGCTGCTGAAGCGAGTTTGCAGGGACGGCGGGGCGCCTGAGGAGGTGGTGGCACCGCTGCTTCGCAAGATCCAGTGCCGGGACCATGAGGCTGTGCCTCTGGGCATCTTCCGAACCGGCATGCTCTCCTGCTTCGTGCTGCTGGAATTCGTGGCACGCGCCGGCGCTCTCTTCCAGCTGCTGGAGGACCCTGGCCTAGCGGTGGCCGATCGGCGTGTGGGCCAGGCTGTGCTGGACACGCTGGAGGGCGCGCTGAGCGCAGGAGACATGACAACGGCGCCCACACACTACCTGGAGGCCGGTTCCCGCCTGGGCCCGGACAGCCTGGCACGTGCCCTGGACAGGGCAGCAAGCGGGCGGCGACCCAGTGCGCCCATGGCCCGCGAGGAGTTCCTGGAGAAGGCTGCAGCCCTCTTCATCGCCAAGGTCAAGCCAGTGGGCTAAGCCCACAATGCACCCTCACCCCGCCACCTACCCAGGACTTGGGACCCGCAAACTGGTGTCCTGGCATTCTGCACAGGGTCATCACCCAGGAAGGAGGACCCGCTTGGACACTGCAGGACCAGCACCTGCAGCTCAATCCCCTCTGTACTGGCCTGCCTACCCCACTCACAGAAATAAAATCTAAAAAGACCTGGCCTTGCTGGTCACCTGTGTGCAGCTCCCCCAAGATCCCTTGAAATCACCAAAGGTGAGGGGAAACCAGGACATTCCCTAGTACAGCACATAACGTTTCTACTGGTCGCACGACTGCACCCCTAAGTTCCTCATGGGAGATTCTAGGCTGAGGCTCTACTCCTGACCACGCCCCAGCCCCTCACTGGGGAATTCAAGGCAGGGGTTCTATTCCTTTACCAGGCCCTCAGCCTTCTTTGTTTATTAGGCCTTTTTTCTGTGATGGTCAGAAGACAGCTTGGAGAAATCAGATCTCTCCTTCCACTAACTAAGCCCGGGTCAGTTTTGGTAGCAAGTGCCTTTACCAGCTGAGCCATCTCACCTGCCCTTGTTATTTTGAAACAAGGTCTCAGTTGCTTGGGCTGGCTCGAACTCTTGACCCTTCTTCCTCGCTTTCCATCAGCTTGAGTGACAGTGGGAGCCACCATGCCCAGCTGCATCCATGCTTTCTAAATCCCATGTTTGATCATAGACAAGCTGGATGTGTCCTATCTCTCAGCACAGCACTGGGACATGAGCCAAACAACACTGACCAGAAAAGAGATTTCTAGAAACTCTACTTCTCTGGGAGCTCGCCAGAGAGGTAACAGGAAGGGAGAAGCTACCCATGGACCAGGACACCAGAGGGAGGCCACATGTATTCTGCCTTGCTAGTTCAGGACCTGGCAAACTGTCCTGATGTAGCCCCCGGGGCTGGAGGAGGAGTGCATTAGGAGCCAGGATGTGTTCCGATAGGGGTGGGCATGGCAATGAGCAGAGCCTGGAGTTATCCCAACCCGTAGCACCCTCCCCCTCTCCCCACCTCCAGGTCACAGACCACCCTGATCTCCTTGACACCCCATGACCCCAGCTACCTGAGGGAGTCTCTGCAGGTGTCAAACAGGGAATTGAACCACTGGAAGAGATAATAATGAAAACCAGGCATAGATTGACTTCATCAACCTGGATCAGACTTCCAGGCAACAATCAGTCCAACTCCAGGTGCACAATAAAGCTTAAAGTGTGGCCACAGAAACTCCTACAAAATACATGTGACCATGACCAAGCCTCAGTCAACCAGGTCAAGGGAGGGAGTGAGAACTAAAAAGAAACAGCACTACCCCAGCCTGTTCTGAGGCTCAAGCAGGCTTACTTTTCTCCAGCCTGCGTTTATACCATTCTAAGTACAAGCAAAGAATAATGTGGGGGGCTGGAGAGATGGCTCAGCGGTTAAGAGCACTGACTGCTCTTCCAGAGGTCCTGAGTTCAATTCCCAGAAACCACATGGTGACTCACAGCCATCGGTAATGGGATCTGATGCCCTCTTCTGGGGTATGTGAAAACAGCTACAGTGTACTCATATACATTAAATAAATAAATCTTTTTTTTTTTTTTGGTTTTTCGAGACAGGGTTTCTCTGTGTAGCCCTGGCTATCCTGA
>NW_022196910.1:2516390-2531393 GCF_008632895.1 Mastomys coucha | reverse complement strand
CAGGCTGGCCTCGAACTCAGAAATCCACCTGCCTCTGCCTCCCAAGGGCTAGGATTAAAGGCGTGTGCCACCACTGCCCATCCCAAATGTAAATATTCTTATCTGAGCCTACTTCCCAGTCCTGGACCAATGTCAAATTTCTGCCAAGTTTCTAGAATGGGCCCTAAGAGCTCTCCATGTGACCTTGAGGATGGGTTTTAGAGCTAAAAGTAGTGTAGTCTCTTGACAGAGAGCATGGAGGTCAGCAGGCCACAGAGTCCATGTGGCATTTCCCCCTAAGGATGGGTAAGGGCTGGAATCATTCTGGGGAGTTTGGGTGAGGTCTGCCTCCACAGACAGCACAAAGGTCACCAGGTCACTAACAAAATCCCCTCTCAGCTCTCTGGAAGGAAACACTGCTGTAGGTGTTTTGACTTTCTCTCCTCCATAGAGGAGACATCCCTGTGTGATTACCGTTCCTGCTTCTTTTAGTGCCTTTCTGAATATAATCTATAGCCTCAACAGCTATCCATCTAGTTGCAGCCCGTGTCCACAGTCATCCCTCTGTGCTGTCCTGGCCTCCTGTTCTCTCACCCCGGCATGCTTTTTTCTCACAGGGATTAATTACCACAGATGGTATATTTATTTTATTATTTTTTTAAAGATTTATTTATTTTTATATGAGTACCCTATAGCCATCTGCTATAGACACACCAGAAGAGGGCATCGGATCCCATCACAGATGGTTGTGAGCCACCATGTGGTTGCTGGGATATGAACTCAAGACCTCTAGAAGAGCAGTCAGTGCTCTTAACTGCTGAGCCATCTCTCCAGCCCATTTTTGTTGTTTTTGGTTTTTTTTTTTTGAGACAGGGTTTCTCTTTGTAGCCCTAGCTATCCTAGAACCAGGCTGGCCTCAAACTCAGAGATATTCCTGCTTCTGTCTCTGGAGTACTGGGATTAAAGGCATGTACTACCACCACCAAGCATACTTATTTTATCCATGTACGATGTTTCTCTGCTGCACTCCCTGTACTTGTATGTATTTTTCACAACCTACTTTAATAAGGGTTCAACCTTCTTGTAGCCCATCACCCACCAGAGGTAATGGGAAAGAAAGGTTATTAGGATTTGGGGTAGTGTACCTGTTTAGAAATAGTTCTTTGGAGCAATTTCGATCTTCCTTGTTCTCAGTCCAGTCCACTAGCACCAAACAGGAATCAGCAGCTGCAGTCCAGTCCACTCAGCAGATACCGCACATGAACCAGCAAGAGCAGCTCAGTCCACAAGAAACCACAAGGCTCACCAACCGCTCCAAGTCCAAAGAAGCAGCAAGAAACTGTAGGAACTTCATGAGAAGT
This sequence comes from Mastomys coucha, assembly GCF_008632895.1. Classification (NCBI taxonomy): domain Eukaryota; kingdom Metazoa; phylum Chordata; class Mammalia; order Rodentia; family Muridae; genus Mastomys; species Mastomys coucha. The sequence goes on along the minus strand of NW_022196910.1, from coordinate 2,530,053 downwards.
TCTTTGGTTTCTCTCTATGAAGTCACCACAAACGGAGCTCGGCAGTGCAATGTGAGGAATACATGCATGCTGTCAGCAAAGAATAGCGAGGTGGAGCAAAGCAAACCAGTGTTTCCACTCCCACTATCTGTGGGTCATACATTCTTTCTAAACATCACATATCCTCTGACCTGTGTCCACTTCAGCAAAACATCCTTTCACCTGTCTGCCCCAGCAAAACATCATATGACAACTGAGTTTCCAAAGAAACCAGAAATTTTTACCACACTAACCCAGCCACAGTCGGTCCATCCCATATCCAAAGGCAGAGAGGCAACATCTTTGCAAGCGGCTCCTTCCTGCCTCTTTAGCACCTACAGACCATCATCTTCAGGTCTCTCTGCTTCTCACCCTCCTGCCTCCCTCTGAGGATCCTAGGACAATCTCTAGTTCCAGACACTGTACTCGGACCCACCTACCAGCTTCCTCCAGCATATCCATGGAGGTGACAGGGCTACATGTTCTGGGGACCAGATAGAGATTTATTAATAGTCATTCTCCCTTGGGCAAAGTTGTCCATGCAAAGCAAGTAGCCCTACAGCCTCCCTCTCCCTGATCCTTAAAGAACCATAGCCGCATGCATAGCTGTTGCCTCCAAGCCCCACCGTGTGCATTCCTGTGATATCACTGATTAACACGAGAGTTTTATACATTTCTTGTTTAATGACACAGTCTTGTGTAGCCCAGATTGGCCACCTCATTACGTAGCCGAGGATAACCTTAAACTCCTGATCCTCTTGCCTCCACCTCCCAGGTGCCAAGATGTCAGGTATAAGCCACCATACCTGATTTATGTGGTGCTGGGAATGAAATTCAGGATTTCATGCTTGCTGGGCCAGCTCTACTATCTACAAGCACTCTGCCCAAACCCAAGCCCAGCCCAGCCCAGCCCCACCCCAACCCACACCACCCTAGCTGCACCCCGATCCAGCCTAGATCCAGCCCAAACTCATCCTAGCCTCAGATCCAGCCCAAATCCAGCCTAGCCTCAACCCCAACCCCAGCCCAGACCCAGCCTACCATCAGCTCCAGCTCCAACCGAAACCCCTGCCCAGCCCCTGCCCAGCCCCTGCCCAGCCCCTGCCCAGCCCCTGCCCAGCCCCAGCAAGAATTTTCTATACCATTTCATCCTACGCTTCTTACAGATGCGAAGCCTGGTTTTTGGAGGGCTACATCCAAGGTTACCATGAACCTAAACTTGAACGTAAAGCTTTTCCTTGTAAGGTGACAAAAGGCCCAATTCAAATGATGCACGTCTTTAGTCCCAGCACTTGGGAGGCAGAGGCAGGTGGATCTCTGAGTTTGAGGCTAGCCTGATCTACAGATCAAGTTCTAGGTCAGCCAAGACAACATAGAGAAACCCTGTTTCAAAAAAAATAAAAACAAAAAAACAAGGGCTGGAGAGATGGCTCAGTGATTAAGAGCACTGACTGCTCTTCCAGAGGTCAGTCCTGAGTTGAGTTCAATTCCCAGCAACCACATGGTGGCTCACAACCATCTGTAATGAGATCTGATGCCCTCTTCTGGTGTGTATGAAGATAGCAACAGTGTATTCACATATATAAAATAAATCTTTTAAAAAACAAAACAAAAACTCCACAGCCTCCTGTCTAAGGGAAGTCAGGTATGAATGTGTCCAGGAACATTAACAGAAATGAGACCTGGGGCAGAAGGATCACACATTCTAAACTAAACTAGACTACAGGCTGAGTTCAAGGCCAGCCTTGAGAGACCCTCTCAAAAGTAATCAAGCTCGCTGGGCCTTGGTGGCACACGCTTTTAATCCCACCACTTGGGAGGCAGAGGCAGGCAGATCTCTGAGTTCGAGGCCAGCCTGGTCTACAGAGTGAGTTCCAGGACAGCCAGGGCCACACAGAGAAACCCTGTCTCGAGAAGAAAAAAAAAAAAAGTAAACAAGCCCAGTTATGGTGGCACATGCCTTTAATCTCAGCACATATGAGTAGAAGCAGACAGGACTGTGAATTTAACTACATACCCTTGACTACACAGCAAGTTCTAGGCCATTCAGGGCTACATGTTAAAACTCTATCTCAACTGGAAGCACATTTCTCAGCATCTTCTATCTCCTGGGAGGACTCAGCTTTCCAGAATGTCATACTTGTTCAGAGTCTTATGGGAAGAAATGGTCCATAATCCCTGCCCAGACCTCCTAGCACTGTTCCTAGGATGTTCCCAGGACTAAGGCTTGTCATGAACCAGTCCCTGCAGCTTGGAGTGGGAGCAGCCAGAATGTTCTGACTGGATGGCCCCTTGCTTTGAGGAGACCTGGATTATCCTCATCAGGTGACCAGTGGGGACTTGGGTCATGACATCCATGTCCTGACATGCCAGCACCCTTCCATGATGCTCAACACCCAGCATTCAGGATGTCTATGAAACCCAGGTTCAGGCTCACCTGGGAATAGGGAGAACTATGTTCCACCTGAAGGGAGGGGAACTCTGTCCATCTATACATCAAGGGAGCTATGGGAATGGTCATCTCACACATACAGAGAGGAAAGCCTGGGCTACTGGCTATGTGCTGACAACTAGGTGACAGTGTAAGATGGGCAGTCTGACAAGGACAACAGGGGCAGATAATACTGGAAGTCCTTGGAAAAGGAGCGTGACGAGAAAGCCTTCTAGCCCAGGGCGCCGAGGGGGAGGACAGCCAAGATAGTGGCATTGGACCCTGGGCTCTTCCCTGGTCACATCAACCCGCCCCATCTTGACACATTTTCCCTGTCCCTAAACAGGTCTACCTGCTATTCCCAGACAGGACAGGATGTTGGAGCACCTGTGGTGGGGATCTGCCCTTTCCCAGCCCCAAGTGTTGATGCAGCTGTAGTCCTCCAGAACTCCCACAGTCAGGGTGAGTGGACAGCACAGCCTAGGGCCAGAACCACCCACCCCTAGAGGTCACGGGTACACCACACACACCCTGCTTCAAGGCTTGAATATGCTGCCACCCCCAATACTCATGACCAAATGTCCAAGAAAGGAGTATGGGTATCTGTTCCGGCTCCTGTAAACTTTCGGGGATGCCTCACCACTGCTTTCTGGTCTATTTAAGCAGGACTAGGGTGTGGTCAAAGGTGAGCCTGACAGAAGGATTCTCCCAGGGAAGGGATTCAGACTCCACCTCCTGGAAGCCAGGTCTGCAAACCCCAAGTCGTGAACCCATAGAGACCAAATGGGGACATCTAAAGCTTCATGCTGGGAAACAAGGGCGGACCCTGCTCCACCTCCGCACAAACCACGCCCAATTCCCCACCCACAACCACGCCCCCTGGACGTCACAAAAAAAGGCCCCCAAAGCCGCAGCTGCCAGTCCGGTGCGCACAGCCCTGCCCTGCCCGCCACTCCGCACACAAGCATCCGCGGAGCTCTTCCGGCCGGAGGCAACGGCAGCCTCCGGGGCTTCGGAAACGCAAGGCGCCTGCGCGGCAGGGCGGGGAAAGGCGACTACACTTCCCGGCGTGCCCCGCGAGCGGGCGCGCAGACACATTCCGGACCCGGTGGAGGCGTCGCACAGGCGCATTCTAGACCCGGCAGTGGCGCGCAGGTGTATTTCCGGCCCGGCAGCAGCGGCGCGCAGCCGCACTCGTGGCCCGGGTGTGGCACGCAGGCGCATTCCGGGCCCGAAGGAGGCACGCAGGCGCATTCGGGGCCGGGAGCCGGTGCGCAGGCGCATCCGAGGCCCGGCGGCTGCGGCGCGCAGGCGCGTTAGGCGCGGGCCGGGCCGGGCCGAAGCGAGCGCCGGGCGGGCAGCGGCGCCAGAGCGAGTGGAGCCTTCGGGGTCCCCGGGTGGCGGCGGCGGAGGCGCAGAGGAGGAAGGCGGCGGCTCTCCCCCTGCCGGCGCGCGACCCGGTCCGTCCCGCGAGCTCGCGCCGGTCCCGCGGCCCGGCCCGGCCCCGGGCCCCTCCGCCGCCGCCGCCGCCACCGCCATGGCCCGGCCGCTGGTGCCCAGCTCGCAGAAGGCGCTGCTGCTGGAGCTGAAGGGGCTGCAGGAGGAGCCGGTGGAGGGCTTCCGGGTGACGCTGGTGGACGAGGGCGACCTGTACAACTGGGAAGTGGCCATCTTCGGGCCCCCCAATACCTACTATGAGGGCGGCTACTTCAAGGTGAGTCGAGCCTCAGTTTCCTCTTTGTGCCTGCCTCTCTCCCAGGCTGGCTCAGGCCACTCATGCAAAGCAGCTCCTCCCTTTTTTGTTGGGCACGTGCTGACCTCACCTTGGGGACTGATCTCTCTGGACTGTCCTCCAACAGGCTACAGGATCAGGGACAGCTAATGTGTGCCGCATCCCCAGGCAGCCCGCCACCACGAGTCGCAGGGGCCTCTAGAGCCTGCTTGTTGTCAGCGTGTTCCCAGGCTGTCCTACACTGGACTAAACATGAACCTAGGAAAGGATCTTTCCATGTTGTCCCCACCGCTCCGGCATGTTTCTGGTGAAGGGTCTCCCCAGGATCAGTTGCTTGTCTTCTTGTCCCCGGGTAGTTCCCCACACCAAAAGACACAGAAGCCTCTGGAGCCCCCTGCTGGCAAGCATGTTCCCAGGTTGTCCCTCACCCCACCAGCATGTGGTGAAACCTGAAAAGGTTCTTCTTAGGTTGTCCCAAGACATAAAGGACTACGGGCAGCTGCTGGGTGGCACCCCAGGCCTGTCCCCCACGCTGGAACACAGAACCAGGGCAGCCGCTGGCCCGGGAAGGGACGTGTAGCCTGTACAGCCACCTGCTCAGTAGAGGCCCTGACTGGGCCTTGGCAGCGGTTCCTGCTTGGACTACAGCCACCTTTAGCCTTAGCCTGGCTTTATGCAGTACATTCCAAGAGGGCGGTGGGGGCCCACCCTGAATCTTGGAGCCACACCCTGGGGTTCCTGCCACGGGACCTGGACCCTAGGGCTCCCTCTACGTTTGCCCCGCCCTGACAGCCTTTCTCAGGTTCCACTGAACAGGTGGCTTCTTAGGGGCCTGACTTTTCTTTCTAAGCAGTGGCTTCAGGCTCAATGCACCAGATGTTTTTGTGGTTGGGAGCAGGGAGCCCTGGGCAACCTCCGATACTGGGAATGTGTGGCTAGCTATAGATACCCACGTCAGCACAGTTGGATCATTCTGTTTGCAGTGGGCTAGATTAACTAGCAGAATCACAGAACCTCATGCTAGGGCCAAAGGGGACAAGATGAGGGCCAGGTGGATGCACAAATCCCAGCCAATCTGGAGCCCCCGGTGTAGGGCCATGGCAGATATTTGTTCTGTGTCTGTCTTCCTTTGTGGCTGATGTCCTCACCCTTCCTGGTCAGTGCTTAGGAAAGCCTCAAGTCTACTTATTCAGGATAATTTTTGAGTTAGGTTTCTAGGTACAGTGTGTGGAGAATGAGAGGGAGACACATGTGGGCACCCTTGCCTCCCACCTGGGCCGTGATATGAGTAAAGAAACCCTTCAGGAGATCTGAGTGCTGTTAGCACTTGTCTCCTGTGTTTGCTGGGAGGGGCGGTGGGAGCTGCCAGGAGGACAAGAGGTCTGCTCAGAGCAGGGTCACCTGAACTGTTCCTTACCTGTAAAGGATTGTGGGTAAAGCCTCCTAGGCTGGCATTGTTCTTGAGATAGCTTAGGAGGCCCTGCAAGATGTCAGTCAAGTCTGCCAGTGTGGGAGCCTCCTGTATAGTGTGGGTGGCTTAGACACAGAGAGACTCTGTAAGGGGGGAGCTGTGAGGAGCTCCCTGGACACCCCACCTGTCTCAGAGGGGCTGGGAGCCTTTCCTGTTACTGAGCTCATTCTTTTTTGTTGTTTTTGGTTTTTTCGAGACAGGGTTTCTCTGTGTAGCCCTGGCTGTCCTGGAACTCACTCTGTAGACCAGGCTGGCCTCCAACTCAGAAATCCACCTGCCTCTGCCTCCCAAGTGCTGGGATTAAAGGCGTGTGACACCACGGCCTGGTAGTTTTCTCATTCTTTAAAAGCATCTGGAGCCACAGAAGTATGGGGTGTTGTTGCAGCAATGCCAGTTTTCACCTGTTCTCCTGAGATGATCAGGATTGAAACTCCACACTAGGTGTGTGTGTGTCATGGAGATCCTCTAGCTTGAATTCTGGCTGGCTCTGAGATCACAGGCCAGTCTCCCTAAGGGGTCTCCTTGTCTAGGGAACACTAGAAGCTACCCTTGGGGAGCCCCAAGACTAGGGCAAACCTCAGGCCTTTTCTACCTGTCCAAAGTCTGGGGAGCAGTTGGCAGGGTGAGTGAACTTCAGGCACAGGCATCTACCGTGGCCAGGCAGATGGCCAGGCTTGTGTGGTGACTACTCTTGGCCTGGGCCCCTGAGCTTGGGTGGTGTTGGTTTGAGGCCTGAGGCCAGAAGAGCTGCTGACTCATTCTCTACCTAGCCCGCACCAAGTGCTACTGCCTCGCCTTTCCTAACCTGGATGTCAGGTCATAGAGGTGATTTGTGTGTTCCAGTGTACAGAGACTGGGGTTGGCTCCAGGGCCTCAACACCAGAGGCAGCCACTGCTTTTTATCCCTGAGCTCTTAACTCCAGTGCTCAGGGGGCTGCCATTGAGCCACCCCACTTTCTGCCATCTGTAGGCTCGCCTCAAGTTCCCCATCGACTACCCGTATTCCCCACCAGCCTTCCGGTTCCTCACCAAGATGTGGCACCCAAACATCTATGAGGTAAGACACTAGATGCCTGCCTCAGGCACACTCCAGCACACATACCTCCTGCCTCCCTTGCACGTGTCCCAGCCCTCGTCTAACCCTGGTCACTCTTATAGACAGGGGACGTGTGTATCTCCATCCTCCACCCCCCAGTTGATGACCCACAGAGTGGGGAGCTGCCCTCAGAGCGGTGGAACCCCACGCAGAATGTCAGGTGAGAATTGCCTTGTTGTTGCACCATGGGCACCCCAGACGCCCTGTACCCTAAGATCCCTCCTTCCTCGCTCCAGTCTGGAGTCCCCAGAGTCTGTGGAGCTGAGCTTGTGCCCATGGCCCTGCAGAACCATCCTCCTGAGTGTGATCTCCCTGCTGAATGAGCCCAACACCTTCTCGCCTGCCAACGTGGACGCCTCGGTGATGTACAGAAAGTGGAAGGAGAGCAAGGGGAAGGACCGCGAGTACACGGACATCATCCGGTGAGTGCTGCTTTCAGCGTGGACAGTGCAGCTGGGTCTCTACAGGAGATGCTGCCTGCTGTAAAGAGTGATCTGGGTGGGGTGGGGTGGGGACTGTTGCCTGTTTCTGTTCTTGCATCCCCATTTGGATGTGTGGAGGGCTCTGTGGCCCCTACAACACCAAGCTGACCACCCAGGATGGCCAAGATCCTCTCTGCCTTGTCGTTTGGCTTATCTCTATGAGTGACTGGGCACTCTAGGCCACATCCTCACTATCTGCCTGAGCCCACTATGTGCCTGTCCTGAGACAGGGACCCAAGCAGCGGCCTGTGCTGTCTGTGAGTGGTAGTGTCCACATCCGTCATCACTTCTCAGCAGCAGCTCCCTGGCCTATCATGGGGTCAGGCAGTCTCCTCTACACTCCTCAAGCTGAGTATGATGTTTCACTTGAGGGATTCTAGGCATGTGACACCCTGTCTCTATCTAGTCATGCTAAGTGTCAGTCTTTGTCACTTAGCTTCTATGTTTTCTGAGACAGGCTTTCATATAACTCCATATCTCCTCATGTTCCCTTCTGATGTCAGGATGATAGCACACACTACCTCTTAAGTGACACAAGTGCTTGTCTACACAGTGACCCAAACACATTAGGCCTGTAGTGTTCCCATGCTGGCAGCAGCCTAGGCCCATCAATGGGCATGCCGAGGAAGCCGTACTTGTCAGCCAATTGCCTGAAGCCATAGACAGGGCAAGCACCTGCTCAGCAGGAGCCCTGTGACCTTTTCCTGCAGAATTGGTACAGGCTGCAACTTGGTAGTCACTACTGGTCCAGCACGTGCAAGGTGCTGGGGTTAGTCTCTGGCCTTAGAACAAGGTGCATGTAGCCACCATAGTCCTGCATGGAGGTATTAGTTATTCAAGAAGGTCTGAGCGCTGCACTGTGGACCAGTGGGTAAGGGTCCCTTGAAGGCCCTGCAGACCTGTCCCTTTGTTCTCTGTTGGGGCTGGTCTGTAACTTTCTGCCCCTCTGCTCTTTCCCAGCCGCAAAGAAGGACAACTGCCCTCTGGACTTTCTTTTTTCTTTTCTTTTTTCCACAAAACAGTTGTGCTATGTAGCTCTGGCTATCTTGGAACCAGAAGAGCCTGGGTCTGGCCATGTTACTGCAGCTCTCCAGCTTCCTGGCAGCCCTTAGCCCAGCTCTCCTGGCTGCTTCTTCACTGTATCCCTGTCCCAGAGCAGGAGCCCCAGGCTATTTTTACCATTCTGACGCCAGGAGCCACTTGCTATGACCATGAGGCCTGTACTACTCCTGAGAGCCAGTGTCTAGTCATGTGCCTACCTGGCACAAGGACAGGAGAGCTGGGAGCCTGTGAGAAGGACCTTGACAACAGATCTAGGCTGTTAAGATGTGCTGCTGTCACAGGTTCCCCTCCAACCTTGTTTGTTGTTGTTGTTGTTTTGGTTTGGTTTTTTCGAGACAGGGTTTCTCTGTGTAGCCTTGGCTGTCCTGGAACTCACTCTGTAGACCAGGCTGGCCTCGAACTCAGAAATCTGCCAGTCTCTTCCCAAGTGCTGGGATTAAAGGCATGCGCCACCACCGCCCAGCTCCAGCCTTGTTTTGTACCCCATTCCCTCTGGGAAGCTAAGACCAGTGTCTGCTCTCCTTGCCTTTTGCATTAGGGCCTGTGCACTGCAACTATGTCCTGAGGATGACCAGACTTCTCAGGCACCTGAGTTTCAGTCCCAAGCCCTGATTTCTTTAGTTGATTGCTGCCCCCCTTGCAAGGAAGCTCTTGTGTGTCACTTCACCCGTGTCTCTGTCACTTTGACCATGGCCTGTGGGACCTGGAACCTCATTTCCTCTGGGACTGCCCTTCATCAGAGTGCCCCTCAGGTCAGGCTGCAGTTTGGGGGAGTTTGAGGTCAGTGTGGTATGTGGGTAGGTGTGTGCTATCTAACCTGGAACTAGTGTAGTGGCCCCCACAATACTGGGATTACAGCATGGATCCTGGTGTGCCCGGCTGTTTCTGTGCTGCTGGAAACTGGACTTGGGTCCTTGTCTGACTGCATTGTCTCCATTCCTGTTGTTGGAAGACAGATCCTGTTATAGCTGAGGCCAGCCTGAGACTCCCAGCAGACCTCCTGCCTCAGCCTCCAAGTGTTGAGTGACAGACTTGTTTCCCACAGCCAGCTGTGGTTACCTTCCCACTGGGAGTTACACACACTGAGCCCCTCCTTGTCCCACCTGCTCCCTGCTCCCCATTCAGTGTCTAGTTTTGGAATCCCATTGTCCTGGGCCTTGGTCTCACCTGCCCTGTCTCCCCAGGAAGCAGGTCCTGGGGACCAAGGTGGACGCAGAGCGCGATGGCGTGAAGGTGCCCACTACGCTGGCCGAGTACTGCGTGAAGACCAAGGCGCCGGCGCCCGACGAGGGCTCTGACCTCTTCTACGACGACTACTATGAGGACGGCGAAGTGGAGGAGGCCGACAGCTGCTTTGGGGATGAAGAGGATGACTCTGGCACCGAAGAGTCCTGACCCACGTCCCTGAAATAAACTTACAAATTTTACCTCAGCAGGACCCGTGTGGGCCTCAGGCGACAGACTACCTCACCGAGGTTCCATGTGGGCTCCCATCTCATGATCCTTAGGTCCTCTTACCCCATATTCCCCATGGGTTTTCCTCGGCTTTGGAGAAGAGCTGTGGTGCAGGGCAGACACCCCACTCAGCTTTCAGATGATGACAAGCCTGGGAGGCTGGGGACTGACTGCCTGGTGGGGAGCCAGAGACTCCAGCCCAGCCCAAGGAGGGCCAACCCCACAGTCTCCTCCTCTCTGCTTTTGGCGTGTGTGAAATCCAAATAAAATAGCTTTCTGAGAAGCTGAGAGAATCAGCTAGGACGCCGGTGGCACTGGTGGTACTGAGTGCCTGGGTAGCCCGGCCAGGGCTATGGGATGGGCAGGAAGAGGTAGTGATAGTGGCCTGTTTGTTGGGACTTAGTAGTGTACAGGGGCCCCTGGCCCAGAAGCAACTTGCTGCCTGCAGATCGCTCCTGCCTGCATCTGGCACTGTGGCTGCGTCCACTTCAAGCCTGCAGTCAGGAGGCCTGGGTCCTGAGGCATGCAGGGGATTAGTATTCCCAGCAGTCCTTGTGCTCTGGGCACTTCTTCAGCCCTGGAAACTCCTGTGGCAGCCTGGTGACTCCCCATAGGAGGGGCAGGGTGAGTGATGCTCTGACCACATCATGCTGTGCAGGGTACCTACAGTGACCCAGTGCTGAGATAGCAGATCTGCTCTGCCACCTGCATGTTTATGGGTGCCACATAAAGAAAGGAAAAGAAAGTGTCACTTCCCATCATGTGGGCCTGTTAACTGCAGAGCTCTAGTCTTCTAGGACAAATGCCATACTCTACTGGATAGCACTTGATGCAACCCATGCTGGTCATAACTGATCTGAGAAGGACAAGTTGTTGAAAAACGATAGTTTAGGCCATCCTGTGCCTGTACAATTTGCAGCCAGCCTGATCTACAAAGTTGTAGGGCTAGCAATGAGGCTCAATGGGTAGAGACCTGCCACCAAGCCTAGCACAGGACCTACATGGCTCAAGGAGAGAACTGACCCTTCGAGTCGTCCTCTGTGGGGGTTGAGGTCAGTTGAGACAGACCCAGGTTCACCCCAGTGCTAAAAGAATCTGCACCAGGAGAATGAGCATCATTTGGCTATAGTGATCACAGGGCTGCTTTGACAGCAGAGTTGCTTTCCTAAACCACACAACGGGGTGTGAAGGAGGAGCTGACACTTGTGCAAGGTGGGTGGTACTTGGAGGCCACCTGTCCCCACAGGAAGAGAAAGTGGGGTGCCCCTATCTGGGGACCACTAGTCCTGTGCCAGAATGGAGGTCTGCTGGTCCCTGCTGCTCCTGCTGACCCTGAAAACACTGTGGGCAGGTGAGCATGTGGGAGAAACTGAGGCTAGAGCCGGGTCTCCAGAGGGCTGTGGGAGGGAGAGACTTTGTGTACAGGGAGATTAGCAGATGATTCAGATCCCTGAGAAGGGCATCTGCAAAAGGAGACTATACCCTGAGTGAAAGAAAACAGCACAGCTGGGCGGTGGTGGCGCACGCCTTTAATCCCAGCACTTGGGAGGCAGAGAGGCAGGTGGATTTCTGAGTTTGAGGACAGCCTGGTCTATGCAGAGAAACCATGTCTTGAACCTCCCCGGCCCCCCAAAAAAAGAGAGCGTAGCCTGGGATGGGCCTCTGAGCTCAGTATTTGAGGGGTCTGAGGCAGCATGATTGCCATGAGTTCAGTTAAGAGTGAGACTCTATGAAAAAGCAAAATGGGGGGGCTGGTGAGATGACTCAGTGGGTAAGAGCACTGTCTGCTCTTCCAAAGGTCCTGGGTTCAAATCCCAGCAACCACATGGTGGCTCACAACCATCCGTAACTGCTGTCTGAAGACAGCTACAGTGTACTTATGTATAATAATAAATCTTAAAAAAAAAAAAAAAAGAAAAAGAAAAATGGGGTTGAAGGCATAGCTTAAGTTGATGGGGCATATGCCTGGTGTACACAAAGCCTGGCCACCATACTCCATTAAACCAGGCTTGGCAGAGCACACCTGCCATCCTAGCACTGGAGGTAGAGACCAGGATCAGGAATTCAAAGCCTTCCTCAGCTCTGTAGTGAGTTTGAGCCTCCTCAAACTGTGAGGGCAGAGCCTTCTGAGTACTGACATTAAAGGTGTGTGGGTACTACAGATCACTTCCTTTCTGTAAAGGCATCACCATGTAGCCCTGGCTGGCCTGGGATTTACAAGTAAATCCCTGCCTCTTGAGTTTGGGCAATTAAAGGCTGTGCTACCATGCTGAGGCACACATTATTTCCCCCTTAAAGGATGGTCTCAAACTCACTGTAGAAGTGTGTCTCGTGCCTATAACCCCAGCTCTAGGAAAGGAGCCACAGGATCCCTGGAGCTCCAGGAACTTGCTGAATCTGAGCTCCAGGTTCAGTGAGAGGCCTTGTCTCAATTAAGGTATAGACACCAGACTTGGTCTCCGACCTCCATATATATACATCTGAGCATATCTGTATACGTATATGCATCTGTCTTTTTTTTTTTGGGGGGGGGGGTTGACACAGGGTTTCTCTGTGTAGCCCTGGCTATCCTGGAACTCACTCTGTAGACCAGGCTGGCCTCAAACTCAGAAATCCACCTGCCTCTCTGCCTCCCAAGTGCTGGGATTAAAGGCGTGCGCCACCACCACCCAGCTATATCAGTCTTCTTGAGACAAGATCTCACTATTGTAGTCCTGGCTGACCTGGAACTGAGTCTGCTGGCCTCTGCCTCCTGAGTGCTGGGGTTGGAGTTATGTGCCACTTCCCAATCTTTGATGCTTATATTAGCTTGGAGTCTTCTAGAGCCTCTCCAAAGAACAGGAGGGAGAGAAGAGGTTGGCTTTTGCAAGTTTTACAACACAGGGGCTATCCACTGGTCTCTCAGCACAGTGACTTTGTGTCTTAAGAGTCTGTGGAGACCCTGGCACAATGTAGCCACAACTGATCTCAGCCTACCAAGGCCTGCCTTTACAATGGGATTTTAAAATATGAAGAGAGGCTGGGCCTCACCTCAGTGGACAGAGCAAGCTCTTGTCTAGCATGCGAGAGATCCTGGGTTCCACCAGGCATAGTAGCACATGCCTATCTGAGGAGGTAGAAATGGACTGGGAGTTTAAGGTCATCCTCAGCTACATTAGTTCCTGGCTAACCTGGGCTACTTGAGACACTGTCTCAAAAGAAAAGTTTTGTTTTTTTAAGGGGAAAGAAAAGAAGAAAGCACTGTGTGTGGGAGACGTCCTTGAGTGGTGAAAAGTTACTCAGTTGTGGGTGATGATCGAAAGCTCTGTAGACAGAGGTCAGCCTACCAGTGTGTGAACTGGCCCCCACCAAGTGGCAGAGGTGACACACATCTATTTCTACCTTTCTGGGGCTGGGATAACAGGTGTGCACCACTAGACCTGGATTCTGTGGTTTAGGGGGGACTGGAACCCAGGACTTTGTGTATTCTACCTACTGGGCAAGCATTCTACCCACTGAGCCCAGCCTAGTGTTCTGTATCAACCCTTCAAAGAAGTTTGCAGAGAAACAATTCACACGGTGCATAGCTCACTGAAATTCAGAAGCTACACAAGGAGGCACACATGGAGGCAGTCCCACATCCCCCGTGAACACTCACCCCCACACCCTAGCACCCACAAATCCACATCCTGTCAGGGTTTCACACTGTGCTTTTCTGTGACTGATTCTTCCCCTGAACATCATATTCTCAAGGCCCTGCCAAGTATCAGAACCCCACTCCTGTCTGTGGCTACGTAATATTCTATACATACATATTCTCTGTGAGCAGAGTGTGAATCAGTTCCTCATACATAACGGCTGTGTGTGTGTGTGTAGGATGCCGTCCCGCAGCTCCTACCTGCGTGGGGTTCCACGAACCGGGAATGTGGGAGACCTG
>NW_022196910.1:2502477-2510460 GCF_008632895.1 Mastomys coucha | reverse complement strand
GAGACTAGCTGTCAACTTGTAGTTTCGGTTTGAGAATCTCCGAGAGCACAGCAGGGCTTCCCACATGTGTGTGTGTGTGTGTGTGTGTGTGTGTGTGTGTGTGTATGCATGTGTGTATATGTATGTATGTGGAAGGGTGAGTGCAATATTCAAAGAGGCATCTGATCCCCTGGAGTTGGAGTTCCAGGTAGCTATGAGTTGCCTGGTGTGGGTGGTAGAAATCGAACTCAGGTTCTCTGCCAGAGAAGCCAGTTGTCCTACCTTCTGAGCCATCACTTCAGCTCCTTGTTCACACTTTAAGCCTAGCCTCTAACAGCTGAATACTGTCTGAGCTGTGGGACCTGGTGGAGTCTGGGACGGGGATCAGTGGGGACTTCAGACAGCTGACCTGCCAGATTCAGGGCTTCCAGGCTCAGCACTTCCAAATAGCCCTCTCTCCCTCCCTTTTCAGCAGGCAACAGATTTGAGACCCAGATCATTGGGGGTCAAGAGGCAGTTCCGCACTCCCGCCCATACATGGCCTCTCTACAGAAAGACAAATCCCATGTGTGTGGGGGAGTCCTCGTGCATCGGAAGTGGGTGTTGACGGCTGCCCACTGCCTGTCTGAGCCGTGAGTATCCCTCTCCACGTCCCACTGTGGCTTCAGGCACTGAAGGACTTTGGCCAACCCTCTCCAGGCTGTATAGGCTGTGGGTTCAGCTTGGGTGGCTCATGTGGTACAGGGAAGGACACCTCCTTCCAGCCCTTTCTGTGACACCTGGTAATGTGTGAAAGCCAGCCTGCCAAGAACTGCCATCAAGAAACCACTAAAATAAATAGAGCCATCTTGATAGGGATGGTGAGTGACTGTTCATGCTGGGTCTCATCCTCAACACTAAAGAAAATGTGAGCCCAGAACAAAAGGAGGCAGTACTTGGGTGTGACTGCGTCTGCCTTAGGTCCCAGCTCGCAAGGAGACTGAGGCGTGTAGATCTCTACCTGACCTGCATAATTCCAGACTAGTAAAACCTTATCTTAAAACCAAAAGGGGCGGGGCGTGGTGGCACACGCCTTTAATCTCAGCACTTGGGAGGCAGAGACAGGCGGATTTCTGAGTTCTAGGCCAGCCTGGTCTACAGAGTGAGTTCCAGGACAGCCAAGGCTACACAGAGAAACCCTGTCTCGAAAAAACAAAAACAAACAAACAAACAAAAAACCAAAAGCGATTGTTAGCTCATGTATTTCAGAAGTCTAGACTCCAGGTATGTCTTTTTTTTTATTTTTTTGGTTTTTCAAGACAGGGTTTCTCTGTGTAGCCTTGGCTGCCCTGGAACTCACTCTGGAGACCAGGCTGGCCTAGAACTCAGAAATCCGCCTGCCTCTGCCTCCCAAGTGCTGGGATTAAAGGCGTGCGCCACCACTGCCCGGCTCCAGGTATGTCTTGATCCAAGTATTTACCTGAGTTTCTCTCACACGGCTTTCGAGTGTGACGTAGGAGGAGTCTTGTGGAAAGAGGTTATTTCTCTGTAGTGTGGACCAATGCAGGAAGTCAACACAAGCCAACTGACCTCAGGTCTAATCACAGAAGAGAGGCTGAGTTGGGGAATGAGTATTAAATCCCCCAATCTGGCGCTGGGTGGGAGCCAGAGCAGGAAGTCTTCTCGGGAGAGAAGGACTGAGAAGATGGGAGATGACCTACCAGGAGTGGGTTGGGGAGGCTGCCATGGATGTGTGGAAAGGGAGGACTGGCAGTTCTCAGGCTGTGGGCAGCTGTGGGCAAGCAAGGATTGTATTGCAGGCTACAGAAGCTGAAGCTGGTGCTCGGCCTGCACAACCTCCATGATCCCCAAGATCCTGGCCTCACCTTTTATATCCGGGAAGCCATTAAACACCCTGGCTACAACCGCAAATATGAGAACGACCTGGCGCTGCTTAAGGTGCGAGCGGGATGGGACGGGGTAGCTGAGGGCCTGCCATAGTAGTAGCCTGGCTTCCGTCTGCCATTTACTGGTCCTCCTGTCCCCACAGCTGGATGGGCGGGTGCAGCCCAGCAAGAAGGTCAAACCACTGGCTCTACCAAGAAAGCCCCGATC
Source organism: Mastomys coucha (assembly GCF_008632895.1). Classification (NCBI taxonomy): domain Eukaryota; kingdom Metazoa; phylum Chordata; class Mammalia; order Rodentia; family Muridae; genus Mastomys; species Mastomys coucha. The sequence goes on along the minus strand of NW_022196910.1, from coordinate 2,508,387 downwards.
CAGGCCGGCAGAAGGCACCCGGTGCAGCACAGCTGGCTGGGGTATCACCAGCCAGGGTGGGCCCCTGGCCAGGGCGCTGCAGGAGTTGGATCTGCGTGTGCTGAACACCCGAATGTGTAACAACAGCCGCTTCTGGAATGGTGCCCTCGTGGACAGCATGCTGTGCTTAAAAGCTGGGACCAAGAGCCAAGCCCCCTGCAAGGTGAAAGGGATGGCCTGTAGGCCTGGCCTGGGCAGCTGGAACCAGCCTCAGACACCCTGGGGAGTGGAAGGAGGGTGGGACTAACTTTCACCTCATTTCTCAGATAGGGAAACTAAGACCCTGGGAGGGTAAAACACTGGTGTCTAGGTTGGAAGTCAGGAAGCCAGAGAATTGTGGTTTGAATTCCAGTACCACAGACTAGTCATCTGGGCCCAGAGCAAAGGTCCTGGGGTATAAAGGAGAGGAGAGAAAAGGGAAAGGAAGAGGGAAAGAGACAGGAAGACAAAGGTGTACATCAAGCTTACAAGAGGCCCCAGCACCTCCCAGGCCCCTGTTCCCCATCTGTAGGCACAAGGGCTGACTTGTGTGTCCCTCACCTCTTGCAGGGTGACTCTGGAGGGCCCCTGGTGTGTAGCAAAGGCCAGGTGGATGGAATCTTGTCTTTCAGCTCCAAAAACTGCACAAATATCTTCAAGCCACCGGTGGCCACTGCTGTAGCTCCCTACAGCTCCTGGATCAGGAAGGTCATTGGTCGCTGGTCACCCCAGCCTCTGACCTGATGTCTCAGATGATCTGGGACACCATTCTTGATGACTGGGGCTGGGAAGGGACTAGGTGTGCCTCTGGGGACCAATAAATCTTGATATATCTGTTGAGTCTACCTCCTCTGCCTCTGGCCTCTGCAAACCTCCATTCCCTCTATAATGATGAAGGTGACCCTTCAGGATGGCTGTCAGGAGAGAGTCCTGGGACACAGCCCTGCTGGGAGGCAGAGCAAAAGCAATTGCAGCAGTGTGGCCAGCAGGGGGTGCAAGCTACTCTCTGTGTCTATCACATGAGGTGGGAGGAGATGGCTCCACGCGGAACATCCCCAACTTGTTTTACTGACACCTCAACAGGAGCAGCTAAAGTGTCACTCCAAGGGTATCAGTACATCCAGCATCAGTTCCAGAACATTCCATCACTGTGCTTCCACCTCAAACAAAGCCCCATCCTGCCCTGGTCCTCACAAACTTCCCTGGACTCTCCTGCATGCCCTGTGCTCTCACAATTCATGGTCTTTCTGTCAAGGTCTACATTGAGCTTAATGTCCTCAAAGTCCCTTAATATGGTGGCGGGTGCAAGACCCTTCCTCCTCTACCTGGTTTCCTTGGGCTCTAAATTAACTCAACAGAAAATACATGCGCAGGAAAGAAACCATCACAAGTCTATTAGAGGAGTTAGTGCCAAGGGTGCCTGGAGAACATGGCACTCGGCCCAGTCCTGTAGGATTGCCTCCATTTCAAAGTCAACCTGGGCTGCCTTCGAGACAGCCTGTCTCAAGGTGGGGGGACCTATCTCTACAGCCTTCTTCCAGAATATTCTTTTCTTCCTTTTTGAGAGGGTCCCATGCAGCCCAGGCTGGCCTCAAACACCCTGTATCTAACATAGCTAAGGATGACCTTAAAATCCTGGTGTGCCTGTTTCTACCTCCTAGATGCTGCAGTGACGGGCATGTTCCACAAGCCCTCTTGAAGCTGGTGCTAAGGAGTGTGTTCCACTGAGCTAACCCCCTTCTTTCTTGTACAAAAACAGCTTTGTGAGAACAGGAAGTCTGTGAAAGGCCAGCCAGAAGTCAGAGGGTGGAATTGCAGCAATGAAGTTTAAATGCCTTGGACAGCTTATTTTCCAACCTGCACTTTGCCCTAGAATTCTAAATTGGCTCAGCCTCGCTCTCTACCCTGCCCCAGGGAGGATTCTACCTGCCTCACCTGGCTCCTGGACTCTGGGCGGCCCTGGCTCAGTAAAATGGGCTTCAAAGGTATCAGCAGATTAACTCCGTCTTATAGACAGAGAAGGGCATGCCTTGAAGCAACAGATCTGTGAGTGGTGCGTACATCTGGAATCCTAGCACTCAGGAGGCTGGTGTGGGCAGGGCAAGAATTCCAGACGAGCCTGGGCTACAGAGCAGGATAGATAACTCATCAGTTAGAGCATGGGCTGCTCTCGTAGAGGGCTCAGGGCTGGTTCACACATGGCGGCTCAGGACCACTTGGGACTTAGGTTCAAGGGAATCAGAGACCTTCTGGCCAGCCTCTAAGGTAACATCCCCCCAATAGAAATAAAATCTTAAAAGAGGGAGTGGAGGCATAAGACTCAGATGTTCAAGGTCATCCTCTGCTACTTAGGGATGTGAGGCCAGCCTGGGCTACATGAGACCATCATCCTGCCTCCACTTCCCAGTGACAGGCATATGTCACATGCTTTTGCTCTGTGGAAGCCCATGATAGGCTAGCACTCCTACCAAGTAGCTAGGTAGCTACCTAGGCTAGCTCTGTCTTTCTTTTTGTTTATTTTTTTTCTTCTTATGTTTTCATATTCTTCTGTGATTTTTTTTTTGAGACAGAGTCTTTGATCCCTGGATGTCCTGTAACTCCTCTTTATAGACAAAGCTGGCCTAAAATTCACAGAAATTCTCCTGCCTCTGCCTCCGCCAGTGCTGGGACTAAAGGCATGCACCACCACACCCCATTCTTTTTCATTTTTAAAATGAAGTCTCTCTCCAGCCCAGGCTGGCCTCAAAAATTCTTGACTATCCTGTTCCCCCACCTTCACAGGGAGAGGATTGGAAGCATGAGTCACCAAGTGTGGCTCATTTCATCCTCTGTGACATTTGAGCTCTTCCCCTCTGGTCCTTCACAAACACTCACAAACAGTCCCCAACACCCAGGTTGTGTGTGCAAGTTAACCTTGGGTATCATGGAAAGTTGTTTTAATTTTCTCATTTTGTTTTTGTTTATTTTTTCTAAGACAGGGTATCTCTGTGTAGCCTTGGCTGTCCTGGAACTCACTCTCTGGACCAGGCTGGCCTCGAACTGCCTCTGCCTCCAGAGTTCTGGGATTAAAAGCCTATGCCATCAGATCCAGCTGGGTTTTTTGAGACAGGGTTTCTTACTGGGACCTGGAGCTTCTGAATTAGCTAGCCTGGCTATCCAGAAGTTCCCAGGCATCTGCCTAGTCCTCCCCCCAGCTCCCCCCCAGCCCCCACCCCATTACTGGTTTTGCAAACCCTTGACACCACTCCAGGCTTTCTCTGCAGAGTTGAGCTCAGATCCTTAAGTCTGTGCAACAGATACTTTATTCCTTGAGGCTGAGCCAGGAGCTGGTGGCACACTCCCTTAATCCTCCAATAGGGAGGTGGAGGCAGGCAGAACTTTGTGAGGTTGAGGCCAGCCTGCCCTACAGAGCAAGTTCCAGGACAGCCAGGGCTACACAGAGAAACCCAGTCTGAAAACAAACAAACTAACTAACTAACTAATAAATAGTTGAGGTTTATCTGTAAAGCCTCAAATACTCATCCATGGTCCCTTCTCAGCTTAGACAGGTGTGGTGGTCTCTGTCTCTTGAGTATTTCTCTAGCAAGATTGGTAAAGCCTAATATGAAGAATGAAGTGGCCAGTTGGGCCTCAGCCATAGGCTTGAATGTGCACGGCCGGCTGGACTTCCTCTCAGCTCTCAGTCCCCCACCAGGGTTCTGGGGTGGCTCCAGCTGGACACAGATCAGAGGTGCCAGGCCTGGGAGGCAGGCAAGTTGTTTCACTGCTGCTGTCCAAGCCTCTTCAGCTGTTGCTTCCGTCTAGAAGCAGTCCCACCCATTCCATGAGGAGTCCAAAGGCCTATCTATCAAAGACGAGCCGGACAGGACCAGCCTAGGCAGATAAGCAGCAGTATGGAGCCCAGAGTTCCTGCCCCACCTGGCAATGCAGAGCCCATGAGGTTTTTCTCTCCTCTCCTCTCCTCTCCTCTCCTTTCCTCTCCTTTGTTCTCTCTCTCTCTCTCTCTCTCTCTCTCTCTCTCTCTCTCTCTCTCTCTCTTTCTCGCTCTCTCTCTCTCTCTCTCTTGGCCTAGACTGCCCTTGAGCTTGCAGTGGCAGTGATTCCCCTGCTTCAGCTTCCTGAGTGTCAGGATGACAGACATGTACCAGCATACCTGGCTTCTCCCAAGGACAGCCTTGGTTAGCCCCTCACCTGCTGATCCCTATATACCACAGGCTGAGTGTCTGAGCAGGCTGGGACCAGGGCCTGGGAGCTAGGACAGGGCTCAAGAAATATCTCACTGTGAAGAGCCAAGTGGAAGACCGCCATGGGACAGCTAGTGGTGTCCTGGAGCCATGGACAGCGAACAGTGAACACGAAGCACAGGACACGGGAGGCCTGGCCCTCAGGATTCACAGCTCATAAGCAGCTGGCATGGTGTGCAGGCCAGCTGTGTTGCTGTGATAAAACACCAAGACCAGGGCAACTTACAGGAGAAACTGTTTATGTGGGCTTAACAATTGCAGGGTTAGTGTCCATCGTGGTGGGTCACCATGGCAATAGGTGCCAAGCATGGCCAGTAGATACAGAAGCGGAGAGCTCACAAAGTTGAGAGAGGAAACTGAATCTCCACACCCACCCATGGTGACATACCTCCACCAGTAAGGTCGCACCTGCTGAACCTCCCAAACCATGCCCACCAACCAAGAACCAAGCGTTCAGCTGCATGAGACTACAGGACAGCTCATTCAAACCACAGCATGCTCACCCTGCATTTGAGAGGGTGAAATGGGAGGAGCCTGAGTTTATGCCAACATGAAGACAGAAAGAAACCCCAAGCCATACAAAAAGAAAAGAAGAGGGAAAAAAAAGAGGCTAGAGAGGTGGCTCATGGTTAAGAGCACCTGTTGCTCTCACAGAGGAACGGAGTTCCATTTCCAGCACAAGGGGGCTCAACCCTCTGTAATTCCAGTTCCAGGGGATTCAGCGCTCTCTTCTGGCTTCCCTGGGAACTCATATGGGGCATACACATATATGTAGGCAAACACACGTACACATAAAATAAAATTAAATAAAATTCGTTTATACACAGATAAACACTAATATAAATATTTTTTAAAATTTAAAACATTTAAACATTCTTTTTTTCAAAGATTTATTTATTTATTATATATAAGTATACTGTAGTTGTCTTCAGACACACCAAAAGAGGGCATCAGATCTCATTACAGATGGTTGTGGCCATGTGGTTGCTAGAATTTGAACTCAAGACCTCTGGAAGAACAGTCAGTGCTTTTAACCGCTGAGCCATCTCTCCAGCCCCAAATTTAAACATTCTTATAAAATTTAAAAATACAAAACTGGGCAGTAATGGTGCATACCTTTAACGCCAGCACTTGGGAGGCAGAGAAGCAGGTGGATTGCTGAGTTCAAGGCCAGCCTGGTCTACAGAGTGAGTTCTAGGACAACCAGGGTGACACAAAGAACCTAGTTTCGAAAATAATAATAATAATAATAATAATAACAATGAAAATAAATAAAATAAAATAAAAACAGCCCAAACAACACATATATTTTACAGCTATATCTCAGTAGAGCAAGGGAAGGCAGGTCCTGGGAGAGCCAGAGCGTGCCACCCCAGCACATGCAGGTGGAAAGCCTTCCTGTGGGCTGGGCTGTCCTGGCGCCTGGCGGTTCTTCTGTAGGCTCCCTCCCATCCGCTCCTCAGAAGAGCCCTCACCAGGTGGCAAGTCAACTGTCCACACAAAGCTTCAGACAAAAAGTGCTGGCTGTGCTCTCTCATCTGCAGCCAACGTTCCAGACCCCGACGACCTGCACAGGTGGAGCCTGGCCTCCTCTCCTAGGATCAGGGAGCCTGGCTCTCCAGGGCTTGAGGCCTGGCCTCCTCTCCTA
>NW_022196910.1:2445716-2501663 GCF_008632895.1 Mastomys coucha | reverse complement strand
CCGGTCCTCTTTGTCACTTGCAGAGACCTAATCAGGGGCTGGGGAACGAGTGGCTGGGGGCTGGGGTAGAGTAGGGTGGGGGCTGGGGTAGGGGTGGAGGTGCAGGGTGAGTGCCTTCCTAGAATTCCCCAGTGAAGGGTCTGGGAGCTTGGTTCAGTGGCAGGACTCTTTATAAGCATGTGAATCTGTGGATTCCATCTCCAGCAACAGCAAAAACACAAACAAACAGAAGTTAAGTTAAAACCCCTGAATTTTAGTCTGGTGGTGGTGGTGGTGCACACCTTTCATCCCAGCACTTGGGAGGCAGAGGCAGGTGGATTTCTGAGTTCGAGGCCAGCCTGGTCGTTCCAGGACAACTCATTCCAGGACAGCCAGGGCTATACAGAGAAACCCTGTCTCAGAAAACAACAACAACAACAAAAACAAAAACAATAAAATTATGACACTCAAATTCATGGGTTGGTTTGTGTTTAGTTTTCTTTATTTCTTCTTTGACTTCTTTCTTTTTGTTGTTATTGTCCTTGTTGGGTTTTGTTTTGTTTGTTTGATTTGATTTTTTTCTTTTTTGTTTTTGTTTTGTTTTTTCTTTTTTGGGTTTTGGGTTGTTTGTTTGTTTGGTTTGGTTTGGTTGTTTGATACAGGGTTTCCTCTGTGTAGCCCTGGCTACCCTGGAACTCACTCTGTAGTAGTGAGTATGCCTCACAGAGATCTGCCTGCCTCTGCCTCCCGAGTACTGAGATTAAAGGCATACACTGCCACCTGGCTAGTTAATTTCTTTTTACATTTCATTTCATTTTATGTGTTGGGTTTCAGACCCTGAATAAGGGCTTGGGTGCATATTTAACATACCAAAGTGGACCTGGCCTCTGGGTTCTCCCAGCATCCCGCAGTCCCTACCTGGTACAAGGCATGCTTAGCATGCCTGCCCTCTGCCCTGAATTTTCCAGCCCAGCTGGGCTGCCCCTCCCCCAGCAGCTCTATCCCAGATGACCCCGGTATTTTGTTCTCTCCTCTCTCTCCTTCTCTGCACTTTCTCTCTTGCTCCATTTCTCTGCCTCTGTCCTTTGGGACCAGTGAACCCACCTGAAGGCAGCTTCCCAATAAACCTGCCTTTATATACTTTAATGTGGCTCGAACTGGCTCATTTTGAGGGTGGAGAATAAAGTATGGTCCTGTACGGATGTTTGTCTGTATGCACGCTGGTGCACCACTTTCTTTCTGTGCCTGGAGTCTGAGGAGACCAGAAGCAGGCATCAGAGTCCCCTGGAACTGGAGGTGCAGATGTCTGTAGGCTGCCCCGTGGGTGCTGGAGATAAACCGGGCTATCCTGGAAGATCAGTCTGTACTCTTAAACAGCTGAACCTTTCTCCACCCCTCCTTTCTCCAGTGTCTGTTTTTGCTTTAATTTGGTTTTGACAGGGTCTCCTGTAGCCCAGGGTGGTCTCAAACTGACTTTTTGCCAAAGGACACTGAACTCCTGACTTCCAGCTGCTAAGTTCTGGAATGACCAGTATGCACCACCATTCCAGGCGTCCCACAGCTTTATCTGCTAGTCCGTCTGGTCATGGGAGGTCAGGTGGCCGAGATGGATAAGGCAAACGGGCTTTAGAAGGCTGCGGGCCACATAGGGTCAGGGAAGACTCTGGAAAGCCAGGCTTGGGAGGGGGTGGGGCTTCACTGTGTAAACACAGGGCAGGGCTTCCTGGCCAACCTGAAATTTCCCAGAGACCCAAACATGGAGGGGGTTAGGAATTCCACTCAGTCAGGACTTGTTTGTTTTGACCCGAAGAGCCTTTGATGCCAGCTGGGCGCTCCCCTGCCCTAACCCTCATTCTGCACGTAGCTTGGAAAGACCTCTCTCCTTGGAGCCTTTAGGATCCTGGGTAGTCAGTTCTGAGGCCCCCAAGCCTCTGAGAGGCAGCTGTCAGCTGCCGCTGTGTGTAAGTGGGTCACCAGGGTCATAGTGATTTACTACTGAGTCCCGCCTCTCACCCCTGCCCATGGCTCTGTCCTTCCTGGACATTCCTGAAACCCCTTGGCATGGTGTGCACCCCCTCAAAGGAGCTGAAGCTGCTGCCAAAGCCCTGCTTGGTCCCACCTCCCACTTTTATTTTTACCTATTTGGATTTTCCAGACAGGGTTTCTCTGTGTAGCCCTGGCTATCCTGGAACTCACTCTGTAGACCAGGCTGGCCTTGAACTCACAGAGATCCACTTGCCTCTGCCTCCCAAATGTTGGGATTAAGGCCTTTAATTTCAGCAAAGGAGCCAGAGGCTAGCTGAGTCTACATAATAAACTCCAAGCTAGCCAAGTATACCCAGTGAGCACCTTTCTCAAACAGACAAGACCCAAAAGTTGTGATAAAATGTTCACGCCACAAAATAAACTTAAAACAACAACAAGCCGGGCGGTGGTGGCGCATGCCTTTAATCCTAGCACTTGGGAGGCAGAGGCAGGCAGATTTCTGAGGTCGAGGCCAGCCTGGTCTACAGAGTGAGTTCCAGGACAGCCAGGGCTACACAGAGAAACCCTGTCTCGAAAAAACAAAAACAAAAACAAAAACAACCCAACAACAACAACAAAAAGGCAAAAATAAAATTTTAAATCGAAAAATAAATAATAAGACAAGCTTTGGCTGGGGAGATGGCTCAATTCTTAAGAGTGCTTGCTGCTTTTCCATAGGACCACATTTCAGTTCTTAGCATCCACATCAGGCCCAAAATGCCAACTCCAGGGAATCAGGTGCCCGCTTCTGATCTCTGTGGCACTTGCATTCATGTGGTACACACAAAGAGAGACATCCTTACACATAAAAAATACGTTTTATAAAAAAAATTATTTATTTTATTTATGAGTACACTGCAGCTGTCTTTAGACACACCAGAAGAGGGCATCAGATTCCATTACAGATGGTTGTGAGCCACAATGTGGTTGCTGGGAACTGAACTCAGGACGTCTAGAAGGGCAGTCTGTGCTCTTAATTGCTGAGCCATCTCTCGAGCCCCCAGATAAATATTGTTTTGAGATAGGGCCTTACTACTTAGCCCAGGTTAGCCTAGAACTCGCTAGGGAGACCAAACTGGCCTCAAAACTCAGATGCCTGCCTCTGCCCAGTGCTGAGGTTAGAAGTGTGAGCCCAATCCTCAAATATAATTTTTGTTTGGTTTGATTTTTTTTTAAAAGATTTATTTATTTAAGTACACTGTAGCTATCTTCAGACATCCCAGAAGAGGACATCAGATATCATTACAAATGGTTGTGAGCCACCATGTGGTTGTTGGGATTTGAACTCAGGGCCTTCAAAAGAGTAGTCAGTGCTCTTAACTACTGAGCTATCTTCCAGCCCTTGGTTTTGTTATTTTTTTGAGACAGGGTTTCTCTGTGTAGCTCTGGCTCTTCAGGTGGTAACACACTCTACAGATCAGGCTGACCTGAAATGAAGGTCCACCTGCCTCTGTCTCCCAAGAGCTGGGATATAACAGGCAGGTGCCACCACCAACCGGCTCAAATATAAGTTTTTTTAAGTGAAAAGGAGAACTGGGCATTGTGGGGCAGGCATTTATGCCAGCACTTGGGAGGCAGAGGCAGGTGGATCTTTGAATTCGAAGCCAGCCTGGTCTACAGAGTGAGTTCCAGGACAGCCAGGGCTACACAGAGAAACCCTGTCTCAAAAAGAGACAGAGAGAGGAGAGAGAGTGGGTAGAGAGACGGGAGAGGAGAGAGGAGAGAAAGGAGAGGGGAGCGGCGAGGGGGGCAGAGGGAGAGCACGGGCAGTCCAGGCTCCAGCCCCCACCCCTTCGAGGGTGTGGTCTGAGTGACCACGTGCCAACGCTTCTCCACCTGCTCCGCTTCTGTAGCGCGAGCCTGAGCGGCGGACTCTGGGTACGTGCCTACTCGCTGTGCGCCTGGCGCCCCGCCCTGCGACGCCACGTGCGTACGTGCGTGCCTGCGTGCGCGCGCCCCGCCCTTCTTATAGAGCCGCAGTGGGGCAGCTCTTGGACGAGGCGACATGGCGGCGGCGCTGCTGCTGGCGCTGGCCTTCACGCTCCTGAGCGGCCAAGGCGCCTGCGCGGCGGGTAAGAGCGGCGAGTTGGGACCGGGCTGGGGTCACGGACCTAAAGTGAGCCGCAGATTTCGGGGATTTGGTGGTGTAGGGAACCACAGCTTTGGTTCCCTAACTCGGTCTCGGGCTGGAGATTTGTGGACGAGTAACAGTGGCTGTGGGTGACCCTCGAGTTGACCCTAGACCTCGACTGGGCGTCGAGGTGGAGGGGGGTGATCTCAGTGACGAGGCCCTGGAGAGACAAATCAAAGGTTCGGACTTTGGGGGAGACATCCTAAGGTTGTGGGAACCGGGGGTGGAAGGAGCCGCCACCATGCGGTGGTCCCCACCTGGACAAGGGCTGGAAGGTAATCTAGAGGATTTGGAGTACAGAAGTGAGTGGAATGACCCCAGATTTTGGACAGCTGGAGATGGAGGGAGCCGCTTCCTTAACTGTCCCAGCTCCCAGAATAGGGCTGGGAGGTGACCCTGGAGGTTTGGGGATACAACAATGACTATAATTGGCCTGGGTTTGGGGAGAGTTAGGAAAGGTGTGGGAGGAAGTGAGGCTGGAAGATAGTAAGCCTCTGGGGCAACATCTCCAAGGTTGAGTGGAGGCGTCCGTGGTCGTAGAGCTACTAACTATCTTGACCATCTTGGTGTCTTCTCCTGGGTAACAGGGCTGGGATGGAACCCTGGAGATTGACCTCCTCCTGGTATTGGGGCCCGGGAGTGTGAGGATAAAAGAACTCACCATGTTGAGGGTTCCCCCGCCTGAGAGACAGGCTGGAAAGTAATCACCGGCAGTAGGGAATCATAGGACATCTGGGAGAGGTTGTGGGACCTGGGGTGGGGGACAGCAGTGTTGCAGGTGGCTTCCTCCGGGTTTGGAGAGATCTGGGGGCTGAGGAAGCTGCCACCTTAGGGGGATCCCAAATTTGGAGGACCTGGGGGTAGAAGGAACTACTACCCCCAGGTCCTTGGTGTCCCCACTCGGGGAACAGAGTGGGGGTCACAGTCCCTAATTTAGGAGGGCATGGAGTTAGAGAGTTCTGTCACTTTAAGTGTTAACCTGGGAAAGAGGAGGATGCCAAGCAGTCTTTCTTAACCAGGGCTGTCTCTAAGGTTTGGGGCCACTAGGGGGACTAGAGTGGGAGGAGCTACTGTTTCAGGGTATCCATACTTGGGGGAGCAGGCAGGGAGAGGATTCAGAAGGTCTGGGATACAGAAGTGCCAGGGCAGAGGATAATGGAGAAAGGATTGGGAGGTCTCGGGGTGGAGGAAGCTGCTGCATTGCTGTTTCTACTAAGTGAAAGAGCACGGCACTGCTTGGGCAATCTGAAAGATGGTGATGAAGTTGGTGGGGGATAGCATTGCCTGTTAGTAATGTCCTCAGGTCTTGAAGGATGTGGATTGGAAAGGGAATGGAAGGTGACTGTGGGTTCTTATGGTACATAGGTACCCAGGGATGGTGTATCCTAGGCTTGGAGGGCTGGGAGTGAGTGAAGTCGTTGCCCTGAGGTCACACGTGGAGGTTGGGTGAGGAGTTCCTGAGTGGCAGTTCCTGTCCCTAGGTTTGGAGGAGTCCCAGTTAGATGTCCCAGCTGTCCCTGTCCTCCTTGGGGTGAGCTTGCAGGTTCTCCATAGACCATAGGGGCTATATCAGTCATCCCTGGCAATGGCCACCTGTCCTTGCCCCTAGCCCAGGGAGACGATGGAGGTCCCCTCTGGGCTGAGCCAAGGCCTTAGGCTGGTAAGGTCCTCATCTGATCTAGGACTTGCCTGGGAATGCCCTGGACCACAGGCCCAGGGACTTGTTGGATTATCATTCTTGATGGGATTTCCGGTGGCCAGGGCTCAGCACACTCAGCTTGCTCCCATCCTGGAGACTGGCCCGTTCTGGCCTTGGGTCCTTGCTTGATTGAGGTTCAAAAGGGCAACTGAGACCCAGGTAGGAAAGGCAGGTATTCAAGGTCATGGCAAGGTTGAGCATGGGAGGGCAGTGTGGTAGGCCTGGAACACATGGACTGCTCTCCTGCCTACTCCAGACAGCAGGCAAAGGGCAGAACCAGAGTTCACTACAGAAGTGGGCCACATGACTGCTGCCCCCATCAACAGCAGATACAGGAGGGGGCTGTGCCTGGCAGCAGTGCCCAGGGTTAATCCTGACCCACTTTTTCTAGGCCCTCTTCCTCACCATCAAAACATCTTGAGGTGCCCCCATGAGGCTGGCTCTTGGGTCCAGATAGCTGTCCCCTGGCAAGATGGAAGCAGTTGATTTATTCTGTCCTGGGTAGGGAGCCTGGCTGGGCACAGGCCCAGTGGCTTTCTGCCTGGGGTTAAGTAGACCTTTGCAATGCCCGGGAGCCAAGCACAGAGTGTAGCTTACGGGCAGGTCCTAACCTTTCCTGGGAACAGACCCACAGCCTACAGCCTGGGCAGGGCCAGAGTCAACCTCTGATAATGTTTTCCACTGTGCAGTGGGGGGGGGGTGGTGAGGGCTGGCCACTCTGCTCACAGGGTTACCCGGTGGTTTCCTGGTTGCGCCGGGCAGTGGTGGTGCACGCCTTTAATCCCGGCACTTGGGAAGCAGAGGCAGGTGGATTTCTGAGTTCGAGGCCAGCCTGGTCTACAGAGTGAGTTCCAGGACAGCCAGGGATACACAGAAATACCCTGTCTGGAAAAACAAAACCAAAAAAAAAAAAAAAGGTTTCCTGGTTGCATGAGGCTGGAATTTGATACTAGGGTCTCTACAGGCTGGGCTAAGCACTTGACACCCCAATTTCACTTGCTGGCTCTGGGTGAGTGACCAGGTTGGCCTCCCTGGCCAGGCGGACTCAGACACTCACTGCAGGGTGTTGCCCCAGCAGTTCCTCAGGCTTCTGAGTGACATTATGAGAAAGGTGACAAGCCAGCAAACAGCCTGGGTCAGCACTGAATAGCAGGAGACTGGGTGTGGACTGCTCTCTAGAACAGCGCCCCCAGTGCCTCAGGCTGGCCCTGCTCTTCCCTGTCTTCCTGGAGGCTGGAAGGAGGGACCTGTTTTTAGACTGAGGGGACAGGTTGCTCAGCCTGCCTTTTTTTTTTTTTTTTTTTTTTTTTTTTTTTTGGTTTTTCGAGACAGGGTTTCTCTGCGTAGCCCTGGCTATCCTGGAACTCACTCTGTAGAACAGGCTGGCCTTGAACTCAGAAATCCACCTGCCTCTGCCTCCCACCGTGCTGAGGATCAAAGGCGTGAGCCACCACTGCCTGGCCTGTTTTTAATTACATTTCGTGTGTGTGTGTGCACATAAGTTGCACACAGGACCTTCACCACATGGGTCTTAGGGTTGGACTGGGGCTTTAGGCTTGGTGGTCACCACTTTACCCAGCTCTTTGTGTTTGGTTTTCTTCCTAACGTCATACTTCTTCCTGCAAGCAGAAAAGAAATGGACTTGGTTTGTGTTGTGTCGGCCCCTGTGGCAGGCCCTGGCAGTTGTCCTTCCTGCCTGTCTCTCCGTCCTTTAGTAACGGGTACTAACCCTTTCCCATAGCTGGCTTCCTCAAGGCACCACTGTCGCAGGAGCGGTGGGCGGGGGGCAGCGTGGTCCTGCACTGTGAGGCTGTGGGCAGCCCCATCCCCGAGATCCAGTGGTGGTTTGAAGGGAATGATCCAAACGACAGCTGCTCCCAGCTCTGGGATGGTGCCCGGCTGGACCGTGTTCACATCCATGCCACCTACCGCCAGCATGCAGCCAGCTCGCTGTCTGTTGATGGGCTCGCCGCAGAGGACACAGGCACTTACGAGTGCCGGGCCAGCAGTGACCCTGACCGCAACCACCTGACACGGCCACCCAGGGTCAAGTGGGTCCGTGCCCAGGCAAGCGTGGTGGTCCTTGAACGTGAGTGGCCAGGGCACCTGTTTCTGTTTACCTCTTGTGCCACCCAACCCTGGCTCCCACTCTGTAGAACCAGATGCTGCTCTGCCCCACCACTCATTGAGGCTCACCTGGGGACATGGGTGGGCTAGACACTCATCAGTGTCACCTTGCTGGGTGCAGGTTGGCCCTGCCCTCTTCCAGGTGGTACCTTAGCTGGAATCTCAGGCCTTTGGTCTGCTGTATTCCACCCTGACCTCCCATCCTGTTCTGCTCTGTGCACCTACTCTCCTGGCTCACAGCCTCCCCTGTGTGTTTGTCTGGTAAGGGTGGGGTCTGCTGCCCAAGCGTTCGCTCTGACTGTCTACTGCAAACCTGAAAATTCCAGCGAGACTCTCCAGAGCCTTCTGGGGGTTTAGTTTCCAGCTCTGGGTGGTGGTCAGATATCAGTGAAGGGAGCATGAGACATCCATGTGGTTTTGTTATATGGGGAGTTAGGAGTGGTGCTTCCCCTGAGCCACTTGGCTGTGGGAGCAACAGGCGGGGCTTGGGCAGCTGCATCTCTTCTTTTGAAGTGGACTTTTAGTGGGACATCAGCTTACCTTAGACGTCTGGGGCTGTAGACTGTCAGCCACTGTGATTCCAAAAGCAGACCTCATTTAGGGATGTGGGGCTGACTACCATGCTTAGCTGACTCTCTCTCCCTTGGCTTCAGCGGGCACCATCAAAACCTCTGTCCAGGAAGTCGGCTCCAAGACACAGCTTACCTGCTCTTTGAACAGCAGTGGCATTGACATCGTTGGCCACCGCTGGATGAGAGGTGGCAAGGTACTGCAGGAGGACACGCTGCCCGACCTGCAGATGCAGTACATGTGAGTGAGCCCATGGTGCTTGGAGGACGCTGTCATGGTGCCGTCGCACAAAGTATAGCCCGTGGGGAACTGCCTCCACCCTGACATGTAGCTGTGCTAGGCTCCACACAGCTCTGGATTGGCTGCATAGCCTACCTGTATAGCCTGAGAGCCCAAGACCCTATGATCTGCACAGAGCCTGGGTGGGGAGGTGGCCACCATCCCATGCGAGCTCCTTACCTCACCATGGCTCTGTCCCCTGCAGGGTGGATGCAGATGACCGCTCTGGGAAATATTCCTGCATCTTCCTTCCTGAGCCTGTAGGCAGAGGCGACATCAATGTGGAGGGTAATCCTGGGGGAGGGGTGGGGAGTGGGACAGGAGGTGGCTGTGGTGAAGGCCAGGGACTGGTGTTGGGGCTGAGAGCAGTCTACATGCTTGGGCATCAGGATTCTCATCCTCACAGGGCCACCCAGGATCAAGGTTGGAAAGAAATCCGAGCATTCCAGTGAGGGAGAGCTTGCGAAACTAGTCTGCAAGTCCGACTCATCGCACCCTCCTGTTGAGGGGTGGTTCTGGTTTAAGACCTCTGAAGCTGGGGAACAGGTGAGGGCTGTGGGGCTAAGGACATAGAGTTTGAGTGGTGCCAAGGGCCAGGGCAGTGGGACAGTAGAGGCTTCAGTGGGAACATGAGGTTTTGGATACGGAGAGGGCGGCAGAGGGGGTACCAAGTTCCAGGAATGGGAGTGGGGACAAGAGCATCAGAGGGGACACAGGAGGGGGCGCTTTGGTGTGGGGATCTGGGACATGAGGTTGCAGGAATGGCAGGGAATGTTGTGGGGCTCCTGGGACAGTGAAGGACAGGCTCTGGTATGACATGACAAGCCCTTCTTCCTAGAACATCGCCAATGACACTGAAGGCAAGTACGTTGTGATATCCACGCCAGAGAGGACAGAGCTGACCATCAGCAACCTGGACATGGATGATGATGCTGGCACCTATGTGTGCAATGCCACCAACTCCCAGGGCAGTACTCGGGAGACCATCTCACTGCGTGTACGGAGCCGTATGGCAGCCCTCTGGCCCTTCCTAGGCATCGTGGTTGAGGTCATAGTATTGGTTACCATCATCTTTATCTATGAGAAGAGGCGGAAGCCAGACCAGACCCTGGACGGTGAGCAGCCCTGGATCTGGGTGAGGGGGTGGGACACCCTCAGTGTGTCGACCCGGAGAAAAGTGGGGTCTGCTCTTAGCTCCTCCTTCCTCCATCACTTGGCCAGGAGCTGTTGTCATCTGGGGAGCTCACTCCCCTTGTAGCTCAGGCAGCCACTGTGAGGGCTTGGGGCTGTGGGTGCCTCCAGCTACAGAGTGCATGGCGAGCTGGGGTGGGATGTGTTAGCTTCACCATGAGAGAGGCTGTGTGAGGCAGAGTTCACACAAGCACTGACACGTGTCCTCTCTCTTTCATGTGGCTGCTCGTGATTGCAGAGGATGACCCTGGTGCTGCCCCACTGTAAGTCCAGCTGCTGTGGTTCTGGGGAGCTAGCTGTGTGTCCTATAGAAATGGGGGGAGACTCTGAGACAGTGTGTATGTGTCCATCTTCAGTGGGCCTCAGTGGGTTCAGGGAAGGTGGGTGGCTGCTGTTGAATTAATGGCCAGATTTTGGTGGGGTTGAGGCCAGCCCTATGCCTGTCAGAGTAATGAGCCCTTTTTTGTATCCTCAGGAAGGGCAGTGGAACTCAAATGAATGACAAGGACAAGAATGTACGCCAGAGGAACGCCACCTGAGTGGTGGGGCAGGCGGGGGAGGGGAGGTGCCGGGGTGCCTGACCCCAGCCCAGTGTCTACCTTCACTCCTGTGTCCCATACTGTCCAGACCTGAGCCTACCCAACTCAACCTGTCCCAACCCAAGTGAAGACAGAGCCTTACCTTAGAGAAAGCCCACCTGGAAGAAGCCACTTGCAGCCCTGTTTCTAGTTTAAACTAAATGAGGTTTCTATGCAGACAATCCATTCCTTAGGGGTTTATGTTTTTATTTTTCCTTCCCTTCTGAAGTGTGTCACTACAGTCCTGTGGAGTGGGGGAATGAATGGGGCCTTGTCCTCAGGAGGGAAAGGCCAGGGCACGCACGCTCTGACTTACTGTTGGAGGGGGCTGGGCCTGCTGGGACCCCCCCAAATAAAGACCTATCCCACCATGTGTGTGTCACTACTTGAGACTCCAGGACCCCGTCTTAAAGGGAGAATGAGTGTTGAGGTCACTACAGGAGGGCTTGTTGATCAGCAGAGCCTGGGGTTCAGACAGGGAAGTGTGTGGTCCCCAGACCAGTGGTTCTCAACCTTCCTAATGCTGTGATTCTTTAGTATAGGATATCTGATGTGACAGTGACCCCCAGGGTCCTGACCTACAAGTCAAACTGCAGGTACAGCCCTAGTCCTCATAGGTGTCCAAGATAAGCTGTCTTCATAAGAACACTGACCACCGCTGATATCCTATCAGGTCTCTGGCCTAGTACTAATCTCGTTGGTTGTGGAAGATGGACAGAGCCAAGGGACTTGCTGGCTGGTTTTATCTTGGGTTGGGGTCAGGATAGGTGTACGTGGCAGGTATTATTGTGTAATCTGGCTTCAGAGAGATGGGACCCAGAAGCCAGCTTTGATCCCAGCAGAGCATGTCCCAGAGTGGTGGTGGTTAGGGAGGGAAGGTCTGGAGGATTAGCGAGCCTTTCTGAAGATCACTGAGGCCCTTTCCTTCAAGCCAAGGAAAAGCTGGTGGTTCCTCAGACACCTCCCTGGCCTTCCAGCCACTAGAGGGTGCTGCACAGTGGTGCCCTGGACCCAGCCAAATGGCTGGCTTATCTTTAGTAGACACGTGCAACTGCATATGCCTGGCACCTCACCCTTCTTGTGGAGCTCTTAGGAGAACCTGCTTGAGTCAGAGCTGGCTACCTGTGGTGTAACTGGGATTCTGTCCATCAACAAGGACACACCTAGCCCCCCGCAACTGCAGGTGAAGCCCCAGTCATGTGCTTCCCCTGGGGTCTCAAGGCAGGCACTGTGGCTCTAAACCTGTGGCTCTTAACATCTGGAAGACAGGACACAGTGAGGGATTTAGAAAGTAGTTCTGTTTAGGATTCACCTCCAGAGCAGTAGTCCCCTCCCCCCTGAGAAGCAAAGAGACATTCACATCATCCAGGCTGTCCATACAAGCCAACCAAAGCGTAACAAGTACTAGCTGCGTGGGCCTCAGAACCCAGAATGGCACAGAAGCAAATGCTCACCTGTGGCCCTAAAGGCTTCTCAGTTCCTGAGATGAGATGGATACAGGGTCAACTTTGTTATAAACACAACCTGAAAACCATGGTGTCTTTTGAGACCTAGTCCCCAGCTGGCAGGCAGAGACAAAGCCCAGGGCCTTTGTAAAACAAAGACTCATTGATGGGGCAGGACCCCACATGGACTCAGCAACTCGTCGGTCACTTCTCCAAGCAGATGTCAGTCAAACCCTCTCCAGCCCTTGGTCCACGTACTCAGTGCCATCCTAGTCCATAAGGCAGAATACAAGTGGGCAGGAGGGCCAGGCAGGATAAATAGCAGTACTGAGGTTTGTAGAGGCCATCACTGTAAAGTCTCATATGGAGGCTCACCGTGAGCCAGCTTTTCCACACCCCAACTGGGGTCTGGGGAAGAAGCACCTTGGCAAACCTTAAGCGAGTAAGGACAGGCTGGTGGGGTGACACACACCTGTCAGCACTCTGAAAAGTGGAGTCAGAAGGGTCAGCTCAAGGTCATCCTCAGCACATACAGACTTCTACAGCCTAGGTCATATGAGCCGTTGTCTCCAAAAGACAAAATTAAAATACACCCACCCTCCTGGATGTGCACATGCCAGAGAAATTGAGACACCTCCCCCAAAGGGAGATATGCAGTGGACACCCAGGTTGTATGTATGTAGATCAGAACCTGAGAAGCCCCTTTTCCTACAGGCCAGGAAAGCCATAGCACAGATCCTGCCAGCTACGGAGGCCAATTTTGCATTGCTGAATGCTGCTGGGGCAGCTTCCCCAACTGGCCTATCCCTTCCCTGACCTGGCCTGGTTCTGACTCCATTCAAAATACCCCAGAATCTTGAATAGGAAATGACTGGTTAGTGTTGAGAGGGCAGGGGAGAGTCTAAAGGAGACCCTTGAAGCAAACGATTTGATCCCTAGGATCATTGGGTTGTTCGTTTATTGGCTTGTTTTTCCAAAGGTCATGATGAAGTTTTTCATGTGGTCGGGCAGTGGTGGTGCACGCTTTTAATCCCAGCACTTAGGAGGCAGAGGCAGGCGGATTTCTGAGTTCCAGGCCAACCTGGTCTACAGAGTGTGTTCCAGGACAGCCAGGGCTACATAGAAAAACCCTGTCTCAAAAATCCAAAAAAAAAAAAAAAAGTTGTGTATCTGGGGGGAGGGGTGCAGGAGAACTATAGGGCTGAACTGAAATTACAAGTGTGTACGACCACATTCAGGCATTGATTAATTGATTGGCAGGGTCTCATCAAGTAGCACTAGTTAGTCTGCAATTTACTATGAAGATCAGGCTGGCCTAAAACTTAGAGATCTACCTGTCTCTGCTACCCAAAGGCTGGGATTGAAACTAGAGAGTAGAGAGGTCTCCGCAGTTTAAGAGCATTTATGGCTCTTACAGCGAGCAGACCTGGGTTTGGTTCCCAGAATCCACATGGTGGCAAACAATCATTCATAGCTCCAAATAACTCCAGCTCCAGGGGAATCGAACACCCTCTTCTGGCTTCGTTAGGGACCATGCTTGCACATGGTGTACATACATATGTACAAATAAGATGAGATAAATACATCTAAAAGACAAAAAAGTAGCTAAATAGATAAATAAGAACAGCTCCAGAGGAATGACACTCAAGGTTGACCTCTGGCTTCTGCACATGTGCACGCGCGCGTGTGCACACACACACACACATACACACACAGCAGCAGCAGCAGCAGCAGCAGCAGCAGCAGCGGCCCTGAACCAGTCACTTACTGAATATCTGAATATCGAAAGAATCTCTGGGGCAGGTGTCAGTGTGGGTATGGGGAGACCAGGCAGCCATAGCTAGTTTCTACTCATTGAAAACACCAGGCTCACAGTAGCAAATCAACAAGATCCCCAAGTGCAGACACAGGCCCAAGATCTCTGAGTCCTAACATCCTTTGTAACCCCTGGGCTGGCAGAGCAGTCTCCTGGCATGGCAGGTCCTCTGACAGCCAGTAGCCATGCTGCCTCCTCCTCTGCACTCAACCACGAATCCTGGAGCTCTGGCGACCTGCCCGGCTGACATCTTCCCAGGGTGAACATAAAAGATCCCCCTTCATCTGGAACAGGCATGTGCCCTGGGGCGGAGCACAGTCTGGCACTGTCAACTGTGATGTTCAAAAGTGGAGGCCAGAGGGGTGCCTAGGGCAGCTCCGGAGTCCCCAGGGTCGGGGCAGCCCATCTGTGTCAGATGAGGACATGCAGCTGGCATGGCACATCTGACACCACGCGACACCTACTGTGAGCAGGAAGAAATCATAGCCCCATTCTTGTGACACTCAACCTATTTGGCATAGCTAATTCAGTATAAGGTCAGGCCAGACACAGTGAAAGCTGTAGGGACATTGACAACCCATAAAGGGCTGGAAGGGTCCAAGGAAAGCTAAGAGGGACCTGGGGGATCTAAGGGTCTAGAGGGGATCCAGAAGCATCCAGGAGAGTCTGTAAGAGGTCGGAAGGATTTAAGAGTGATCTTAGATTGTTCCAGGGAAATAAGGAGGAGGGAGGTCAGGAAAATTAAGTATGCCTAGAGGGGAAATAAGAAGGTCCCAAGAGTCCCCTGCTGGAGAATTGTCTTCCCACCAGTTCTCAGCTATCTTTCCCCTGTATTGCCTCCCTTACCCCCAATCTCCTGTCATAAAATCCTCTCCACTCTGGTGATGAAGGGTGGGAACCTAGAGTCAAATCTAGTGTCACCTGGCTCCAGTCTCACCACATAGCCTCAAGCCACAGCCTTAGGACCCCCCAGGAGCCAATGTCTCCCAGGAGTTGGGGTGAAGTGTGGAATGTAGCTGAAGCCTGAGTCAGAGGCAGGGAGTGTAAGGGGCGGGTATGTGTACAGAGGCAGGAATTGAGCCAGGGTCCCCTGGAGACCTCTAAGGACCACTAAACCTGGGATCCTCACTATGCTGAAGGGCACCTTTTGAGGGTGAAGTCGCCAGAAGCCACAGGAGGTTCTATCTACTGTTTTTGTTGCCTGACCGTGCCTCAGTTTCCCCACAAATGGGGCTTGGAGATGGGCTGAGCTTAGAACCCAGAATGATCTCAGCCCTTCCCACAAATATTCGTAGCTTTCTGCCTTGAGGCGGTGAAAGCGACAGAGCCAGGGATATGGTGGCCTCCGGGAACACACTTTTATTATGGAATCTGCCACCTTGAACCGAGAAAGGGGTTGGCACCCGCGGGGTTAACGTCAGCGGTTGCCCCGCCCGCGGTGTCCTCGAGGTCGCGGAGGAACCCCAGAGTAGACCAGGGCCTGGTCTGCATCGTGCGCCAAGGCAGAGGCCCGCCGGCTGGGCTCTGTGACCTTGGGTTCGTCCTTGGCCTCAGTTTCCCCTTGGGAATCAAACCTGAGCGCATCTCCAAGGTCTCAAGGGGCTGACTGACCTTGAGCCCGCTAGCTGGCCGCAGCCTCAGTTTCCCCATCCATCCCTGTGTAGGGTGGGGGTGGCTCAGGTGGAGGCGGGGCTCCCGCCCCCGCCCCACCCCCGCGATCAGAGGCTCCACCCCCGGCTCCGCCCTCCCTCGGGCTCGGCCGGCGGCGGCGGCGGCCGCTCCGCTCCGCACTGCCCGGCGCCGCCTCGCCATGGATGCGCGCGGGGGCGGCGGGCGGCCGGGCGATAGTCCGGGCGCGACCCCTACGCCGGGGCCGCCGCCACCGCCGCCGCCGCCCGCGCCCCCTCAGCCTCAGCCACCACCCGCGCCACCCCCGAACCCCACGACCCCCTCGCACCCGGAGTCGGCGGACGAGCCCGGCCCGCGCGCCCGGCTCTGCAGCCGCGACAGCTCCTGCACCCCTGGCGCGGCCAAGGGCGGCGCGAATGGCGAGTGCGGGCGCGGGGAGCCGCAGTGCAGCCCCGAGGGCCCCGCGCGCGGCCCCAAGGTTTCGTTCTCATGCCGCGGGGCGGCCTCGGGGCCCGCGGCGGCCGAGGAGGCGGGCAGCGAGGAGGCGGGCCCGGCGGGTGAGCCGCGCGGCAGCCAGGCTAGCTTCCTGCAGCGCCAATTCGGGGCGCTCCTGCAGCCTGGCGTCAACAAGTTCTCCCTGCGGATGTTCGGCAGCCAGAAGGCCGTGGAGCGCGAGCAGGAACGCGTGAAGTCGGCGGGGGCCTGGATCATCCACCCCTACAGCGACTTCAGGTGCCGCCTCCGGGAGGGGCCCGTCCTTGGCGCGCCCGAGAGAGGGCGGGGCGCCACGTCCCGGATGGTGACCTCCGGGTGGTGGCAGTTGGAGCGACCGGGCCGAGGATAGGGGGTAGTCCCCTCGCAGTGACCTCGGGCGTGACCCGGACCCGCCCCCGAGGGACCCTGGTGTACAGAGGCTCCGCCCTTTTGGGGGTCTGGAGTGAGGGGGTTCCTGGCGTTCCCCCTCCCGCGCGCCCTGGTTGCAGTGGGCGAGAGCCGCGGCCTCAGGGCCAGGGTCTGGGCGCACAGGGGTGGAGAGGACGAATAGAGGGGAACGTGGGCGCCCGTAGGCCGCGGAGCAGAAACGAGAGTGGAAGGATGGGCAGAAAGGAAAAAGGAAGAAGAAGGAGGAGGAAAGAAAAGAAGGGAAGGAAGGAAGAAGGAAGGGCGCATGAGAAAGGACGCGCCCGGGAGGCCTCGGGGAGGGGGTTATTAAGCGAGCGCCGCGCGTTCCCACGGTCTCCGCTTGCGCCCGAGGCAGATGCGTTCCGAGTAACCACACATTCCGGGTGCGTGGCTATGGACGTGGCCTGAGTTGGCTGCTGCGTGCAGCGATAGGAGCTGGTGTAGGGCCATGACCCGAGTATTTGCGTCTGTCTCTCCTTCCCGGGCGAGCTTGTGATACGATGCCCGAGAGGGACTGGGGGGGGTGGGGGGGCGTGTCCCTAGGGGTGTGGCTGGTGGGCCTCTAGAAGTACCTGTTGGGATGCTGGCTGTGTGCGCGCGTGTGTACCGGGTGGGTGTACACCCGCGGGCCGTAGGGAGAGCTGCGTGCAGGGAATGCAGGCTAATGTCCCTATCTGCGATGACTTGTTAGGGTGCGAGATTTGAAGACAGGATGCTTCCCTATCCCGGGAAACTAACTGTAGCTTGAAGTTTCAGGACCACGGACAGCTCCGGGACCTGTGGCGGCTCCAAGTGCTTGTCACTTTTCAAGTGCTTGATAATTGAGCAAATAGAGATCCATGAACAGCCTTCCCGAGACCAGAATGCCACCTTTACCAGGAACCTAGGTGTGGGGAAGATGTCCAGGGGTTAGGGCCCAACAGGAGTTGTTCTCACATATCCTAGCCTAAGTGCCAGGCTCAGCATTGCCCTACAGACTTCCAGAATTGGGAACTGGACCCTGGGCTTTTGCTCTGTTCCCACCCGTAGAATGACACAAGAAGAGAGGCAGGCTTGCCAAGACTTCCTAGCTGACCAGTGTGAATGGAGCCAAGTGCCAGCCAGCCAGAGAAGGCTGTGGGGGCTACTCGCTACCCTCCTACCCCAGCATCATCCTTATGCCCAGGTTACAGGTGGGGGCATAAGGCCACACTTAAGCTTGGGTTTTTGCCTGCAGTGGTGACGCGTGGCTGGTTTGAAGGTGCGTGGGAATGGGAGGTTTTGAGAAGAAATTGAGCTCCTGCCTTGGAGTCTTGTGGGTACAAGATGCTTGGTGGACCCTGTGCATGCTCTGGCTGCCATAAGCCCTGAACTATGGAGAGGTTCATGGACCCAACAGTCTTGCCTGGAGAACTAGAGCAGACAGAAGGGGGGCGGAGGTGTACCTGGGGTTAGAGGAGTCAGTGTGGCCATCAGATTTCAAAGCTGACACTGGGACTGGGGACTTGTGCCCCTTCCAGAACTTTCCAATTGAACGTTGACCAAGATGGACTCCAGAGCCTCTCAGGGCTGTTGGAAACACCAAGTGTGTTGAGTGTTGACTGAGACATTGATTGATAGGTTTTCGCTATCCTGGGATGAAACCCAGGCTAGCGATCTACTGGTGAACCTGGCACACCCTCAGCTCACTTTCTATTTTTTGTTCTGAGACAGGATTTCACTAAGTTGCTCAGTGGCCTTGAATTGAGCATCCTCCTGCCTCAGTTTCCTGAGTAACTGGGAAAACAGGTGTGTGTACCACTAAGCCCAACAGTACTAATTGAACATTAAAAAAAAGAAGATCCAGCTGGGCAGTGGTGGCGCACGCCTTTAATCCTGGCACTTGGGAGGCGGATTTCTGAGTTCGAGGCCAGCCTGGTCTACAGAGTGAGTTCCAGGACAGCCAAGGCTACACAGAGAAACCCTGTCTCAAAAAAACAAAACAAAACAAAACAAAAAACCAAACAAACAAAAAAAGAAGATCCTACCCTGAGGATAGGAAAAGAAAGGCCATTCAGACATTATTATGCCTCAAGTGGGCAATATATACATATATAATATATATATATTTTTAAATTCTTTTTTTTTCTTTCGAGACAGTGTTTCTCTGTGTAGCCCTGGCTGTCCTGGAAGTCGCTCTGTAGACCAGGCTGGCCTCAACCTCAGAAATCCGCCTGCCTCTGCCTCCCAAGTGCTGGGATTAAAGGTGTGCACCACCACCACCAGGCTACTTTTAAATTCTTATGCAGAATAGTGGGCAGGGACCTTCCATCCCTATCCAGGGCTGAGCAGATACCTGGCTCTGACTTGGTTCCCCAGTGGCTCAGTCCTGTGACTTGGCTGGCATGCCTGACATCCGGATGGGACTTTGCTGGTTGGTGACTGGCCCTCCTTGCCTAGGCAGGAGCAGGAGGAGGAGTCATTGAAGGCACTGAGGAGTCAGGGCTGTGGGATGTCAGGGCCCTTGGGTATTGGTTGCCTGCAGCATGCAGTCCACAAGGACCTAGAGGAGCCAGGTTCTTGGCAGAATTCCATCCTAGAGTCTCCTAGGACACAGGGTGCCTGGAGGATCACTTTAGGCCTCTCTGCCTCAACTTCTCAGGATTCGAGGAGGTTGTGGTGTGGGGGACAGGGACAGGTGTCTGATGTGTCTGGAAGGATCTTCTACCCTCTTACTTAATTGATAGAACTCTGTTCCAATGGTGCTCAGACACCTAAAAATGATTAGTATTTCAATATTTATTCCATTTACATATTGTGTCTGGGGGCACTACACAGTACCTATGTGTTAGTCAGAGGGCAGGATGTAGAGTCAGCTGTCACTCACTTTGTGGGTCCTAGGATCCAATCAGTTCATCAGGTTTGGTGGCAGGCATTTTTATTCAATGAGCTATCTCATTGCTCCCACTTTTTTCCTTAAAAACATGGGGGTGGTACTGGGTCTCCTGAAGCTGAAGCTTGTCTTAAACTCACTATAATGGAGGATGACCTTGAACTCCTGATTCTCCTGAGTGCTAGAGTGAAAGGAATGGCCCACCAAGCTCAGTTTCTGTGTTGCTGGAATTGTGACCCAGGCTTTGCACATGTTAGGAGAGTGTGCTACCCTCTGACATCCCAATTTGCAATCTCATTCTGTAGCCCAGGCTGACCTCCCACTTACAGCAATCCTCCTGCTTCACCCTCCCAAGTGCTAGAATCACTACAGTCACCATCTCACCCAGTTTTACCTGCTTCTTCTAAGCGTCAGCCCTGGCCCCGAGAAGGTTGATGGAGAAGCTTTCAGTTTGAGGGTTCTTGGGGGGAAGTGTTCCAGGCCTGGATGGCCATGCTCAAGCTGGGAATGAGAGCAGCCGTGATACCTGGGAAAGGAAGAGAGGAGAGCCAGACAGCCTCAGAAGCCCATAGATCCAGCCCAGACCTATGGATGCTGGCTGTGAGGCTGCCACATCCTCCTCCACCCCTCACTAGATGACCAGGGGTCAGTGTGAGGTCAGGGTGTTGGGTCCTGCATGTAAATCCCTGGAAATGTGCCCTATATCAAGGTCCTAGAATAAATCCGTATTATCAGGGAGGATATGAGGTTTGGGCATGCACCTGCTTCCCAGATGGGAGTGTTGGGACCTGAAGCTCTCCAGGCTAAGAAAGAAAGCCTCTGGGGAGGGCTTGAGATCAGGATGGGTAAGGCCCCCTCTTCCTAGGACCTGCATCCCAAGGCCATCACTTCAGGGTTTCTGCCGGGACTCCTTTCCTTGCCCTGGCCTGGTCTGCCTCCAATGTACACTCAAGTACAGTAAGAGACGCCTCTACCCTCCACTAGCCACCCTGACATCATTCCTGAGTGTCACACACGCAGATTGTCCACTCGCTCAGGCCAGTATCTCCCACCCCTCTACCTCCACCTGGGAAGCCCCACCCACAGTGAGTAGCCTCAGGGCCTTTGTACCCGCTGTGCTGTTCTGACTGCCTGGGCACTACCTCTCCCTGAGACCATCAGCTTTTGAGTGCCACCTCCTTCAAACAGCATTCCCGAACATTGTGCCCAGGCCCATCTCCCACACCCTGGCATCCAGCACAAATCCTACTTGATGGACATTTTCTCCTCAACCAACTCCCATAGGAGCCAGGCGTTGGGGAGCAGTATGTGTGTGGCCATCTACATTTCCTGGTCAGTTCATGTCCCTGGCGCTTGGTGTGTGATAAACCTTTACACGTGTCTGCACCCTGGGACTGCAGCTGTCTTTGCACCGGGGTTTCCAGCCCTAACCCTGACACCTGCTCTGAGGACTCAGTGGGCTCAGGCCCTGATCCTCTGTCCAAGCCTGGCCTGTAATCCCTGACCTCCGGCCTCTAATCCATCCAGCTTTGCTTGGAGCCGTGATCCCAGAGGGCTTTTGGCCACATCTTGGATCTGCCTAGAAGACGTGGCTGTCATTGTTGGTTTATCGAGGCCTGACCGTGGCTTTGAGGGCTCAGTTGTTGGCTCCTAGGATTCAAGCTGCTCCAAGTGGGAGCTGTGACCCATCCCAGAAGAATCCAGCTAAGAATGGCAGGGTCTTTTCTGTGTTATCCATGGGCCTCAGAGCTCAGAGTGGCTGTAGAGCTGAGCGGGAACAAAGTTCATTTGGTGAGAGCTATCCAAAACTCACCTATGGGTGGGAGAGGGCTCAGGCTGACAGTCAGCAAGGGAGACTTCTTCTCTTGTCTCCCAGTGAATCTGACCTCTGACCCCTGAGCTGGGTCCACAGCATGGTCCTGAGAGTCCTCACAGAATTAGGTAGTCATCACAACTCATTGTTGTTTATTGGGGAATTTATTTGTTTTGTTTGAGACAGAGTCTCACGTAGCCTATGTTGGCCCCAAACTCACAATGTAGCTAAGGATGTCTCATGTAGCCTATGCTGGCCTCAAACTCACTGTGTAGCTAAGGATGTCTCACGTAGCCTATGCTGGTGTCAAACACACTGTGTAGCTAAGGATGTCTTCCAACTCTTGATTCTCTTATCTCAACTTCCAGAGGGTTGGGCTGACAGGCATACACCTTTTAGAGGACTGAACTGGGTGCAGATGTCCCTGAGGTCCCTGCTTGAGGCAGGGCAGATAAAGCCTGGAGCCTCAGAGAAGGTGGGATACTACACAAGGAAGCACAGCCTAGGAGAGAAGCCAGAGCTGTGTCTGGTCCACCCACCATCCCAGGTCCTGTCTCCTCAAGCTTGATGTCTCTCAGGGCTTGGGGTTGGTGATGTGGAGGTGAGGGAGGGGGCCTCTGCAGAGTCCTAGGGATCCAGATGTGCTTGGCTCGATTTCCCTTGGTGTGGGACCTCTGACCCCTCCCTTCCCATCCCTGACTATATCTGTGGGGACCAGTTGACTGGTGAGGATGAAGGCCAGAGACACGAGTGTTAGAGCAGGCAGGCCCCATCCTACCAGGGACACAAGGACAACAGCCACCTGTTCTCCTCAGGCCCTGGGGGAAAGCAGGCCATACCATGTGACCTGGAGATGCAGTCCCTAAGGGAGGTTCCTGGACAGCGTGGCTGTGGATAGAGAACAGGCCAGTCTGAGTCCTGGGCCCCACTTAACTCTGGGTAAATCCCCGGCCTCAGTGGAAAGTCTGCCTGCCCCTGAATACCCCAGGAAGGGAAGAAGAGAAGCTTGAGGGCAGCTGCAGGCTTAGAAAGAGATGCCTGCTTTAGGGTTTCAGTTGACTCTAGGTCTCTCTGATAGTTTCTAAGCCTCCTGCCCACCACCATTGAAAGCCTCTACTCCCAGTGGTTTCTGGATCCCCTTGGTGGTTTCTAGGCCCCCCCCCCTTATTTCATTTCCAGATTTCCACTGCCATGGGTGGCTGCTGTGTCCACCAATGGCGATTTTTAGTCTCCGTTGACCTTTGGTTGCTCTTTTTTGATTGTTTTACTCAATGGCTCTTTCTCCAAAGAGAAAGCGTCCTCAGTCCAGAGAGGAAAAGGTTGGCCCGAACTACATGGCAGAATCTGGAAATGGCAGTTCAGAGTGCCTATTGACGAACAGGATCTCTCATCATGGTCTGAGCCGCCAACGCTGTCTAGATCCACGGCAGTTTGAAAGTGGTTATTTATGGCTGAAAGATGCCCTGTGGTGCTCCTGAAGAGAAGTGGGGTTTGCTTCCTCCTCGGTGGGCTGTAATTCTGGCTCCTGGGGAGCCAGACCCCCTCTTCTGGCTCCTTGCACATGCACAGGACCTCCCAGACATAACAAACAATTTAAAAAGAAAAACACAAACTCTAAATCTGTTATTTGATGTTGCTCCTGAGGTTAGGTGATGTTATCCTGAGCTCGGGAGGTCTTGTCCCCACCAAGGGTGGTGGTG
Source organism: Mastomys coucha (assembly GCF_008632895.1). Classification (NCBI taxonomy): domain Eukaryota; kingdom Metazoa; phylum Chordata; class Mammalia; order Rodentia; family Muridae; genus Mastomys; species Mastomys coucha. The sequence continues at coordinate 2,478,927 of NW_022196910.1, read as the reverse complement.
AGGGACATCACACATCGATAGAATCCCAAAGCCTTCCCACTAAAGGGCTTCACCCCATATGGGCTGAAGACAGAAGAGCTTGTCCAAGGTCACTCGTGCATGGCAGGTGCCAGCACAAAGCTGTGCTGACAGACACTGGGTGTTGCCAGCTGTTGGCTCTCAGTCTGAGCTGCTGTAAATGCCCCAGTACAAATCACTTTTTAATTTTTTTTTTTCTCTCTTCTTTGGACTGTTTCCTTGAGCTCAGTTCTCTGAAGTGCTGGTCGCCTGCTGGGCATGGTGTTTATAACTGTGCCCATGAAGTGCAGGCCAGCAGAAGGAGCCAGCTCCCAGCAAGCGCTGAGACATCAGCTCCAGACACTGCACCCCCCCCCCGACACGTCACTCCTTTGAGCTGATTCCGGCCAGTGCCCCAGGTTTCATGCTCTAGAAACAGTGGGCTCTGTGCCTATGGGAAGCCCCAAATTCCAGGGGATGGTGACAGACCTCAAGGGGACTGATACTGTCTAGGTGTGCAGAGACACCTCTCCATTTTTGTTTGTTTGGTTTGAGACGGGGTCTCACTATGTATCCCTAGCTGTCCTCAAACTTGCTCTGTAGACCATGTTGGCCTCGAACTCACAGAGAGCCATCTGCCTCCTCCTCTCAAGTGCTGGGATGACATCTGTTTCCACCGTACCCAGTTCTCCAAAGTGTTTCTTGAGGTGACCAGCTGTGCCCTACAAGAGCTGAGGCCTCACCATGGTGTGAGCCGGCGGAAGCCCTGACCCTGTGCCCACCTGCTCTCAGCCTCCCACCCATGCCCAGCAGTGTGCCATCTCCCAGCTCACAAGCGCTTCCATCCTTTCCAAAAGCCAGACTTGTGCCAGGCACATTGTCCCTCTTTGGTCATGTGAAGTGTTTGGTCTATTTTGAGCCTTCTCTGCGGTCTGGAGGTACCTTCAAGGCAAGGTCAGAGTGGGTCAGAGAAAGCGACCCTGGCTGCCTGGGGTCATGAGTCTTCTTTGAGGAAATCCTGTCCTTGTCATGCAGCAAGATCTGGAGTCTCAGGGGCTGTTTTATGATCTGGGGTCCCAGAGAAAGACCCCTTAGGGTTGGGGCCCCAGAAAGAGACCCTCTTAGGGCTGGGGTCTGAGAAAGAGCCCACCTTGGGTTGAGGTCTCAGAGAGAAATCACCTTGCATTGGGGTCCCAGGGACCCACCTTAGGGTTGGGGGTCCCAGAGACAACCTTGGAATGGGATCCCAGAAAAAGACCACTCTAGATTGGGATCCCATAGAGAGATCACCTTAGGTTGAAGTCTCAGAGACCACCTTAGGTTGCAGTCCTGGAGACCCACCTTTGTTTGGGTTGGGGCCCCAGAAAGAGATCACATTAGGTTGGAGTTCCAGAGGGAGACCACCTTGGGGTGGGGGTCCCTGACAGACCACCTTGGGGTGGGGGGTCCCTGACAGACCACCTTGGGGTTGGGGCCCCTGACAGACCACCTTGGGGTGAGGAAGAGGGCCCTGCTGACGCCAAGACCAAGAGCTGTGAGCATCCTGCCCCTCTCCAGGTTCTACTGGGACTTCACCATGCTGTTGTTCATGGTGGGAAATCTCATCATCATTCCCGTGGGCATCACTTTCTTCAAGGACGAGACTACCGCGCCCTGGATCGTCTTCAACGTAGTCTCAGACACCTTCTTCCTCATGGACTTGGTGCTGAACTTCCGCACCGGCATTGTTATTGAGGACAACACGGAGATCATCCTGGACCCCGAGAAGATAAAGAAAAAGTACCTGCGTACATGGTTCGTGGTAGACTTCGTGTCGTCCATCCCAGTGGACTACATCTTCCTCATCGTGGAGAAGGGAATCGACTCCGAGGTCTACAAGACGGCGCGTGCGCTGCGCATCGTGCGCTTCACCAAGATCCTCAGTCTGCTGCGGCTGCTGCGTCTATCACGGCTCATCCGATATATTCACCAGTGGGAGGAGGTGAGGGGCGGGGAGAGGACCAAGCATGGGCAGAGCCCCAGTAACGTGGTCATGGGTACCTTGCATCTGGGCAGGATCAGATCTATAATTGAATCCGGGGCCACCAGAGCTGTGGAGTTGGAGAATGCTGGGCTTGGGGTGTTGACGGGGCCTTGAGTGTAGACAGGGCAGGAGCATGATCACGGGGTGTTAGAGACGACTAAGTCTAGGGGCTGGAGATGAGGCCTTGGGTGTGGGAGTGAAACCTCAAGCTTGGGTGGGACTAAAGTCTATTTGGTGGGAGGAGCCTATGATCTGAGGGTGGGACCTTGGTGTGGGTGTGGCCATGGCTTTAGGACCAGAGCTTTAATTTGGAGTGCGGAAGAGAGAGACATGTACACCATTGCTCTGGGTGTGGAGCCTCGTTACAAGTAACAGACCGGAGCTGTGGGTCTAGGGCTTTGGGATGTGGCTGGGTCAAAACTACAGGGAGAGAACCTCACTCTGGGACAGGGCCAGAGCTATGGTGTAGGACCCATGTGGATGCAGATCCTGTCAAGGCAGGGCTTTGGGTTGTGGGTGTGGTCAAGAGGAACCGGGCTAAGGCCTCTCTCAGGAGCTAAGATGGGTTTCTTAGGGTGGATCAAAGCTGTATAGTGGGGGGCCTTGAGTGCCACTGGTGGGGGAGTAAAGCTGTAAGGAGGACTGGCAAGGGCATTTGGCAGGACCCTTACTGTTAGAGCCTTAAGGGAAGTGGGGGAGGGCATAACAGATATGTCTGGGATAGAGGCCCAGGGTGGGATCCCAGGGAAATGTGCAAAGTCTGTAAAGGGGGTGGAGGGTAAGTGGGGGGATGCTCGTTTTTAGATGGAGGATGAGGGACGGGGTGGGGGGACATCTCACATGTGATTATAGGCTCAGAAGCAAGACTGGGGGACAGATAGTCTTGGGGGCCCCCATGAAACCCCTCCTACCCCATGGGGTCATACAGTGAGGACCTTCAGGATACTCGAATTTGGGGAGACCTTTAGACAACCTCACCAAGTGTTACCGTGCTTCTTCTTACGCCCTGAAAGATGTGGGGGAAAGACGTTCAGATTTCTCCAGTCACCTACTCCCGAATCCAAGATCTCAGCCCTGAATCTGACCCGTTCCTGCTTCTGCAACCATTGGGAGGAACTTACAGGGGCTGGCATGTGGAGACAGGACTTGGGCAGGATGAGGAAGGTCATTTGGACGGGTTGTGGGTGAGACAGAATTAGCTTGTTAAGGGTACATAGACTTTCACTAACCCTGGACAGAGGGGGACAGTACTCAGCAGGTAGCGTTTGGGATCTGGGATAGACGTTGGGGAGGGCCTGGGACTCTCATGGTCACACACCCCCTCTCAGATTTTCCACATGACCTACGACCTGGCAAGTGCAGTGATGCGCATCTGTAACCTGATCAGCATGATGCTACTGCTCTGCCACTGGGACGGTTGCCTGCAGTTCCTGGTGCCCATGCTGCAAGACTTCCCCAGTGACTGCTGGGTGTCCATCAACAACATGGTGGTGAGTGCTCCCTGGCAGAGCCTACGTGTGCAAGCGCCCCCTGGCTGCCTCCAGGGACAGCGCAGCTCCCATTTACCCTTGTGCCCTGTGGCTGCTAGCACTGCCTAAGGTGCTCTATGGGCAGCAAAGCACCCACCTGCTATGACAGCTGATACCCACTAGTGGCCCCTAGTCACCCCCAGAGGCAGTGGGCCTTGTGTGCACTTGCCCCTGTGCCCAATATTTGCCAGTGTCCCTTGGTCCTCCTCCTAAGGCAGCTCAGCTAGCATACCTTGGGCCTCCTGAGACAGCTCAGGAGCCATTTTTCCACATCACACAGATAACTAACTACTCAGCAACCTTCTTACTATAAAAATATTTTACTTTAAGCCAGACAGCGGTGGCACATGCCTTTAATCCCAGCACTTGGGAGGCAGAGGCAGGTGGATTTCAGAGTTCGAGGCCAGCCTGGTCTACAGAGTTCCAGGACAGCCAGGGATACACAGAGAAACCCTGTCTCGAAAAACAAAAATAAAAACAAAAAAACCTTATTTCATTTTTTGCATGTGTTTGTCTGTATGTGCACCATGGTGGTCAGAAGAGGGTGCCCAATCCCCTGGAATTAGAGTTATAGATGTGAGTGCTGAGAACTGAACTGGGGTCTTCTATAAGAGCAACAAGTACTCTTAACAGCCGAGCTTTCTCTCCAGCCCCCTTTGTTTAAAAGATTTCACATAGCAAGGCAGTGGGGGCGCATGCCTTTAATCCCAGCACTTGGGAGGCAGAGGCAGGTGGATTTCTGAGTTTGAGGCCAGCCTGGTCTACAGAGTGAGTTCCAGGACAGTCAAGGCTCGAAAAACAACAACAACAACAACCACAAAAAGATTTCACATTAGGTTTATTTATTGTCATTTTTAAATTATGTATGTGTGGGTGGATATGTGCACATGAGTGCAATGCCCTCAGAGGCCAGAAGAGGGCATCAGATCCCCTGAAGCTGGAGTTACAGGTGATTGTGAATGACCATGTGAGTTCTGGGAACCCTACTCAGGCTCTCTGACAAAACAGCCAGTGTTCTTACCTGCTAAGCCATCTCTCTAGTCACTCTTACGTTTGTAGTCATCATATGTAGCCCAGGCTGGCCTCAAATTCACTAGGTAGCTGAGGATGACCTTGAACTCACAATCATCTTGCCTCTACCTCTGGAGTGCTGGGACAGCAGGTGTGCGTGTCCACTGCAGTTTCCCTTTTGTCTTTATACAAATGCACTTAAAGTAAAACAACCTTCAGATGTTAAGGTTGTTTCCACAAGCCTGAAGAAGTAACAGCTCCAAGTACCTGTTCTCCCTATGTCTGTATGACAGACAACTAAGGAGGCTGTAGAGCCCAGGGAAGAGCCTCTGCCAGCTTCTAAGAGAAGCAGATGCAGGGATAGCAAGTTCAAGGACAGCATGGGCAAAGTAGCAATTCTGTCTCAAAATGGAAAGTAAAGAGAGGGCTAAGGGTGGCTCAGCAATACAGCCCTGCCTAGAGTCCCCCAGTGAGGGGCTGGGAGTGTGGTCAGGGGCAGAGCCCTGCCTAGAATCCCCCACTAGGGGCAGAAGGCGTGGCTCAGGGACAAGCACCTGCGTAGCATCCCTGAGGTCAGAACTGTGAAAGTGGTTGGGGGGGGCGGGCAGTCTTCAGGGAGTGTTGCAGCCCAGGCCAGGGACAAACTAAAGCTTGGTGTGTGTTGGTCAGGACACAGCAGGCAGGCATCAATGGAGTCAGAAGCAGGGTAGGGAGAACCCACAAGCGCCCTTCCTAGGAGCCTGGCACAGCTGCCTCGGCTGAGGAGCCCATTGTCCAGCCACTGCCTGCACAAGCGGTTCCATTTCCTGCATGGGCCCAGTGCCCCATCCCCCTCTGACTGGGTCAAGTGAGGACGTCTAGGGATGGGCCTCTCCCCCTCTGCCCTTTGGGTATTATTCCAGTGTCCCAGGACCCTGGAATGGGCATTCTTGACCTTGAGGCTGCTTTGGCCAGAGTGCTGCCCCTGTGGGGCTTAGTTTCCCCCAAAGTGAAGGGGCGCTGGCGTCAGGCTTGTCCCTGATGTTGCGTCACTGAGACTTCTGAATGCCCATGTCCTTTGCCTGAGACTGCCTTGGGTACTTCTGACTATGGGAGCTAACCCCCCTCTCAAGTGCTCGTAGGAGAGCAGGCAGGAAGGTTCAAGGGACTCCCCCAACCATCTCTGTTGATGTTGCAGAACCACTCATGGAGTGAACTCTACTCGTTCGCGCTCTTCAAGGCCATGAGCCACATGCTTTGCATTGGCTATGGGCGGCAGGCACCTGAGAGCATGACGGACATCTGGCTGACCATGCTCAGCATGATCGTAGGCGCCACCTGCTATGCCATGTTCATTGGGCATGCCACTGCGCTTATCCAGTCCCTGGATTCGTCACGGCGCCAATACCAGGAGAAGGTCAGAGGAGGGAGGCGATGCCTTCGGTCAGAATGGGGAGGTGGCCCTGAGTCTGGGGTTGGGGGGGAAGCAGCTCCTGGTTCTAAGGGCTCCTGTAAGAGCTCAGGACAGAGTCAAAGAGAGGATCCAGGTGGGGGTAGATGAGGGGAGGAGGAGGAGCCCATGGGGTTCAGAACCAGCAAGACCAGTCCCTGGGGTCCACTTAAGTGCTCTTGGGTGTCAGTGTCATGGGGGAGTTTGGGAAGCAGGGTGAACCTCTGGGGAGAGCAGAGTTGCAGCCATTTCCATCTGTCTTCTGCACAAGGAGTACATCCTCAGGACTGGGGACAGAGGCAGCTGCTTTGGGCCACACAGCAGCCAAAAGGGCAGGAACCTTGGCTTCAACCTCTTTGACCCTTGCTCGCTGCAATGGGTCTCAGTTCCCCACCCCCATCAGTGCCAGCCGGGTCAGCCAGGCTCTGTGCCAGGTCCCCATCCGGAAGCCTCCATCTCACCCAAACATGAGCTGGTGCTGCCACCCACCCGCCGTCACGGGGTCCGCTGAGATAAGGGCAGCTGTGGCTTGGGCAGAAATGGGGCTGGGGCAGCCCTGGGGTACTGTGCTGGGGACAGCCTGGCACCCACACCCCAGCCCTAATAGGGAGGGGCTGGCTCCGTGTTGGTCCCCAGGTCCCAGGGGCAGGGCTGTGGATGAAAGTCAACATGCACAGTGATGCTGGCACTATATATAGCCAAGTCTCAGAAATATGAGCCGGACACCTAAGGTGCTCACAGAATACACTATTTTTTTTTCATGACAGAATTTCTCTGTGTATCACTCACTGTCTGTCCTTTGAGTTCTCGGAGAACTCAAACGCACTCTGTAAACCAGGTTGTCTTTGAATTCAGAAAGATCCACCTGCCTCTGCCTCCTGAGTGCTGTGATTAAAGGCATGCACCACCACAGCCCGACATTTTGATAGACATGGTATCACATAGCCTAGAATGGCCTCAAGCTCATTATACAACAGAGGGTGACCTTGAACTCCTAACCCTCCTGCTTTGTTGGGGGCAAAGTGTGCACCACTATATCTAACCTGTTTAAACATAAATATATCTGTTAGTGGGCATGGTGTGTCAGGCTGTTATCCCAGCTTTTGGAGAGCTGAGTTAAAATTCCAGGTCAGCCTGGGCTAGAGTATGACCTGACCACACACAATAAAACAAAACATAAGGGCCTGGGGAGGGGACTGAGTGACTGCAGTGCTGGGGACTAAGTGACTGCAAGTGCTGGGGATTGAATGACTGCAAGTGCTGGGGACTGAGTGACTACAAGTGCTGGGGACTGAGTGACTGCAGTGCTGGGGACTGAGTGACTACAAGTGCTGGGGACTGAGTGACTGCAAGTGCTGGCCTGGTGTCCATGAAGACCTGGGTTTCACTCCAGCATCATAAACCTTTTGTGGTGGCACATGTCTGTCATCCCAGCACCTGAGAGGTAGAGAGGCAAGATCAGAAGTGTAAGGTTATCCTTGGCTAGTTTGAAGCCAGCCTGGGCTACATGAAACCCTGTCTCAAAACAAAGCATATCATTTGTCTTTGGTGTTGTTCAGCTTGGCATCTGTGTCCCCGGGCTGGGTGGCATGCGCTGGACCTGTCTCTGGGTTGGACACTGATCCACCTCTTCTCCCTTCAGTATAAGCAAGTAGAGCAGTACATGTCCTTCCACAAACTGCCCGCCGACTTCCGCCAGAAGATCCACGATTACTATGAACATCGATACCAGGGGAAGATGTTCGATGAGGACAGCATTCTCGGAGAGCTCAACGGGCCACTCCGTGAGGTAAGGTGCCCACGGATGGCCTCAGAACCTGGAGAGTCTCAGTCACGCCCCAGCATGCCACACACATGCAACTGCGTCCAGGGTCCATGGACAAACTGATGGGGCACGTGTGGGACCTACGGGATCAGGTTTGGCCGGCTGGTGTAAACCCAGCTGTAGGTGCTTCTGGGCATGTCTCCGTGGACTTCCCTGGACATTACCTCCTCCCCTACCAGCTTCAAACACGAGGCTACAGTCTCCCAGGTGCAGGTCATGAAACACACATCTGTGCGGCCATGCTCCCTCCAAGACCCTTGGGGAGGGTCCTTCCTGCGTCTCCTCTTATCCAGGGCCCTTACTTATTTTGTATGTGTGGGTGCTTTGCTTGCATGTGTATCTATGCACCATGTATGAACATGGTATCTATACAGGCCAGAAGAGAATATTGGACCCCCTGAATCTGGAGTTACTAGCCATTGTGAACCCCCATGTGGGTGCTGGGAATCAAACCTAGATCCCTCTATAAAGAACAGCCAGAGCTCTACTGAACTGTCTCTCCAGCCGCCACCCTCCCCCCCACCTCTTAAGATTTTATTTGATGTGTATGTGTGTGTCCACAAGTGTGTGCAGGTGTTCACAGAGGCCAGAAGAGTGTGTCTGATCCATTAGAGCTGGAGTTATATATACTGTGAGCCATCAGATCCAAACTCTGGTCCTCATGATTGAATAGCAAATACTGCTAACCACTAAGCACACAAATGTGTCCAGGTGCACATACATGTACATAGAGCCAGAAGACATCCTTGAATTTTACCCGTGAGTGTACTGTCTACCTTCTTTAAGACAGGGTCTCTCGTTGGCCTGGAACTCAGTCATTCAGCTAGGCAGGCCAGTCATCACACCCCAGGGATCCTGTCTCTGCCGTCCAAGACCTGGGGTGCCAAGCACACACTGGCCCTCTCGGCTTTTGGACGTGTTTTGAGGATGCTTGTATGGCTCACAAAGTGCATCGGTCTAACTCTTCATTCCCAAATACAGTCCCATTCAGAGGTTCTTGCTCCTAGTCTTGCCAAGGAGATGACTGGGAGAACAGTGGTGGAGTGCTCAGGGCTGAGTGTGGGATAGGTGGGCTGAAGCAAGGGCATGACATCTAGGTCCCAGGTGGAGGGCAGGGCCAGGGCAGAGGCCTCCAGGACTGAATTACAGGAGGAGGGGGTCAAGGGCTGTGTGGGGACATCCCAGTTGGCAGTCTTTGATTAATGGCCTTGGAGATAGTCAACAGAATTCGACTGTTCCTTTGTAGGGAACATAGCTCACAGGCCTTAGATGCGTGAAATCCACAGATTTGTAGGAGAGGCATGCATTTCCACTTCTGTAACTTTATCACCAGCCCAAAGGAAACATTTCTTTTCAAAACAATTTTTTTTTCCATTTACATATATTGAGTGTTTTGCCTTAATGTTTGTCTGTGCCCCGCGAGCACAGTGCCAGCAGCAGCCAAAAGAGGATCAGGAGTTCAAGGTCACCCTCACCACTTATATAGTGTCAGTCTAAGACATCCTGAGCTACATGAGCTCCTATCTCATAACAAAACACTTCTAAAGAGAAAGAAGGCCACTCCACATGCGTGGAGTGATTGGAGGGATTGGAGTTACAGAGTCCAGTTGTAATCAACCACGTGGCTGCTGGGAATCGAAACTAGGTCCTCTAGAAGAGCAACTATTGCTCCAACCCTTCTTTTTCCATTTTTGAGACAAGTTTCACTCTACAGCAGAGGATGACCTCAAGTTCATGGCAATTCTCCTGCCTCAGCCTCCCAGCCACCTGGCCGGGCTTGGATGATCACTTTTTGGTGTGTCCCTCTGACTCCCTCCTCCTTGGGAGGGTCGAGCTCAAAGCCCTGTAGTGACTCAAGGAGGCTGGTCTCATTCGCCACTGGTTTCTTGCTGGGTTTTGTTACATGAGCTTGGCAGTGACCTTGACAAGATGCAGCTGTTTAGAAAACACAAGCATGATGCATCGTGGCTGGGAACAACCTTGGGTAAATGTGGCAAAGAGAGAAAGGATGCCCTAAGAGGGCTGAGGACACATGTGGAGTGGCCTTCTTTCTCTTTAGGAGTGTTTTGTTTTGTTTTTTTTCCTGAGACAGGATCTCTCTGTATAGCCCTAGCTGTCCTGGAACTCACTCTGTAGACCAGGCTGGCCTCCAACTCAGAAATCCACCTGCCTCTGCCTTCCAAGTGCTGGGATTAAAGGCATGTGCCACCACTGCCCGGCTAGGAGTGTTTTGTTATGAGATAGCTCATATAGCTCAGGATGTCCTAGACTGTCACTATATAGGTGGTGAAGGTGACCTTGAACTACTGATCCTCCTGCCTCCACCTCCACAGAAGGCTGTGATGACAGGCTTGCATGACCTGGTTTATGCCATGCTGGGGATGGAACTCAGGGCATGCCAGGGAAGAGCTCTGGGCTCTCACCACCTCTTTTAATTCCTTTGGGTATTTTTTGTGGTCCTGTCACTTTCTCTCTAGCTATAATGGCTTTCTCTAGTCCAGTGTCACTCATCCTATGGTGGTATAGGGACTAGGGACTTTCCTGTATAACTTGAGCTCATCTTCTTTCTGGTCCTGCCTCCAGCATCTGCCTGGGAAGTTAGGGAGGGGCTGAGGGGCCACCAGGTGTTCTAGAGGAGAGCGAGGGCCTGAGTTACCAAGCCAGTCACTTAGTCACCCTCCTTCCCACCCACAGGAGATTGTGAACTTCAACTGCCGGAAGCTGGTGGCTTCCATGCCACTGTTTGCCAACGCAGACCCCAACTTTGTCACAGCCATGCTGACAAAGCTCAAATTTGAGGTCTTCCAGCCTGGAGATTACATCATCCGAGAGGGGACCATCGGGAAGAAAATGTACTTCATCCAGCATGGAGTGGTGAGCGTGCTCACCAAGGGCAACAAGGAGATGAAGCTGTCAGATGGCTCCTATTTTGGGGGTAAGCACCCTGTGCCAAGGTTGAGATCGGGATGGGATGGGACCTGAGGAGGTCCCAGGAGGGTCTGAGCGTGTGCTGGGCAGGCAGTGGCATCGATTCGCTGCTGAGGCACCACCCTTATTTTCACAGAGATCTGCCTGCTCACAAGGGGCCGGCGCACGGCCAGTGTGCGGGCTGACACCTACTGTCGCCTCTACTCCCTGAGTGTGGACAATTTCAATGAGGTGCTGGAGGAATACCCCATGATGCGGCGTGCCTTTGAGACTGTGGCCATTGACCGCTTGGACCGCATAGGTGAGCTGCTGCCAGACTGGCTAAGAGGGATGGGGAAGTAGAGGAAGGTCGGGAGGAGAGGTGAGAAAGGCCAGAATCACAGGGCTTGGTGAGAACATCTCAGGCTCAATAAACCAGGCACATTAGGGGTGTGGAATATGCTAGGCTTGTGGGGCAACATCTGAAAGGAGGCTGGAGGCCTGTGTGAGGCCTGTGGGGCAGGATGGGTCGGAGGGCACATGTCCGCACATGACAGGCAGGATGGGTCAGAGGGCATATGCCCGCACACGACAGGCACTCTACAGAATATGCTGGCTCAGCTTACAAACGGTGGACATTTATCTGCTGTATACAGCAGGCAGTTAAGGTGCACTTGCTATAGAACAAACACTCAGTACCTGGAATTTACAGGTCCCACACAACTGCACACCTTAGGTGTTAAGAACATGCCTGCTGCATGCAGTGTGAGCTGGCTGTACACAGTAGGTGCTGCACTCATGCTTACTAGGTAGGCAGGAGCTCAGGCTAGCACTGACAGTCTCCTAAACCCCTGCCCACAGGCAAGAAAAACTCCATCTTGCTGCACAAGGTTCAGCATGATCTCAGCTCAGGCGTGTTCAACAACCAGGAGAATGCCATCATCCAGGAGATTGTCAAATATGACCGTGAGATGGTGCAGCAGGCAGAGCTTGGCCAGCGCGTGGGGCTCTTCCCACCACCGCCACCACCGCAGGTCACGTCGGCCATTGCCACCTTGCAGCAGGCTGTGGCCATGAGCTTCTGCCCGCAGGTGGCCCGCCCGCTCGTGGGGCCCCTGGCGTTAGGCTCCCCACGCCTAGTGCGCCGCGCGCCCCCAGGGCCTCTGCCTCCTGCAGCCTCGCCAGGGCCACCCGCAGCAAGCCCCCCAGCTGCACCCTCGAGCCCTCGGGCACCGCGGACCTCACCCTACGGTGTGCCTGGCTCTCCGGCAACGCGTGTGGGGCCTGCATTGCCCGCACGTCGCCTGAGCCGCGCCTCGCGCCCACTGTCCGCCTCGCAGCCCTCGCTGCCCCATGGCGCGCCCACGCCCAGCCCCGCGGCCTCTGCGCGCCCGGCCAGCAGCTCCACGCCGCGCCTGGGACCCGCACCCACCGCCCGGACCGCCGCGCCCAGTCCAGACCGCAGGGACTCAACCTCGACGGGCGCTGCCGGTGGCCTCGACCCACTGGACTCTGCGCGCTCGCGCCTCTCTTCCAATTTGTGACCCTTGCGCGCCGCCCCGCGGGCCGGGCGGGGCCGTCATCCACACCAAAGCCATGCCTCGCGCCGCCCGCCCGTGCCCGTGCAGAAGCCATAGAGGGACGTAGGTAGCTTAGGAGGCGGGCGGCCCTGCGCCCGGCTGTCCCCCCATCGCCCTGCGCCCACCCCCATCGCCCCTGCCCCAGCGGCGGCCGCACGGGAGAGGGAGGGGTGCGATCACCTCGGTGCCTCAGCCCCAACCTGGGACGGGGACGGGGCGGCCCTGGCCGAGGACCTGGCTGGGCCCCGCATGTGCGGTGGCCTCTGAGGAAGAATATGGATCAAGGGCAATACTCGGCCCGCTGGCTTCCCGCTGCCCCTGGCAAGCTCACGCAATAACCAGCCCGTCCCTGCCCACGCGTCCGTGGTGACCTCTATCGGGCACCCAGGGGCGGGCTTCACGGCCAAGCCGGCGTGGGGGTGAGGCTGGGTCCCCGCCGTCGCTATGAATGTACTGACGAGCCGAGGCAGCAGTGACCCCCACGCCCCATTAACCCACAACCCCATTCCGCGCAATAAACGACAGCATTGGCGCCCAGCACAGCGTATCATTGCTCTGGTGGGTTTGCACGTCACCAGAAAGTGGCGGCTGGCATAAGTAGATACAGATTTTCATTTATTTACATTATGCACAGGTTTAGGGACAGCACAGCGTGGGTCAGCTGAAAAAGTAGGTGGATCTTATCACCTGCTCCAGATCGAAAGTACCTGTAAAGCCAAAAGTACAGAGCTAGGCTTGGGCCACCGACTCAAAGGCCAGTGTGCATGCCTCTTTTTAAACCCTTACCTGTCTGTGGCAAGGACTGTAGTGTCTCCTGCAGCTTGGTGATCAGGGCGCGCTCCGAGGGCTTTCGGGACCTGGTGCTGCAAACAAGTTAGGGTGGACATCAGTGGGGCAGCAGGTGGCAGGCAGGGCACCAGGCCACAAGAGGGGTAGCTCACCTGGAGCAGAAACGCTTCTTCAGGAACTTAGCCAGGTCTTCCAGGATGGGCTGGCTGTGTAGGCGCACAAACTGTTCGCGGCACACCTGAGGGGTTGCAGGCTCTGAGTCAGCCATGGTACAAATTCCTGGGATCAAGGCCCCATCTCCTACTTGTGGGGCTACTTGGGGCGGGGACTGGACACACCTCGTTCATCACGGGGATATCAGCGGCATGCGTCCAGAAGCAGTCGTGCACAGAGACGAAAGTCAGGCCCTTCCTAGACAGGGAGATCCTGGGTGAGACAGCTGTTTGTCCAGCTACTGCCCTGAACCTCGTTCTGACAGACGCCGTGCCCATCTGTCCCAGCACAGGGCACTCTGCCAGGGTTCCCTGGACACCTTTGGCTCCCCATTGCTCTAGGCAGTAGATGTTCAAGAAGATGGCTTCCATTTCCTCAAGCAGCTGCGGGTCTTGGAGTAGTAAAGGGAAGCCCCTGTCCCAATCCCAGTGGAGTCCGCTGTCAGGTCTGTGCCAGCAACCCCGCAACTTCCCAGCAGCACCTCCACCCTGCCCTGCCCCTCCCGCGTCAGAAGTGTCCACCTGATAGACTCGATCTACCATGTCCATGTCCCCAGAAAGCAAAACAAGGCTTGCATGCCCCAAGCAGCTAAATATCACAGAGTGAGTGCCTGAAAAGCCTAGACCCTTCATGTTTAAGAGCGTTCCCCTGGCTGGGCATGGTGGTGCACGCCTTTAATCCCAGCACTTAGGAGGCAGAGGCAGGTGGATTTCTGAGTTGGAGGCCAGCCTGGTCTATAGAGTGAGCTCCAGGACAGCCAGGGATATACAGAGAAACCCTCAAAAAACCAAAACAAACAAACAAACAAACAAAGCAAAACAAAAGCAAACAAAAAAAGAGCGCTCCCCTGAAGCAAGTGCCTGCCTGCCCCTCTGGGTCTACACTGCATCCTGGGACCCACCTGTAGCAGTGTAGGGCAGTCAGCATCATGTGGGAGGAGTCCAGGGAGTGGATGAAGTTGGGCGGGAAGCCATTTTTCTGCTTCAGAGTGTTGGGCTTCCTGTGGACCCAGAAGTTCTCGGCTGGTACCCTCATAGCCCAGAGCCCTTCCTGCCCCTCTTTCCATTCTCTCCCCTCCCCGCAGTACAGGACTCACTGGTTTTCATCCACTGAGCTGGTTAGGGTGATGCTCTGGATGCCACCTTTTACCTGCAGACCAGGGTTGGGGGATAGGTGAGTCCAGCCCTGGGCAGGGGGGAGGGGAGTGAGGGAAGAGGAGAAGGGCATTTCCCAAGTACCTGGACCTTGGACTCGCGGTGATAGGGCTGTATGATGGGGATGCCCAGGGGCGTGACCCACTCCACAGGCCAGCCGGCATGAGAGATGAGGCTGGCACTCTCATTCAGCCAGTGCTGTGGGTATGACAGGACACCAGGTTGGGTGGGCAAACCTTGAGGTGGAAGGGCCCGCCAAATAGGAGAGGGCTGGCAGGGACGCACCTGAATGGCCCGCGTGCTGGAGAACATCTCTTGTAGACTTTTGAAGACCTGGCGCACGAGGTAGTGTGAGGCTTCCCAGACAAACTCCTGTAGGGGACATAGCGGTAGACATGAATGACAGGTGGGCAGGGCCAGAAAGTTGCCCCTTTCCTTGTCCCACAACCAGAACCCAGGCTTTATAGGACTAGAGCTGTTCAGAAGACCCAGCTTAGGGTTCCCGTGCTGAAGGGAGCTACGGGTGAGGACCCCGCAGGCTGCACACCTGAGGGAAGTCGCTGAGTTCGCGCAGGCGCTTCTCTATCTGCAGGCGCCCGCCATAGCGCGTGACCCCATACACCACTGTCATCACTGTCTGCTTCACCACCTTGCGGCTGATGAAGCCCTCCAGCACCTGAGCCACCCGTACACCCTCCTTGGCGTCCTGCTGACGGAACTCCTCCACCTGGATGAGATTAAGGGGCATGGAAGCCATCACATCAACTTCTTTCCCCACTAGGGACCCCACTTGTAGAAAAACAAACCCGTGTGGAGGACAGGAGGGCTCCCCTGGCACCTACCTGTGTTGCCACTTCCCTGTACACATCTTGGGGCAGGTCCGAGGGCATTAGGTTGACGGAGGCCGCACCTATACTGTCTCGGCCTAGTGCGGCGTAATGCTGTAAGCCATTGCAGGAACCATCCTGACCACAAGGGGTGCCCATGAGCTGAGGCCAAATGACCCAATACTGACATCCCAGGAATTTTATCCCATCACCTGGTGCAAGGAGACCCGGGACCAGCCTCCCTCATAAAGTAAAGCCACTGCATCAAGAGACTAGTACCACAGGGCAATCCCAGTTTAAGATAAGACCCCACTGCAAATGCCAGTTCCTAAGGCACTTTGGGCTCAACCCCCATAGGCAATCCATTTGCACGCCCACCTGGTGAACCGGCAGGTGGGAAATGTAGGCAGCGGGGTCTGGGGACCGGACTGCTTGTGCCACCTCCATGCAGCAGGCCAGGGTCTGCCAGGGCTCATCAGATTCCATCCACCACTTCCGGCCCTTTGGAGGGTAGGATCCATGGGGCTCAGAGTCAGCACAAGCCAGCCTGGGCAGCTCAGGGAACATGGGGACATAGGGACACTAGGCAAGCATGTGTGATTAGAGGGATGAGGAGGGCCGCTCAGGTGACACTACTGACATTGAGAGGGGACACAGTGGAAAGGAAGGATGCGGACAGCTGTGGTATAGGGTTGAAAGCATATGAGGGAGGTGGCCCAAGCTTGAGTGGATGACAGACTAGCAGGGACAGAGAAAGAAAGGAGGCAGAGATTGGGGCTGCCAGCGATAGGAGCTCGTGACTCCGTACCGTCAAGGGGTTGTCAGCAGAGTCTAAGATCTCCTCCATGACCTCGTCCGCGAAAGCTAGGCGCATGCGCAGCGAGTCGCGCTTCTTGAGGCCAGTCAGGTTGATCAGGTGGATCTTAAGCCATTCCAGGCCACGTGGCCCCAGTGGCCGGCCCTCAGCAAACTCCAACAGCGCACGCGCTAGGTCACTGCCCAGGTGGTTGAAGTGCGGCGGGCAGGGGTAAGTGCGGCCGCGGAAGTCCATGTTGTGCGGCAACCAGAAGACACGGTGGCGCAAGTGCTGGGCCAGCGACAGGCGATACAAGGCTTCGCTGCGCAGACTGTGCATCTCCCGTGCCACCTTGAGGCAGCGCGCCAGCTCCTTCCTCAGCTCAGACTTGTGCGCTGGTGTGGAGCCGGGTGGTAGCTTATGCTGGGGCAGCCGTGGTACTTCTGAGCATGGGGGAGGCACACCCAAACGCATGCAGCCCTTGTCCCTGAAGATCTCCAGCACCAAGTCCAGCAGGGGCCCATTCACACGCCAGGCGCAGTTCCCCAGCTGTGTGAGTGCATCCAGGGCACCGTGCAGCTGGGTGGGAGGGCAGTGCTCCAGCAGACGCTGGTGCTGTATGGTACCCTCCGTGGCACGCATTAGTTTGGTGGAGCTCAGCAAGTAGGTGCCAGAGTGCAGCGATGTCCAGGGCAGTGGCGGGCACAGCATAGGCACTTCTGTGGTCCCGAAGGTCAGTGTGGGCTCTGCTGCCGTCTCTAGTAGCTGTGTGAAGGCAGGGTGAGGCTTGAGGATGCCCACCTGGGAGAGAAAGCAGACACAAAAAGTATGCACAAGAGGCTGAGCGCCAGTGCCTCTGTGCGATCACCCGGGGAGAACAGAAAACTCAGAGCTCTAGACTTATGTAACCCCTCCTGCTCTTTACACACATCCCAACACAGATGGGGATGGCAGAGACCTGCTGCCCTGTGTCCTTAAGCCCCACACTAGTCCTCACTAGAGGAGGGGCCCATCTAGGCCCCGGCCCTGTGGAGTCGCACTCACCTGGCGGTAGCTTCGGAAGGAGTAAACATGATAAAGCACTGGGATGAAGTGGTGACCACCCTTCCGGACCGCCAGACTTCGTGGCATCTGCACTGCCTGCACCAGCAACTCTGCCAATTGCTTGCCCAGCTGTACCAGCACTGGCACGGGCCAAGGCTGTTGCGGAGGGGCCTCCTGTGGGCCCAGCGATTCCCAGTACTCCCGAGGAAGGCAGGGTGCCACCTGTAAGGAGAGCTGGTGAGGAGAGCTGTGGGGCTGCCCACATTTTCCAGAGGAGGGAACTAAGGCGCAAACAGACTGATGTAGTTGGAGAGGGGGCGCCTGAGGAGTGGGATGGGGAGGGACAAGGTGGAACCTGTAGCAAGTGGGGTGAAGTGAACAGGAAGGGGATGTCTCCAAGGGAGCTACCCGGGTCAGCAGGAAGTCCACCCCACGTTACCTGGGTGTCAGAAGCCAGCAGCCGGAGGTACTGTGAGTACCGCTGCCCCAGCTTCTGCACATGATTAGTGACCTGCTTCTGCTTCACCAAATGCCGATTAAACACCTGAAGGCCGAGGTTTTGGGCCAACTGGGTAAGGGGCTCACCCTGTGCAGGCAGTACCTGCAGAACCTGAGGTGCAAGAGGAGCCCATGCTGTGACTGCCTGAACACAGCCATCTGCCCTGTGCCCAGGCGCCTCCAGACGCAGCCCACCTGCATCAGTATGCTCACAAGCTCCTTCTCACTCAGCAGGCACAGGAATGGGTAGAGGGTGGGCTGGCCTTCATAGGCCTGGCGGCCCATCGTGGCCTTTGTCTCCTGCAGCACACGCAGCAGATCTACTTCCCACTGCTCCTGCAGTGCCTTCAGGGTCTTCCGCTGTAGGAGAGCAGCTGTCACTGCCCTGAGCTTAAAGCCTCCTGCCAAGACCTCCCAGAGCCCCAACTGGGATCACAGCTCCAACCCCTACTGGCTATGATAGGTATGACAGCTTCAGGATGAGCCTCTGGCCATGCTGGGTACAGCCTCAGGATGTGCCTCTTACCGCCTCAATGACCTCCTTGGACATTACTGGGGCCTTCTCCACAGACTGGACACAGACACTGGAGCTCAGCTCCACATGCAGCTGCTGGTAGAATAGGTCCTGCAGGGTGTCCAGGGGCAGGTGCAGCTTTGGGTAGGACACAGGGCCCTCCTGCTGGGCACAGGAGGCAGTGAGGCTGGGCACAAAGACAGACCACCACACCCTGTCAAGAAGCCCCCTGCCAAACGTGTGTCTACTTAAAAGTAAAAACCCAGAGCACTAAGAGTTCAGACACATGGACACAGACACCTGACTGGCAACAACCAGTACAAACAGTCCACTGTCCTTAAACAGATGATGGATACACAGGAGGCCCCGCCTACACACTGGAATACTACTGAGCCACGAGTGTAGGATCGATCCTCCAACATATACCACCGTGTGAAGGGACCTTGAGGACACAGTAATCAATGAGCCCCATACACAAGCCACAGGGACTAGGGCTCTATTATGGGAAACACCCAGAACAGGAGAATCCAGAGGAAGTAGATTCGATTTGTGAGTACTCATCTGTGGGTACCAACCTACCCACAGTTCAGCCTTCCTGACACAGGGAGGAAATGGGCTGTCATGGGGCTGGTGAGATGGCTTAGTGGGTAAGAGCACGGACTGCTCTTCCAAAGGTCTTGAGTTCAAACCACATGGTGGCTCACAACCACCGGTAATGAGATATGATACCCTCTTCTGGTGTGTCTGAAGACAACAACAGTGTGCTTTTTTTTTTTTTTTTGGTTTTTCGGTATAGCCCTGGCTGTCTTGGAACTCATTCTGTAGACCAAGCTGGCCTCGAACTCAGAAATCCGCCTGCCTCTGCCTCCCAGGTGCTGGGATTAAAGGTGTGCACCACCACCGCCTGGCTGATTTTTTATTATTTTGTTGTTGTTGTTTCTCATTACGGGTGGTTGTGAGCCACCATGCGGTTGCTGGGAATTGAACTCATGACCTCCAGAAGAGTAGTCAGTGCTCTTAACCACTGAGCCATCTTACCAGACCAAATATATCTTAAAAAAAAGAAGAAAAAAAAAGAAATGGGCTGTCATGGCTTCCTGCCTAGGACTCACCTTGCTATAGACATCCTTGAGCAGCATGGATGTGTTGACTGTGTTTGGGGCCTGTGGTGGTAGACGGAAGGAAGGCTCAGCCTTGACCACTGCTCTCAGGAGTGCTGCCCGGTCCTCCTCTTCCAGAACCAGGTCGGTGAAGAGCAGCTGGGGCTGGAAGCCTTCTTCCATCATCTGCTTCAGACACCTGAGGCAATACAGGGGTTGGGGGGTGCAAACTTAGCACTGGGGGTGGGGGGAGGCAGGGCCCCAAGCACATTCCTGACCCACCTCTGGATGGTGTGAGCGTCCTGGTCCCTGCGTCCCATGCACTGGAGTACGGCTGCATAGGAGCACAGGTCTGGGGAAAGGCCAGCGTCCTCCAGCATGATGAACACATAGACCAGCTCTCTGAAGGAGCCCTGGGACAAGGCGGGGTATGGGTCAAGAACAATACCTGGACCCTGACCAATGTGTCCCCTAAAAACCTCAGTAGGTGAGAGAACAGGGTATCTTTCTGATGAACACTGTTGTTAGAACTTGAGCGAAGGCCTCTTGCAGGCCAGGCACATGCTCCACCACCAAGCTATAGCTTCAGGGCTTGGGTTTTATAGCAGGCTTGGGTTTTGTTGTTGTTCTTTGTTTGTTGAGACAGTGTCTCAGTGTGTAGCCCTAGCTTGCCTGAAACTCACTAAATAGGTCAGGCTGGCCTTGAACTCACAGACCTGCTTCTTGTCTGCTCTTACGTTTCTTCCTCATTTTTGTTTTGTTTTTCTATCTTTGAACTCCTAGACTGACACTCTCCTACCCTGCTAAAACGTTAGGGAAGAAACTGAAGACACACACCTCTCACAGCACCCCAAGTTTCCACCAAAGGGATACACAGAAAGCAAAGCAAGCTCCCCCACCCTGGAGCATGGAATGTGTCCACAAGGCTTAGCTGCCGCTGGGCCAGCAGGAGCAGCCCTGCTCAGGAGACCCAGAAGTCCTGCATAGAACACACTCAGGCTCTCCCAATCTCTTCCTTTACTTTAGCAGGGTAGCAGGGTTTTTTTTTTATTATTATAAATAAGTACACTGTAGCTGTCTTCAGACACATCAGAAGAGGGCGTCAGATCTCATTGTGAATAGTTGTGAGCCACCATGTGGTTGCTGGGATTTGAACTCAGGACCTTTGGAAGAACAGTCAGTTCTCTTACTCACTGAGCCCTCACTAGCCCTGAGGGGGTAGCAGGGTTCTAATGTGTAGACCAGGCTGGCCTCTAACTCAAGAGATCCACCTGCCCCTGCCTCCCCAGTGCTGGGATTAAAGGCGTGGCCACCATGCCAGGATCTTCTAATTGGTTTTTTGTTTTGCTTTCTGTTTATATTTGTGTTTAAGGAAAGAGTGTTTTCTCTCTGAAAAGCCTAGAGGAAATTCCCCAGTGGAAAGCAGACCTTGAGCCGGGTCTCACCTTGCGGGCCCAGCCGAGCATCACAGTGTTGTACATGTCCAGTGTGAGCACTTGCTGCTTGTCCGCGTTGTCATGCTGAATGACCAGCACGTGGTGAGCGAGGGGCACTTGGCCGGTGCAGACACAGCACTCAAAGAAAGCCAAAAACTTCTGCTGGAGGACCAGAATGTGCGTCTCCACCACCTTGGCTTTCGTCCTGGCCAGGGTTCCTGCCTCACCTGAGCTGAGCTTCGCCAGGGCAGACTGAAGGACCCTGGCCAGCTGCTCTTCCTCTGAGCTCTTGGGCGCCCCCTTCTTGCTCTGTTGCAGGTAGCCAGCTAGCTTCTTATTCCGGATCTTGGGCTCCTTGTAAAGGGGCCAGGACTCCAGTGGGCCGGTTTGCTTCTGCCTGTCGACTTCCTCTTGGCGCCTCTGCTTCACCTTTTTCTCAGCCTCCAGCTTCTGCGCCCAGCGGCTGCTGCGGACCTGTGGAGGCCGGTCCACCTGCACTGTCTTCACCCTCAGATCAGGCGTGCCCTCTGCCCGGAGCTGCCGCACCCGAGCCTCCAGCACTGCAGAGAAGGGTATAGACCGCTATTGCAGCTCAGTATGCTCCAACCCTATCTCAGGGTCATCCCAAACACTGTCTCCTGGCTGTCACCATGCCCTTGGCTCTGCCTGCCAACCCCCCGCCCCCATCACCTCCTGCCTGCTGTCGCCTGCTTCTCCCTCCTTCACTCCGCCAGCCTTAAGGGCTCCAACCTCAGAGTTTTGGCACATGCAGGCCCTGGCCAATATATAGTAATACATAGTGCCTGCTGTTTGATACAGGCACATACTTGATACAGCTCGGGGGAAACTGCAAACATCCCTGGCTCAGTGCCCTAGGCACCAAAAGGCAATCACTGGCACTATACAGGGAGGCCCTACTATATAGCTTTCAGAAGTAACCAAGCTTGCACATAAAAAGGCCGAAGGCTGGCCAGGATCACAGCAAGCAAACAGCGATGGTTAGCAGTGAGGGCATTAACGGGGCAGGCTGAGCCACACGGCCAGCTGTTTGTCTTCCCTTCCCAGAACTCCAGTCCCTGGCCCAAGGTCGGTGTGAGGCAGGGGCCTGGCTCACACTGTACAAACGGAAAGTTGGGGGAAGTGTAGTGGATGCAAGAGGGTCAGAATTCTGGGAGAGATCCTGCCTCAATGAACATCTCATGGCACTCAGGGTACATCACAGAGGCAGAGGACACATCTGTGTGAGGCCACCTGCAAAGCAAACAGGTGGCAGGCGGGGACACTGACTTCTTCCTGAAGGGACCCAAGAGACAAGAGGCTGCAAAGGCCCCGGGGGAGAACTGGTTGGTCTGTCAGCAGTAGAAGAGTTCCATGGCTGCTGTAAGCCCCATGGTCCACAAAGCACTCTCTTCTGTAATGACAGAAAGAAGCCCCATGAGAGGGAACATGCACCATGCACTGAGTCTGGCCGGGCGGTGGTGGTGCAGGCCTTTAATCCCAGCACTTGGGACGCAGAGGCAGGTGGATTTCTGAGTTCGAGGCCAGCCTGGTCTACAGAGTGAGTTCCAGGACAGCCAAGGCTACACAAAGAAACCCTGTCTCGAAAAAAACCAAAAAACCAAAAAACAAAAAACCATGCACTAAGTCTGTAGAACCCTCTGTCCAAATGACAGATTCCAGCATGAGAAACCCTGGAGTGTGAGTGAGTCAGGAATCAGTCGCTGCTGAGGGTGGAGTAGAGCCACAGTCAGACCACTGTCTTTACCTCTCTGCCCATCCCTCTAAACATCTCCACCTTCTGCAGTTGCCGTGTAGATCTGACATAGAATCAGGAGGGAAACCTGGACACCTTGTCCACTAGACTTGGTGGCATAACACTTAAAATTGGGTTCCAAAGTCAGTGGTCGTGCAAACCTTTAATCCTAGCACTCCAGGGGCAGAGGAAGGCAGACCTGAGTTCAAGACCAAACTGGTCTACAAAGCAGCCAGGACTATCTACACAGAAACACTGTCTCGAAAAACCAAGAAAGAAAAGAGAGAGAGAGAGAGAGAGAGAGAGAGAGAGAAGAGGGAAGGAAGGAAAGAAATAAGGGAAGAAGGGAAGAAAGAGACAGGCAGGCAGGCAGGCTGGATTCCAACTGCACCTTGACTTTGCAGGACTAAAACTGGAGACTCTCCTACCTCAGCATAGACCATTCCAATAATGCATCTTGGGTATTTGTTCAGGTGTAATTTGGGGCCTCAACTGTCTTCCTGAAGTGAGAGTCCCAGGTGGGAATCTGGAACTCAGGGAATGGAATTACAGCAGCTCCCAGAAACAGCACGGCACACAAGAGGACCCACAGAACCACAGACCAGACAGTCAGACAACACTGCCTGCTCAGTGGACTCTGGACCACATTTTATACACTCCCTTGGAGTGGTCAGGTACAGTGCAGAGCCCACTCCCTCAAGGCCTCACTGTGTAGAAGGGCTTAGGACACCAACTCACCTTCCAGCAGTTCAACATGGCCCCACTCCCTCTGGACATCTCGCTCTCGGGGACTGGCAGCAGAGCTCCTTCTAGAGATGCAGAGGCCACCGAGAGTCCCTGGAAAGAGACATGAAGAATAAGAACACAGAAGCCACCATATCAAGTGAGCAGTGTGGCATGCACACTTCTTATCCCAGGACTCTGGAGGCTGAGGTAGGAGGGTCTCCTGCTGGATTCCAACTTGGGCTACAAAGGGAGTTCTAGGATAAGCTAGTGTGAGGTCCTGCCTCAAACTTACCTCATGCCCAGAAAGAAATGGATCAAAAGACAAGGACAGCTTGTCAAGACAATCACAGGCACGAGAGATAGTTCAGGCCTGTGATCCCAGCACTCAGGAGGTTGAAGCAGTAGGGTATGAGTTCAAATGCAGCATCCAGCATGAGCCATATGGAAACACCATGGCTCAAAAATATAACACGCCCCGCCCCCAAATAAATCAAGACCCAGAAAAAGACCAAGTTCAAGGGCAGAGTAGGCCAAAGCTATGAGTCGGGGAGTAGGATCCAGCAAGAAGTACACCTAACTAAAAGTAGCCAAAGGTCAATATCAAGATCCGTAAGTTCCCAACAGTGGGTCAGAGGCATGCAAAAGCGAGCAACAATCAAAAGTCAAAGTGCCCTGCGGATTACCCTCGAGAGACGTTGCCAACTAGTACCCAGCTAAATGGGTTCCCAGAAACTTCTCCATAGGTCAAAGAACGAAGGTTGGAGATAACCGGGATCCCAAGGAAGGGAAGATTACAGTCCTGGGTCTGACACTCCTTTACCTTCCTCCGAAGCCGGGCGGTGGGGCCCAGGGGAGCGCAGAACCCGGCCAAGCCCCGCTGCGCTTCGGGTCCACCGGAGCGCCGACATGCCGCTTGCTGCCCGCAGTGCGCACGCGCACGTGCCGCCTGCAGGGAGTTGTAGTTCTGCGACTGCCGGAAGTACGCATAGGGTCTGCCCTGTGAGAGGAGCCGAAGGAGAACTACAACTCCCGAGAGGAAGTGGGCAGCATGGCGGCAAGAGAGCATGCGCAGAAATACTCTTCTGATTTGTTCTTTCCTTTTCTTTTGACAGGGTATCTCTGTGTAGCCCTGGCTGTCCAGGAACTCACTCTGTAGACCAGGCTGGCCTCGAACTCAGAAATCTGCCTGCCTCTGCCTCCCAAGTGCTGGGATTATAGGCGTGTGCCACCACTGCCCGGCATATTCGTTCTTTTCATATCCAAGTTCCTACTTTGGTTTTTATAATTTTTTTGTTCTTTGATGGACTGGTTTCTGCTTTATTTGTTCGTATAAATATGCATAATATATACACGCGTGTATATATTATGTGTTATATACACATTTTTGGCACAAAGTCTCACTATGCAACCATGATTGTCCTGGAATTCAACAGGATGCCCTTGAACTCAACAAATATCCTCCTGCCAGGCAGTGGTGGCGCACGCCTTTAATCCCAGCACTTGGGAGGCAGAGGCAGGCAGATTTCTGAGTTCGAGGCCAGCCTGGTCTACAGAGTGAGTTCCAGGATAGCCAGAGCTATACGGAGAAACACTGTCTCGAAAAAACAAAAACAACAAAAAAGAAAGAAATATTCTCCTGCTCTGCCACCCAGTACTGGGATTATAAGCATGCACCACCATGCCCAGTTCCCACCCTGTTTTGTTTCTCCTCCTCCTCTTCCTGCTTCTTCTTCTTCTTCTTCTTCTTCTTCTTCTTCTTCTTCTTCTCTCTCTCTCTCTCTCTCTCTCTCTCTCTCTCTCTCTCTCTCTCTCTCTCTGTATGTTTGTATGTATATGTGTTTGTGCAAATGGAATCCAGGGCCTTAGAGAGATGGAAAAGAAGTTTAAATAGTACCACATCCCTATTTCATTCATTCATTCATTCATTCATCCATCCATTCATTCATTCACAGAGTCCCAGGTAGTTCAGATTGGCTTCCAATTTACATGTATGAGAACTAATCTTGAAATCCTGACCTTCCTGTCTTCTCCTTCCCAGTGTTGGGATGAGGGACCTACCTACACTACCACACCTGATTTATCTGTTGCTAGACAAGCACTCCTCCCACTGAGCTACAACTGCTCCCCCCCACACCATGTGCTTTCCCCCACCCCGGAAAGAATGACTCATGTAGCCCAGGTTGGTTTCAAACGTCTTATGCAGTCAAAAATGACAGTGAACTCCTGATCTTCCTGCCTTCTAACTCAACAGTTGCTGGGATGACAGGTATGCACTATCACACAGCAGCATTTTATATTTGAGACAGAATCTCACTAAATTTTCTAGGCTAATTCTGTAGTTCAGACAGTACCCTCCTGAGATGACCTGGGCCACCAAAAATAGCTAATTTTCTCAGTACTAGGGCTTCTACTGTCCGGAGCGCATCAGTGAGAGCTGTGGATTTATAATCCCAGCCCTTGGAGGTGAAAGGACGAGGATTCAAATTCAAGCACATAAAATGTGCATAAAACCTTCAATCAGGCGGTCAGGCAGATAAGATTTATTTATTTTCTGTATCTGAGTGCACTGTCTCTGTCTACCAGAAGAGGGCATCAGATCCCATTACAGATGGTTGTGAGCCACCATGTGCTTGCTGGAAATTGAACTCAGAACCTCTGGAAGAGCAGCCAGTGCTCTTAACTGCTGAGCCATCTCTCTAGCCCCAGGTGGCACACACCTTTAATCTCAGCATTTGAGATGTGAGGCAGGTAGATCTCTGAGTTAAAGGCCAGCCTGGTCTACGGAGCATGCTCGAGGACAGCCAGGGGAAAAAAAACTAAAATAAATAACTAAATAAATATCTAAAGTCTCTTTGGAGCTGGAGAGATGGCTAATTGGCTTAAAGCACTGGCTGGTCTTCCAGAGGACCCATTCAATTCCCAGCACACACACTGCAGGTCAGAATTGTAACTCCAGTTTTAGGGGATCCAGCACCCTCATACAAACATATATGCAGACAAACTACCTATGCACATAAAATAAAAATAAATAAATTATTAATAGAGGGAGAGAGGGAGAGGGGAGGGGAAGATGGGGAGAGGGAGCGAGAGGAAGAGCAAGCAATGTGGTTAATTCCTGTTCTCGGGCTTTACACTTCAACTGTGAAGGTTCAGAGAACTCCATCATGTGTCCCAACTGCACAGGGCATGTTAAAAAAGTGTGTGGGAAAGCCTGTGGCTCCTTAAACTTCAATGGAAAATCCAAGCTATGGTTCAAGATCATGTTTCCACTCATCCTGGCCTCCATAGGACAGGAACAGAGCAAGAAGAGTGAGTGAGACAGAGACGTGCTGTTAGGTGATCTGCTTAGGTGTAGGCAGTCAGATCGTGCCCACGTGGGGCTCAGTGAGGACAGCCCCGGGGACTCCAACCAGCTGTTATGTGAAAGACAGGGGCAGGGAGAAATGCCAGCCAGTGCAAAGGCCCTGGGGCATGAGAAGAGTTTCCCAGCCTCTGGAGAAGCCTCCAGGGCAGGATTCATGGGACTTCCTCTGATTAAACTCAAGCTGCCACCTGCACTCAAGTTGAGGACCAGACCTGTGGCCCCTCCATTACACAGTTCAAGCTGCCCACGTAGGCGGGGCCTTACTGATGTCACTGGCTGGGAATGATTCAGTACCGGGCACTGCCCTCTGCAACCAGCTCAGATCATTCCCCTGGGTACCTGAGGCAGAGTGACTTCCTCTTAGGGTCACCTTCCTGGTCCCCAGGGATGAAGCAGCAGGACCTGTATGTAACTCCAAGACAGCTACCTCACATCTCTGTGGGTCAGAAGAATCAGGGACTCAAGTTCTTCTGGTGTCCCATATTATTCAAGTTCCTCTGTGATTTGCCAGAGCACCAGACTTTCTGGGTTTTGTGTCGTTTTTGTTTGTTTTGTTTGTTTGTTTGCTTTGCTTTGTTTTGTTTTCTGTTTTTTGAGACAGGGTTTCTCTTTGTAGCCCTGGCTGTCCTGGAACTCACTCTGTAGACCAGGCTGGCCTCAAACACAGAAATCCACCTGCCTCTGCCTCCCAAGTGCTGGGATTAAAGGTGTGAACCACCACTGCCCGGCTAACACCAGTCTTTCCACATCAGGAGTTTTCATACTTTGCTGAATCTCAGTCTAAAGATCTTGGACAAGGATGTTTCTCCTGAGCCACATCCCAGCTCCTCCTGATTCCAGGCAGGGGCTCTACCCCTGACCATGCCCACATCCCCTTACTGGAGGATTCTAGGCAGGGGCTACAGCCCCTTGTGTTTACCTCAGCTCCCCAGCTGTGATTTAGGGTCAGTGATAGGTTATCCCAGTCTCTTTCCACTATAGTCAATAGTCAACTACAGTCGCCGAGTCAATGGAAAGCAGAGTCACTACTGTCCTGAAGGTGAGGTCAGGTTTCCTTATGAAACAAAGAATTTTGAAGCCTGGTTCATGATTGTGGTCTCAGATATTCAGGAAGACAGAGCGTATGAGGAAAAACCTCTACAGCTTATTGAGACCCTGTGTCAATACAGAAACTAAAAACAGGCCTGGGGGCAGGGCTCATAGGTAGAACCCCTGCCTAGACTCCCCCAGTAAGGGGTTGGGGGCATGGTCAGGGTGGATCCCACACCTAGGATCGCCACCTAGAATCACCCCCCCCACTCCCAACCCCACCCCGAGAGGAGCTGGGGAGTGGTTAGGGGCTAGAGCTCCACCTAGCACGCCATCGTGAGGCGGCTGGGGGCGTGGTTCAGGGATAGAGTCTGCCATGTGGGAAAAGGCCTGGGTTCAATTCTTTTTTTGTTTTGTTTTGTTTTTCAAGACAGGGTTTCTCTGAGTAGCTCTGGCTGTCCTGGTACTCACTCTGTAGACTAGGCTGGCCTCGAACTCAGAAATCTGCCTGCCTCTGCCTCCCAAGTGCTGGGATTAAAGGCATGCGCCACCACCGCCCGGCTGTGTTCAATTCTTAGTACCAGCAAGAAAAAATCCCTACTAGTTTCTTGCCAAGAGTACTGTCAGCTCATGCCCGTCAAGCCAGACCAGTACTACTTGGGACGCTGGGTTCAAGGCCAGCCTGAGCTAATTTATAGAGTGAGACCTTGCCCTGTCTTAAAAAAAAAAAAAAAAAAAAAAATCAGGCCAGCCAGCAAGGTAACTTAGCAACTAAAGGTGCTTGTCACCAAGCCTTAAAACCTGAGTTCTGTTCTCAGGCCCCATTTAGTAGACAGTCCAGCGGCAGATGATCTTCTGACGTCTACCTTTGAGCTCAATCCAAAACTAACTAAATAAGAAAGAACCCAGCTTGGCAGCACATACCTTTAATCTCAGCACTCTGGAATCAGAGGAAGGCAGATCTCTGAGTTTGAAGCTAGCCTGGTCTACAGAGTGAGGTCCAGGACAGCCAGGGCTGCAC
Organism: Mastomys coucha; assembly: GCF_008632895.1. Classification (NCBI taxonomy): domain Eukaryota; kingdom Metazoa; phylum Chordata; class Mammalia; order Rodentia; family Muridae; genus Mastomys; species Mastomys coucha. The sequence goes on along the minus strand of NW_022196910.1, from coordinate 2,450,362 downwards.
AGAGAAACCCTCTCAGAAAAGAACAGACTGCTGTAGAGTCCACTCATCCCACACCTGCCACCCCAGCATTCAGGAGAGTGAAGCAGAAGTGTTGAACATAGTCACCACATGACTCAGCAATTCCTCCCCCCACCCCATGTGTGTGCCCAGAAGAAATGAAAACCCACATCCACACCAAAACTTAAAAGAGTAACAGCACCCAGAAGGTGGAGACAGCCCAGTTTCCACACACCTGGATGACAGGCACATAGTATGGGCTGTCCCTATCTTGGAATATTACTCAGCCATGAACAGGAGTGAGACTCTCACACATGCCCTTAAGGACATGGTGCTCAGTGAGAGAACCAGCTCCCAAAAGATACCCAGTGGGTGTCTCCATGAGAGGAAATGCCTGGAACAGAAGAATCCAGAGACATAAGCGTGGACTTGAGAGTACTGGGAGCTGGTAAGAAGATATGGTGATGGCTCATGGGGACAGAGCTTCCTTTGGGATGATGGAACATTCTGGAGTTTGACAGACAAGAGTTGCCCAACGCTTATGCACTAATAACTGAGTTTATACACTAAATGAGTGATTTATGTGGTATGTAAATTATATTTCAATGAGCTGTTATTAAATTAAGCCAAGTCACACACCTCCCAGGTGTGCGTCCTGGCATCTCATTACAGGGAATCCAGAAATGTCCACGGGTGCAAGGGGCTCACGCTAGGGGAGGAACTTTGAGTTCTGGCCACAGAAGAAAAGTGGCCGGGTGGCAGTGGGTGCTGTATGCCACATTATTTTCCAGCAACCTGCCTAGACTTCCTCAGGACCCTTCCAGACAGACACCCCCTTGCGGGCTTTCCTTATAGAGAAAGCATCCAGGTATGGATGGCCAGAGTCACAGGGCCTTGTGCTTTGTATGTGCTGCGTGTGCTCCAGATGGACCCAGGCATGGGGAAGCGCTGCTCCTTCTTATCCTGGGCACCACCCCCTGCTGTGACCTGCCCAGGCACAGGAAGAGTCAGGATCTACTGAGCCACCAGGAAGGAATCCTGGCATCCTGAAGGACTAGTTGTCATCCCAGAGGGCTCCCCAAAAGGTAAACTTGCCAGCAAACCTCGCCCTGGTGCTATTTAAAGGTGTCACCTGGGGCCAGGGGGAGGGGACTGACACTAAGAACCAATGTTCCCCTGCATTAGTGACTCTAGACTGCATTTGAAGGTTGTTTCCTCTAGCCTCGGAGCCACAGGCTACTGGGCAGGTGTGGGTGGCCATGGCTGCCCTGGGTGTCTCTTGGGGATGGGCGTGTCTGCAATGAGGAGCTGGTGTCTGGGTGGACACACTGCCCCAGTTCTGCTGCCTGGATGCTGTCTTCTTGTTCTCAGTACCTCATAACCTGGTGGTGATATATATGTCTGTCTGTCCAGCCTAAAAATAGTTTCTCACATCGGTCACTGTGCCCACTTTTCACCTCAGCCTTCCCTGACATGCCATAGCTCCTCCCTAGGGGAAGCCTCAAAATCTCCAAGATGAAGTCGAATTGTCCTGTGCATGCTCGACCCCGCTGGCCAAGTGAATTGTAACACTGAGTTTCTGGGGATAGAGTGAGATGCTTACCTGCGGCTAAGTCTAGAGCTGCGCTGCCAGCTGTGCCATGCGTTAAGTCTCCAATGCCAAGTGAACATTTTTCAGTCTGCATGTCACTCCTTGTCTGAAACAGCTCATGCTTTTTGCTACAGGGCTTCAACCTAAGTCCCCAAGGCTGTTTCAGATGGTAAGAAATTATCTTGAATCTCTCTCTTGGATCGGCACTCATTGGTCCACTGGCAGCCCTTGCCACGTCTCCTGCACACCCCTGGAGTCTGGGCTTTCTTTCTGGTTTATATTTAGAAAAATTATTGTCATCAGAGATACCTTGTTCACAACTTTGTTGCAAATGACCATATTTCCCACAGTTAAAACACTGGGCATTTTGAGATCTCAGGCCTTTAACAGCTTGGTCACAGTCTCTTTGTAAATGACTGTATTTCCTGCAACTGAAGCACCAAGCATTTTGATATTGGAGACCTGTAGCTACAGCTTGATCTATTGTATCATCATGGTACATGTTACAGCCAACACTGGTCGGATCCCTTATCCTCTGTCCATAGGTGCCGATGGAGCCTTTAATGGTCTAATAACTCTTTTACATCCCGTATTCACATTTTCATGCGCCATAGTCTCTATGGACACCTGCCTTGAGTCAGGGTCTGCTTCGGCTTTGCTCAGAGTTAAGACGTCATCCTTGGCATGTTCTCCAGAGCCTTGAGTAATCTCTGTCAGGAGGCTGACCTCCCTGGCTCTACGGCTTTGTCCCAAGCTCTTAACGAACCTGAGCGACATTATTCTATCATAGCAGCACTAAACTGAATCCCCTCCTGTCTATCAGAGCACCGCCCTTCACCCAGCATGGTCTTTTGCTATGACCATTCCCCTCAGGCTAGTTCACTGTTCACAGCTTCTTCCCGTCACCATGGTAACCACTGTGTCTGCAGACCCGCCTCTAGTACAGCTGTTACCACTCTCTTCCAGTCTTGGGAATAATTTTATTTTGAGTAGTCCAGTTATTTAGAATTTGTTTCACACAAGGGAAATGCATCCCATATGAAATCACAACCTCTTTAGAAGGCCTTGGATCTATCATTTCTACAGGATCCCATCCTATCTTGTCATAACCTTGTCCCACCATTAGGCTTATGCTGTATGTGTACTGGGAAAAATGGTGGTGGCCTCCTAACCCCAGCCCACCCCTTCCCTAACTCTGGCAAGTTGTTCCAGATTAACCCTTTCTTTTTTTTTAAAAAGATATATTTATTATTATAAATGAGTACACAGAAGATGGTGTCAGATTTCATTATGGGTGGTTATGAGCCACCATGTGATTGCTGGGATTTGAACTCACCTTCAGAAGAGCAGTAGGTGCTCTTACCCACTGAGCCATCTCACCAGCCCCAGATTAACCCTTTCTTTCCAAATGGGCCGTTTAATCAGCCTGTCTTCCTGCTTTTCCAGCTGTTCTCTGACTGGATCTTCCTCTGGAGAAGTTTTTCCCCCTTCTCGCCTGCAGGAAAAGCCTGACCGCTCTCTGTCTCAGTCATCCAGGCTGAGCCCTGTTCTCTCTTACTGGTGCTCCTGATTTCCCAAGCACTTCCATCTCCTCCCTCACCCTCTCCAGTTGCACTCTCCAGAGACCCCTTTCTTTTTCCACTTCAGCCTCTTTTTTTGTTGTTGCTCTTTCTCAGGCCCCTCCATTTCCACCTGCAGTTTTCCCAACTGCTCAGCCGTTCTTCTAATCTTTTTTTCCAAAACAGAACATACGAAAAATAAAAGGAAAAGAAAATCCCCTCTAGGAGCAAGGCAGGGATATTCCAGTAGTAACAGCACCAATAAATTTTTGCTGGTGTCTTGAAAAAAAGAATCCATTCCTTCATCCTCTGCCATTTCTTCTATGGGCAATTGAAGTTAAATTCCTTTTTTTATTTTTATCCTTAACTTTCAAGCCCCATGTTGAGGCACTACATGTAGCTAGCCTGGCTACATGGGCTAGCCATGGGCTCTTTTCATCCCTTCCTCCCCAGTCTCATCCCACCCCCACACCCCCAGTCACTAGATAAGAGAGAAAGAAGGATGGGGGAGGAGAGAGAGATCCTTGAATCTAATTTTTGTTTTGTTTTTCAAGACAGGGTTTCTCCTATGTAGCCTTGGCTGTCCTGGAACTCACTCTGTAGACCAGGCTGGCCTCGAACTCAGAAATCCGCCAAGTGTTGGGATCAAAGGCGTGCGCCATCACTGCCCTGCTGAATCTAATTTCTTTCTTCTTTGACCACAACTACTAACAAACTGCAACCAAGCCCCCTGAACGACCTACAATCAACCTATCCAGACTCTAGCATTTATTTATTTATTTATTTACTTATTTAGCTGGTTTTTCAAGATAGGGTTTTCTCTGTGTAGCTCTGGCTGTCCTAGGGTTTGCTCTGTAGACCAGGCCTTGAACTCACAGATCTGTCTGCTTCTGCTTCTGCTTCCCAAGTGCTGGGATTAAAGGTGTACACCACCATCACCACCCAGCTGGGCACTAACATTTATGTACCCTCTGAAAGGTTCCCAGAATTCCAAAGGTCACACACAATCTCAGAAACTATCTGCAGCTGGCAAAAACACATCTCTGCTAGAGCATGAGGCGAATCATAGTCAGGTGCTGTGGACACTCTGAAGCAGCCCCATATCCCATACCTGGGATTAAAACAAAAAACACATTCTTGAAATATTTCTGTGCTTTTAAAAGAAGCCAAAATTCAAAATTGTCACTACAATTGACACCTTTTGAAATCTAGCGTACCTCATTGCCATCTGTCTGTCTCTCGCTGTCTCTGTCTGTACATCTGTCTCCTATCTTTGTCTTTTGTCTGTTTCTTTGTTTTCCCTTTCTTCCGTCTCTCTGGTTTCAGTCTATCTCTGGTCTGTTTTTCTTTCACCTCTGTCCCTTCTCTGTTTGCTCTTTGTCTTCTGGTTCTGGTATCTCTGGTCTCTCCATCTCTGGGCTCTTTGTCTTCAATCTTTGTTCCTCTGTAATTTCGTTCTTCTGTCTCTAGTCTGTATCTCTCTCCAGCCCTGCACCTAT
>NW_022196910.1:2424307-2445562 GCF_008632895.1 Mastomys coucha | reverse complement strand
TGGACTAGGGACAAACAGGAGCCCACAGAACCCGCATGTGGAGTCGAGGCCCCGCCCCCAAGCGCCCATTGGACGACAGCAACCCTAACCCCGCTCCCGACAGTGCAGCTGGAACACCGCGCGCTGCCGGGCACAGGTCGGGATGCGCCGCCGCCTCTGGCTGGGCCTAGCCTGGCTGCTGCTGGCGCGGGCACCGGGAGCTCCGGGCGGATACCCGCATCTGGAGGGCGACGTACGCTGGCGCCGCCTCTTCTCCTCCACCCACTTTTTTCTGCGTATGGACCCTGGTGGTCGGGTGCAGGGGACGCGTTGGCGGCACGGCCAGGACAGTGAGTGCTGGGGCAGCAGGGAGAGAGATGGGCACACATCCCACGGGCTCCTAAGCAAAGCAGGGGCTGCTGGGTGGGGTCAGTGGCCTACTTACAGGGCAAACTGATGAAGAGGGATTCCTCCTGGGATCGTGAGCTGCCTGCATTGGGGTTCTCTCTGTTCCCAGACATCCCTATTTGGCAAATGAGGTAAGAGGGGATACCCTGATCTCAAGGTCCTGCTAAGAAGGACCTTTGCATACAGAAGGGCTTCCATAAGTGCTTGTGGCATGTATGTGATAATAGGAGAGGCCAGCGTGAGGAGAATGCTGGGGGTGATGGGGAGGCCACAGCCAGCTTCTCTGGTGCTAAACTCGGGCAGAGTTCCTGGGAGGGTTTGAGCTCAGCCCTGGGCAGGTGACAGGGCACTGCCCATCCCAGTGGCTTTCATCTGGGTTCCAAGGCCCTCATTAGGCCACACAGGACGAGGGCTATGACAGGGGACTGGCTGGGCAGGTCCATCCATGGTAGCACAGCCAGGCGGGGTGGCCCCAGGCTGAGGAAGAGGCCCAGCTGAGTGACCTGGCCCTTCAGTATGTCTGAGATTTAGATCCCACCTAGATAAGGATGGGGGTGACAGATGGCAGGCTCTGTGGGGATGGGACTCTTCCCTCCTTAACTTGGTAGTTCCTGTGTGGTGCTGGCCAAGAGCATGCACTGTGAACCAAGATGGCACCGTCATAGGCCTTCCCCTGGGGTGAAGCAGAGGTACTCCTTTCAGGGCCGGGAGGGATGGTGAAGAATGGTGTGGCTGATGTCCCCAGTGTGAGGCCTGTGGTGGGATTCAACCCTTCCCTGAACCCCCTTCCTGGAGGAAAGCTGAGACTCAGAGCCAGCTAGGGCTTGCCAGGGATGGTCACAGAGGGTTGAACAGACAGATGAAGTCCAAAGCTGGTTCTTCCAATCCTGGGCAGCTTCCCTTCTAGAAGTAGGTATAGTTGGCACCCCACCCCCAGGGTTGTATAGGCTCCATGAAGCACAGAGCATAGTTAGTGCCCAAGCAGAAGCAGACGGTCTACATTGGTGCTTAAGCATAGCCTGGCGCCCCAGGTTTTCTCTGGCCAGTCTGTGTTCCTTAGTCTTCAGGGTCCATGCCAGCTGGGGTTGGAGACACAGTAGTGATGGGAACTGAAGAGCCCAAGTGTGGCTGCTGCCTGACCACCCTCTCCTGTTCCCACTCAGGTATTGTTGAGATACGTTCTGTCCGTGTGGGGACTGTGGTGATCAAAGCTGTGTACTCAGGCTTCTATGTGGCCATGAATCACAGGGGCCGCCTCTATGGGTCGGTGAGTGACTGGCGGTGGGCAGCTACTGGGTGGTAATGGTCAATGGTGCACATAGCCAGTCTCATGCATCCGCCCTGCAGCGGGTCTACACTGTGGACTGTAGGTTCCAGGAGCGCATCGAGGAGAACGGCTACAACACATACGCCTCCCGACGTTGGAGGCACCACGGCCGACCCATGTTCTTGGCACTTGACAGCCAGGGCATTCCCAGGCAAGGCAGACGGACACGACGGCACCAACTGTCCACACACTTCCTGCCAGTCCTGGTCTCGTCTTGAAGGGCCTGCCGATGGTTCAGGAGGCATGGGTGGCACACAGGGCCTGGAAAATCTGGAGCTGAGCAGCCAAAGACCAGGCCAGAGACCCTGGGCCCACACACGTCTTTATGTCACAAGCTGGGTGCCCACTGGCTGCTGGACATGGAGACACGGCAGGGTCACTGCAAGTGAAGCCAACACTCAGGGGGATACACAGAACTGGCAGCTTGCATCCATCTAGTTTGGAGGTGAGAACGCTCTGGGCACAGCACGGAGAGGCTTGGAGGTGAGGACACACCAGGTGGATAAAGAAAGTAGACAGGGAGGACCAGGGAGGGTGGACATGTTGCAGAGGGCAGGGCCCAGGTCAGCAGGAACACAGATTAGCTCATGGGACCAGAGTATGCGACTGGAGTTAAAAGCACTTCTTGTTCTTCCAGGGGGCCTGAGTTTAGTTCTCCCACCTCAGGCAGCTCATAACCACCCGTATCTCCCACCCGAGAGCCTGACTCCCTTTTCTATTCTCTGCAGGCACCTGCACTCATGTGCACATACCCTGCACCCATACACATAAAAAAAAAAAATGTTTTTTTGAGACATGGTCTCTACATAACCCTGGAATTCACTAAGTAGACTACACTGGCCTGGAACTTGAAGAGATCTGCCTGTCTCTGCCTCCTGAGTATTGGGATTAAAGACATGCAGCACCATGCCAGGCTAATGTGGGGCCTCTGAACACTGTGTTCAATGCCTAAGTTCCCTGGAGTCACTAGGAGGGACAGCCTGCCCCTCTCCCCCCCCACGGATCACAGCCTGAGGAGGCCAGTGTCGGGTGGCCATCAACAATAAATGTTTTGAGCCTCGGTGTGCATGGTTGCTTGTCGGTGGCAGGACCCATGCACCGTGCTAAGAGCTTTCAGAACGGATGCTCGGGTCCTTGGCAGGGAAGGCCAAGGCTATCATTTCAGCATCTCCAGGGAACGGCAGTCTCCACAGCACCTGTAGGTGGCATCCTCCCTGCTACAGGCTTTGTCATTTAAGCACCATCGACCTGCGGAAGCCAAGACTTATGCCCCAGACTATGGCAGGATAGAAGGCAACAATTCCAGCACAGAGCTGAGGTAACGTGATCCTCTTCACGTCCTTAACTTGAGGGCAGGATGGGTAGGTCCTAGCATTGCCAACAGCAGTGACTACTTTGGGCTGTAGGGGTGTTCTGGGTTGTCTCCGTGGCAGCTTGGGAGCAGGAGGGCTAGGGACTTGCTCAGCCACGGTAATCCTGGTGGGGCGTATGTAGACGTGCTGTCATACATGTTGCAAGTCCATCGCTCCAACCAAAGACAAGTGTGTGATAAGAGACTACAGGCCCACTGCCTGGTCACCCCCTGCAGGGCTTGTACCAGGCAGCTTCCCACCCAAGCAGCTCTGGGAGCAGTCTTCAGATCTTGCCTCCTATCAGCCAGTGCAGAGGGCTGGGTTCCATCAGGCGCCAGGTTGCCAGAAGCTCCAACCCACCCTGTGCATTGCCCCACCATGCAGTCCTGGACACCCTGGCTGAAGGAAGACGCCAAGCCATGGGCTCTGCTTTTTTGAGTAGGTGTATTTTAAATAGCTTTCCAGATAACACACATTTCCCTTAAAAAAAAAAAAAAAAAGTCTGCTGGAGCAGTTTGTTGCTGGGTCTGCTGGTCACCCTCGTGGTCCCGAGGCCGGCGCTGGCTGGGTGCTGGCCCTGTCTCCAGGGGCATGTGGCAGGCTGGACCTGTTGACAGTTCTGCTGACTCTCCACAGATCATGCATGGCCGCACGTGGCTCAAACGTCCATTTATTTCAAAGCAGTAATAATTTAAAATCATAAAAACCCTTCTGCCGTTGAACATTTGGAGGGTGAGGTTAAAGACGGACTGAAGGCGCCTGCTGGGGACATGGGATCCATGTGCACACCTCCAAAAAGGAGCAGCCATGGCCAAGTCCGAGCCTGCCTGCAGCCTGGGGCCCGCCAGGTGCTGCCGGCCACCATGGGCAGCACCTCTAGTCCACGGCCATGGCGGTTGGTGCTGAGGCACCTGGGATGGGTGGGATGACCAACCCCGAGGGATGGCCCAGTAGGACTCAGGAGTTGCTTGTGGCTGGGTTCTCGTTGCTGGGTGAGCTGGAAGAGGAGGACGACGACGAGGAGGAGAAACCAACACCAGTCAGGCCCGGGGGGTTGGTGGCTGTGTTCTGTCCAGTGAGGCTTTTGCGGCAGACCGGGCAGCTGTCATGCTGGAGAGGGAGAGGAGGGCCAAGGATACAATTAGGTTCTGAGTCAGGGTAAGGGTTCAAGCACGGGTCAGGGCCTAGGCTAAAATCAGGGTCCCAGGCAGTCTGGCTCAGGGACAGTGTGTGGATTAGTTAGCCATGAGTTGTGGCAGTCTGGGTCTGAGTTGAGGATCCAAGTAAGATGGCTGTATGGCAGTGGCTCAGGGTGGCAGATGGGCACATCAGCAAGGGCAGGGTCAGAGAAAAGCCAGGGCTACAGTGAATGAGGGTTCAGGTGCGTCTGAAGGAGGCCTGAGCTGGAGACAGTCACGGTAAGGTAGTCTCAGGGCTAAGGGGAAGAACGATCTGGTCAAGAGAGTTGTGGCTAGTGTTATGTCTGCAGTTAAGAGTCTGGGCCTGCACTGAGGCCTGTGTGCACGGCCTGAGCTGGAGGCAGTCACCTGCTCTAGCCAGGGCACGATGCAGCTGTCGTGGAACAGGTGGTTGCAGGGCAGTTGCCGCACACTCTCACCCAGCGCGTAGTCTTCTTTGCACACTGGGCACTCTAGCCCTGAGCCTGGTGAGGAAGCAAGTCAGTGAGAGGCATGCAGAAGCAGGGAAAGTCCCCCGGGACTTTGTCCACCAACTCCATGAGCATACCCACGTGCTCCTCTGTGACTGGGACTGTGGGGAGAGCCTGAATCTTCTCCTTGTCTGCAGGTGGGGGGCCGGTGTTCTCAAACTGATTGAGGAGCTGAAAGACAAGAAGGAAGAGGGGCCTGAGGCGGGGGCACGGTTCTCAATGGGGTGGGGGAGGGGGTGGGGAGTCTCCACTTGCCCAGCTCTGCAGTTGCAAATCAGCAAGACCAGGCCCATTAAATCTCAGGGTGTGTAAGGTGTACAGCTCTGGTACAGGCCACTGTGCACCCTAGGACAGCAGGCACCCTTCAGGAGGGGAGGGCAAGAAAGGATTGGCCAGAGCTATCTTGACACCAGAGAACAAGATGCTTGGGCCTCTGGTGCTACAGTGCAGCACCCCATCTGCTGTACTAGGCTGGCCTCTTGGCCCCCCACAGATGCTGGGTGGCCAGCTGTACCTGCGTGATGATGGCGTCCAGGCCGTTGGCCCCCCAAGCGTAGTCCATTGGGTTCGAGTGCAGGACGCCCCTGGGGGGAGAGGCCGGGTCAGGGGGCGCAGGGTAGGAGGGGCCGGGCACCCGTCCCCTACTCACCAGGGACCAAGGCCCAGGCTGGGTACAGCGGCTGGAGAGATGATGCCATTCACGAGCTGCTGGATGATCCTGTGGGAGAGACAGTGTCACAGGGGCCTGCAGACCACCTCACAAGATAGGCTTGCTCGTGGATTTCTGAGTTTGAGGCCAGCCTGGTCTACAGAGTGAGTTCCAGGACAGCCAGGGCTCCACAGAGAAACCCTGTCTTGAAGAACCAAAAAGAAAAAAAAAATTAAAATAAAAATATAGGCTTGCTCTGCAGCCCAGACTACCCTCCAACTCACTAAGCAGACCAAGCTAGCCTTCAATCAGCAGTGACCTTTCTGTCTCCACCACTCAGGTGCTGAGATGATGGCATGTGCTCTCCTACCAATGGTGAGGAAGCCATTGGGTGCAACTATTTCACAGGGATTCCTGGGAGACAGAGGCCATGGGGCATGCATGCCCCGAAGGTGTGGAACCTAGACTATCCCACTTCCACTCGGAATTGGGAGTGTTGCACTCAATGCCTGTGGGTGACCCAGGCTCCTTGGGAGAGAGGTGGCCAGATGGCTCCCATAGGCAGCCAAGTGAGGCTCTTAAGGGAGCATGGAGACTCAGGGTCAGTGGAGTGTGCTTGCCTCCCATGTCTGTATGTTCCACAGTGGTAGCAGAGCCTTCACCAGCTACCGCATGCCCACCACTCACCCTTCCAGCGTGGGGACACCTTCATGCCGGCCAGTGGCCCGCCGGGCAGTGAGGCGGGCACGGGGCTGCCGGGCCCCATACCGATGCCGAGACTGGTGCTCTCTCTCCCGTCGGCTCTCAGGGTCCCTGCCATCATCAGCCTGGGCCCCAGGAGGGAACGTGGGAATCTCAAAGCTATCGTCGAAGATGCCAAAAGCAAACTGGCTGTATCCCTGTGGCAGCGTGAACAGGTGCTGGTCCACATTCTGTGGAGAGGATGCAGTGAGCCTGCCAGTCCCACACACAGCAGAGGCAGAGTCCTTAGCCATCCCACAAACGGGAGACAACAGTTGAACCAGTAAGATCACCACCAACATGCAGGACTGGTGGGCCTGGGACCAGAGACCCTGACTCACCTCAAATGGCTGCCGGTTCTGGTCGGTGGGGGCAGTGGAGGGGGCCGAGCCATTTTCTGTGTTCCTGCACAGGAAGAAAGAGCCCGTCAATTGCTGCTGAAGCCCCTCCTGGGTCCCCAGGACAGTGAATGCCAAGGTCCCAAGACCGCACCCCCCCACCCCCAGCCGCAGGCACTACCTGGTCTCTTCTGGAAGCTCCTCGATGAAGCCAGACTCGCACCTTGGGCAGATGTAATCCTGTGGGAATGGCAAGGTCAGTCTGGCTACCCATTCCAAGCCACATATGGCAGTTCTGTGTAGTCGGGGTCTGAGGCACTCAGGGCAGTGAGGACAGTAATCTTCTTCCCATAGCCTAATTGTTGTTTCAGTGACTTCCCACTACTGCCTTAGACAAGACCTCCTATGCACCCCACAGTGACAGGACCTGCAGCCCCATCTTCAGACACACAATGGTAGGACGTAGACAGCTAGGAGCCCATGTAGGACAGCAAGAGGAAAAGCCTAAAAACCAGGCACTGCCTTCCTGATACCAATCACCTGCCACACTTGTGCTTCTGGGCTGAGTCACCTCTGGGGATGCCACCACACACAGGAAGTCCCAAAAAGAGCAGAGCATGCTTCCTACAAGGCCACAGCTGTCAAGTATTAAGGCACTGGTGCAGGCAAGTAGCCATGACCATAGGCCTCGTATTGACACAATGGATCCTAAAGCAAGAGTGGCCACAGGCCTGACCACTGGGATTCACACAGCACGGGCCACCAAAGGCAGCTAGCTTGTAGGCTGTTGGACAGGAGTAGAGCAGGCAATCTGACACATAAGGCCTGCTCACCACCCCTGCAGACACACCTCCACAGCTGAACTGCCATGAACAAGTAAAGGGGCATGCCACTAGTCACCAGGGCAATGCCAGAGTGACTGAGTTGACCTGAGACAGCAAGCAGGCCCAGGGCAGGCCTCATGACAACTGGGTGGTCCCACTATAGGTGCCACCTCCCTGGCACAGTAAAACATCAAAATACACATGGTCGGGCGCATCTGCTTAACCCCCACATCCAGCCACCCTTCACTGGCTGCAGCCCAGGGACATGGTTGGGGTCAGCTTGCATCCATTGCCAAATGTCTGTCAGGTAGCTACCGGCTCTCACCCCTTGCAGCAGCTAATGCCAAAGGTCACCCAGCAAAGGCCATTATGCCTTGCCCGATCCTGGTTACTCTGCTCCTGGGAGCAGCTGTCTCAATGGTCCCAGTAACATCCTGCCCAGAGAAGACCCCACTCCCACCCTTACAGTGTCAGACTGACTGTAGGACATCATAGGGCACAGGGTGCCCTACACTCAGATGACCATTCTGAGTGCTTACAGGACAGGCGGGGTGGGGTGGGGGCTGAGGTGGGCTACAGAAGACTCATTTCCAGGACCTTTGGCCACAGTGTTACTGGTCTGCACACCTCTGTCCTGCCCCTAGTCTGCAGAGGATTCGCAGCTTCTGGAACTGATGGGTTGTGAGACATGGGGAGCCACAGATCGAGCTCTCTGCCCAAGGCTCCTAGTATAAAATCGTCATTTTTGGTCATGTGCGTGTGACATATCCCCTGAAGCCAGCCACTACCCGTCTCACCAGTCTATGCAGCACCTTGCACAGCACATGGCCTTGCCCTCTGGTCTCCTACTAGGAAAACTGAACACCTCAACTATGGCTGGGACCCTGTCTGTAGGAGTGTCTCTGCCCAGGACCCAGGCCAGGTTCACTCATGCTTGACCCCATGCCAGGCACTGTGCTCACACAAGCAGCAGGCATCGGCTTCCCTGGACCCATGAGCAGGTAAAACGAGGAGCCAGTCTGCAGGTGCCTGCCCATGGATACCCCGAGTCCACACCTGTATATCACATGGCCTCCACCAACACACCCAGGAGAGGATCAAGTCTAGGCTCGCATTGCCCACACCTCTAGCCAACTCATCTGCTTCCTGCTGACACGTTCCCAGACAAACCATCTCCCCAACACCCTGAAGCTCTGCCACTGCCTGGCAGCCACAGCTGCACAGGCACTGACACAAGCTACCTATTAGAATAGCTGTTCTCAACCTGTGGGTCGAAACTTCTCTGGGGCTGAAGGATCCTTTTACAGGGGTCCCATATCAGATAATCTGCCAGGGTGTAGGGGTGCGTAGTGAGAGTTGCTGTATGATGTATTTACATTACAATTTATAACAGTAGCATAATTATAGTTATGATGTAGCAACAAAATAATTTTATAGTTGGGGGTCACCACACGAGGAACTCTATTAAAGTGTCCCAGCACTAGGAAGGCAGAGAGCTACTGCATTAGAGCCCTGCTCACTTGTCTGGGGTGAGCAGCACAATGGGCAACTGATGCACCCAGGTTGTGCTTGGGGCTACAGCTGACAAGCAGCCCTGAACTGAGAGCCGCCTGACCCTAGACCAGAACAGCAAGAGGTAGCACAGGGCCTGCAAAGTTGCCACCACTAGAAGTGGGTGTCTCTGGCAATGACCTCAGGGGTCTAAGAGGCAGCTGTCATTACAACTGCATACGTGTCCAATTCCGTAATGTGGGCCACGGCAAGTCTCACTGAACCCGCAGACCTGCCCCTGCTCTCTTGCCCATACTAGGTGCTCATACAAAAATCACCCGTGCTGGCCAGGTGGTGGTGGAACATGCCTTTACTCTCAGTACTTGAGAGGCAGAGGCAAGCAGATCTCTGTGAATTCAAGGCCAGCCTGAGTGAGTTCCAGGACAGCCAGAGCTGTTACGCAGAGAAACCCTATCTAGAGAAACAAAACAAAACATCCCCCATGCTCTGTTTAAACACTTGTCACTCCCTGACTGGCTGGCCTACACAAACCCTGTAAGAACAAAGACCACGCTGGGTCACTGGGGTTTACAGGGAGGCTCTTGCCAGGCACAGTGGCAGTTGAAAGGTCAGGGTCCTCCTTATTCAAGGACACAGGGCCAGAACCCGGTGCTACACTGGTCCCAGTAAGGAAACCCAGCAGTTAGGTGTACACCTGGGTCAGGCCATCTCCCCACAGAAAACAGTTCCCAGAGCCCACAATGGTGTTGAGGGGCAGCACAGTCCCCAGTCCAGGGTAATCCCTGATACTGATGGGGTGGGGGGGGGGTCGGGGTCAGGGCAGATCCGGGGAGACAAGGCTGAGGCACAGAAAACAGAAGCAGAAATAACAATCAGAGAGATTCCTATGTTCTAGATTCACCTGGCACCCCAGACACTATTCTCCAAGCTGCCTCCCCTTCCTAGAAAGGGTTCCTGGCTGTCCTGGAACTCACTGGTTGGCCTCAAATACAGACATCGGCCTGCCTCTGCCTCCCAAGTGCTGAAATAAAGTTATGTGCCACCACCTGAATTCTTGGAGTTAAGAAGAATGTCACGGTGTCACCATGGGGGGGGGGGTTGTGCAGAGACCACAAAGAACTACAGCAAGTCTCACCACACACCCCTACACCCTGACAGACTCTGGCTGATCCAGATGCCACTCTGCCACCTTCTCTGCAACGGTAGTGTGGCTTACGCCAGACTAGCTACCACTTCTTCAAGGACCCACCCAGGCTTCCACCTCGAAGAGCAGGAGCAGGCTCCACGCTCCGCCTGGAAAGGCCACGGTAGGTTGCAAGTACAGAGAGATGAACCTTTCCAGGCGTGAGCCTCAAACCTGGGTAGGAAACAAGGCATGCCTGGAAGGTGGGAGGGTTCTGTCCTGGGAACCTAAGAGTTACCCATCAGGCATGGGGCTGGCCACAACGACCTAGGGAAGGAAAGGTCTGGGGATACAAGCCTAGTCAAAGTCACTCTCAAGAAACTTGCAGGATCCCTGGCATGCACCTAGCCAAAACCACCTTGAACTGGAGAAGATGCAGGACACCCAGGCAGGATCCTCGGGATACACATGTCCAAAGCTACAAGGAAGGAGGCGGCAGCCAGGAGACAGCCAGGTGGGGACCTGGGGGTGCAAACTGGTCAAAGCCACACTGAAGCCTTAGCACAAGGCCTGTAACAGGCAAGCGGGTGCAGGTACGACCTGCCCAGACCCTCCAGCTCTGCCGTCGGATTCGCAGCTCCTCTGGGCGCAGCAGCGAGGCCCGGGGCGGCGCTCGAGGCCGCGCTGCGCGCCCCCGCGTCCTGGCCACGCGCTCCGCGGCCGTCCCCAGCGCGGAGCTCAGCTTCCGATCCCAACCGGGTCCGACCAACCCCGCGTCCCTCGGGCGACGCCGCCGCCGCCCTGGGTTCTCGGACCTGCCCGCCACGCTGCTCGCACGCCTCCGGGTCTCAATTTCCCCTCTAGCCAGCCTCGCGCGCACAGCTTCACTGCCCTCCCGCCCGGGTCTCACCGGCAGGCGTGGCACGATCTCCACCGAGCAGCAGTGGCAGAAGTACCGTCCGGGCTGCGGCGACGCCTCGGCCATGACCACCGCCGCCTCCGCGCCGCCCGCCCCCCGCGCGGCGCCTGCCGCCGGCCGTTTGCTGCTCTCTCGCCGGCCGACGCGCCCGCGCACGCTCACGCATGGCACGCACGGCACGCACGGCAGGCGTGGGGCTCGCGGAGGAACGCGGGCAACGCGCCGCGGGGGGCTGTCTCGTGGAGAACGGTGGCCGCACTAGGACAAAGTAAGTATTGCCGGAAGCGGGAGACCCGGGTCGAGAGTGTGGGGCGGAGCCTGGGGGCGAGGCGGCGGAGCCTTGTCTCTTTAAGAACCCGGACGGAGGTGAGGGTCAAATCTGCGGAGCACCTTGGGGGCGTGGTCTATCCGGTGTAGGCGGAGCCTAGAGGTCTTGGCAATTGGGGGGGTGGAAAGGGCGGAGTCACGCTTGAAGAGTGCGGAAGTTCAGGGGAAAGCGCGAAGGCGGGTCGCCTTGGCGACGACTTTAGGCGGTGCAGGAGAAGCCAGAGATGGGGGGCCAGCGAGCGGAGGGGCTACGTGGGGGAGGAGACTCTTTTTGGTAACCTGGGTGGGACGGGGCCTCGTGGAAGCCTCAGCGACCAAGGGGCAGGGCCTTCGTGGGGTCGGGATGTCTCTTTGGCAACCCGGGGTAGGTTATAACCTGTAGGCAACTGCAAAGCTTTAGGGTCCTCAGTCTGAGCCTGCGCAGGGCGGGGCCGGGTTTCCATGGTGACGACGCAGTGCCTGGACCAATCCTGGAATCCGCCTAGGAACTTGGCGTGAGCCTGGAGGCGGAGCTCCAGGTTTGCGGGGCCGTCTTCTTGGCAACCAGGATGGACCAGCCTGAAGGCGGGTGACTATATCCGGAGCCGGGACGCAGTCTACAGGGCTGAGTTTCTCCGGCATCCGGGATTGGATGTAGGAACCTCGGAAAGCCAAGTACAGCCGCGAAGCCGACTCCTCGAGGGGCAGGACTTGGTTGCCTTGGCAATGGCTTAGGTTGTTAGGGCTGTCCCTAAATAGCCAAGGTGAGGGGCGGGGCCTAAGAGACTCCTCTTCTTCAAACCACCAAGCCCTCTTTTCCCTGCTTTCTTCCCCTCGTTTAGCCCACCAGACAAGCTTGCCTGTGGATATTTGCTTGCATTGTCTGTGCCTCTCCAAGTGCACGGTCCCCCAGACTCCCATGCAACTTTGCTTCTCGTGTATAAATCTCAGCAACAATGTTGCCTTCTCACGCGGTCACACTACGTGCACCTGATAAACTGTAAAGACGGCGCCGGGCAGAAGGGACGATACACATCAGGCGTCCCACAAAACCCGAGATAAGGATGAAGAAGGGATCCATTCTCTGGTGGAAGGAGGATCCTCTAGCCCGCAGGCACCCCGTGTGACTCTTCAGGAGTGAATGAAGCCTGCGTCGTCATCTAGGCTAGGTCCAGAATGTTTCTGAGGTTAGTTCCTGTATTTATTTACTTATTTGCTCAACATTCATCTAGCATCTGTGAAATACACACAAATATCTCAGCACCATAAGGCAGGGGCTGGAGGGGGGGCTCGGACTCTAGATTGACCTTGGGTATCTCTGATGACACAAGAATGACTTCCTGGGAGTAAGGAGGATACATTGCAATCAGAGTTTTGAAGAAAGAATAGGAGTTACTCAGAGTTAGGATTCCTGGAAGAAGTGGACATTCGCCAGGCAGTGGTGGCGCACACCTTTAATCCCAGCACTTGGGAGGCAGAGGCAGGCGGATTTCTGAGTTCGAGGCTAGTCTGGTCTACAGAGTGAGTTCCAGGACAGCCAGGACTATACAGAGAAACCCTGTCTCGAAAAACACAAACAAACAAACAAACAAAAAAGTGGACATTCAACCTTCACACCTAGCCTTCTTTCTGTCCTCATTCCCACTCATTCCGGCATTGACCACCAGAGGGCACATGGCTCCCATCAATGGGAACTAGTTATCCCGCTAGAGCCAAGAGAGGTGAGGCAGAGAGGCTTCAAAGCAGCCCCTGGATCATTTTAAACACACCAATATTCAATGGAGATACCTGCCTCTGAGCAGCTCAGGGAAGTCCGGCATTTATTGGGCAGTGGGCATGGGTGAACCTCCCATCAGGCCATTGCTGTGTCTTTGGGCAAATAACTTTTTTTTTTTTTTTTTTTTGGGGGTTTTCGAGACAGGGTTTCTCCATGTAGTCCTGGCTGTCCTGGAAGTCACTGTGTAGACCAGGCTGGCCTCGAACTCGGAAATCCGCCTGCCTCTGCCTCCCAAGTGCTGGGATTAAAGGCGTGTGCCACCACTGCCGGCTGGGCAAATAACTTAACCTCTCTCTGAATCATGGCAGAGCTTGCCTCCTGGGGGCCTCCTCATACACACACACACACACACACACACACACATCAGGGTCCAGCCTCGACACAGGATCAGAGTTCTCAACTGGAAGCAGGGACATCTGGAAGGCACATAATAAACTCACACAGACAGCTTTTCAGGTACAGACTGACAGACAAGTTTTTAAGGCTGAAAGTTGTGCTCTCTCTCTCTCTCTCTCTCTCTCTCTCTCTTTCTCTCTCTCTCTCTCTCTCTCTCTCTCTCTTTCTCTCTCTCTCTCTCGTAGCTTGAAGCTGTATGTACTCTTCAGGCTGGGGATTGTCCTCTCTCATTTGCTCCCTTTCTCACACTCACACATTCACTCTGTGTGTTGTTCTTCCATACACACACACTCTCCTCACACTCTCTCTCTCACACACCTCACATTCTCTCTCCTTTCACTCACTCCACACTTACCTCATGTATGCCTCATGCACACCTCACTCTCTCACCTTTCTTTTGCCCCAGTCTTTTATTGTTACTCTGAAAGCAGGTAGAAAAAAAGACATTATATAATCATTACCAAACCAAATTCAAAAGAATAACCACACCCCACAAAGAATCAAGAATTCAAGAATTACAATTGTTCCCCAAAGTTTTAAGCTTCCCCTATTCCCAGGCCTGTGGCCAAAATAATAATAATTATAAACTTATCATTATTTAAACTTTAACTTTTGTCTTATTATACTTAAGCGCTCAGAGCTCCAAGGCCAGCTGCATGCATTTTCCTGTGAAGCTCTAATGATAAGTGACATGAGCAAAGCTGCCAGGCAATGGCCAGAAAGAGCCAAGTTAACCCTTAACTCAGCAGTTCCAATAGCTTTCTGCTTCTGCACACTGCACAAAGTCACTCTCCCAAGAGTTCCAGTGTTTTGACTTAGTTTTGCTAGTATATAATTTTTTGTTTGTTGTTTTGTTTTGTTTTGTTTTGTTTTGTTTTGAGACAGGGTTTCTCTGTGTATCCCTGGCTGTCCTGGAACTCATTCTGTAGACCAGGCTGGCCTTGAACTCAGAAATCCACCTGCCTCTGCCTCCCAAGTGCTGGGATTAAAGGCATACGCCACCACTGCCCAGTTACTAGTACATAATCTTATGTATTCTATACTTGCTTACCCATACATATCCAAAGGAGACCAGGAACCTCTCTCAAATGTTGTGCAAAACTCATTTCATAACTTCAATAGTTTTTTCCTATCTGAATTAAAGTATCCCATGTTTGTGTTCCCTTATTCTATTTTTCCCTTATCCCATGATTTTGTCTCTCATATGAATGCCTTTTCATAATCTCAGTAAATTACTTCACTTTCTGATAATAGACCCTGTATGGCTCTGTTTCATTTTCTATCACTTATCTCTCGCTCTCTTTTTTTTTTTTTTTAAGATAGGATTTCTCTGTGTAGCCCTGGCTGTCCTGGAACTCACTCTGTAGACCAGGCTGGCCTCGAACTCAGAAATCTGCCTGCCTCTGCCTCCCAAATGCTGGGATTAAAAGGCGTGTGCCACCATTGCCCAGCGATTTTCTAATATCTCTAAACACAATTTCTTCAAACTTTCTTTGCAAGTCAAACATTACTCCAGAAGTACCATTGTGCAGTTATTACATTGTTTCCAAGATGAGAGCACACAGCATGCACCTGGGCCATTAGAACTGTGCTGTGCTGTGCCCCATGCCTCAGTTCTTAATTGTTTAAGAATCATTACATTGCTGGGTGGTGGTGGTGCACACCTTTAATCCCAACACTTGGGAGGCAGAGTCAGGCAGATTTCTGAGTTTCAGGCCAGCCTCATCTACAGAGTGAGTACCAGGACAGCCAGGGCTACACAGAAAAACCCTGTCTCGAAAACAAAACAAACAAACAAAAAACAAAAACAAAACCCAACAAACCAACCAAACAAACAAACAAAAATCATTGTATCAAGGAGCATCTAGTTTCACAGAATTCACCAGAGCAGAAGGAGAAGGGAGTAGGAAAGTCAAATATAATAGAATAACTATGCACATCAAGGCCAGTTGAAAAACAGTCATGCACAAATGAAATCTATATGGCTGCTATCCAGGGCTAAGGTTAGGAGAAATGCGAACAACTGAGTTTTACAAGGAGCTTCCGGGGGCTACTGAAATGTCTCCATCCCAGCCTGCTGCAAGCAGTCACACACACACACACAGGAACACTCTCTGCACCTAGCTGCTTGCCAGTGGCCACACCCAGATTCACATCCACTCTTGCTCTTCGGGGTGGGATCAAGTGATCAGGCACATAGGGACCCAGCAGCCTGCGGGGGTCCACTTACTATTAACCTGATGACTCTGTGAATTCTGTGGTGGGTAAAGCAGACTATGGAGGAGGGAATAATCCATATCCAGGCCTCTGGTCAACAAGAGACACAGGTGCCTGCCTAGGTCTTTGACACCTACTGGGGAAGACTTCAAAAGTTCTATAGTGGGGACCAGAGGCTGGACCTGTGAAGCTCAGCGCAAGAGTCTCTTCCTCCTTCAGACCAAGGGCTTGCCAGCCTCCTTTCTCACAAGAGGCAAGCTCTACCTTTGTCAGCCCTCATCTGCAGAGGGACATGTTCTCACTAAGCTTGTCTTACCTGTGTGATGCTTGTCCCGTTCCCAGAAGGACTAAGTGTTCTCCAAGAGCCCATATCTGGTTCAGTGGCTCTGACTCCCCACCCTGCTCTCCCTAACCTCTGGCCTCAGTCTCTGCTCAGCACGCCACCCACAGGCAACCAGCTTCGAATGACATCTGGAACAAGTCATCCTGGCTAGCGTGACCGGAACATCACAAGCTCAGGGCAGTCTGGGCAACTTAGCGAAACTGTCTTCAACAGCCGAGTCGAGGTGTAGCCTCAGAGACAGAGCTCCTGCCTAGAAACCCCAGTGAGGCTGAGAGAAGCACTGTTTAGGGATGGAGCACTGGCCTAGGACCTCTAAGTGAGGGCGCATGGTCAGGATAGAGCACATACATCACATGGGTTCAAGCCTGAGTGCTAGAAAACAGACATTGACAAAATTGGAGCCCATAAGACAACCCCGTGGATTAAGTGCTGCAGGGATCTCTCACAGCTGAGGACCCTTGGTGAGAAGAAAGATCTAACTCCTGCAAATTGTTCTCTGGCCATCACAGTACACTTTGACCGACATACCCATGTATGCATATACCCAAGGAAATGTAGTAAAAATTACTCTCAGAACCCAAACATACTGGGTTTCCAGTGGAGCAGGGCTGAGATTTTTTCCCAGCACTGTCAAGGAATAAAATGGAAAATTGCTACGCACACTCGTCTACTCCAGTCACATCCAAAATATCGGGGATAAAATCCTGATAAAGGATAAGAGGTAATAAGATTCCAAAAGGAGTTCTGTGCCTCCTGGATTTCAGACAGTCGCTGGTATCCCCTAACTCAGACGTGTTCCAGATTAGTCTTTCCAATTGTCAACACGGCCTCATATTTAGGCATAAAGGTACCCCAAGAAATGACTCGTTAATGGTTAAGATTGGGCATTGTTTTCTGGCCAGCACAATGTTTCCAACTATCCTAGTTTAATACCAAGCTGTCCATAGCTTACAATTTCTCTCAAAGTATCTGCCTCGCCAGAGCTAGCAACAGAGGTCAGTACATTCCTTAGGGCAATAGATAGTTTACAATAGTTACAAATGTTTTACATACTAGAGAGTAATGAAGGGTTTCCGTCACTCAAGGACATTAGCTAAAAGTGTTAGATGGGAACTCCCCACTGCTTGCCCCCAGCTAGTTAGCAGGAAGTGCTAGATTGAAACCTCCTGGTCATTGCCTCCAGCAGAACCAGAGAATTAGCAATAGGAATATCAAAATACCTCAACAGGGAGAGTTCCACTCCTCTTCCTCCTGCTTCACACCTAGCTACCAGACCCTACTGACCTTGATGTGCGGTCATTTGCCTAAGTGACTCTTGTAATTTGCCCTGCTTGCTGTCCTGCTTGCTGTATGCTACTTAAGCCTGCTCTTCACTTTGTATACTAGGACTAGGAGAAGAAGAAGGACTTGGACTCACATGCAAGACTAGCACTAGAACTTAGATGGGCTAGGACTCAGATTCATGTATCTCTCGCAGTCCCCCGGACCCAGCGCTTGGGCCCGGGGGATGCAGCACCAGTTCAGAGGAGATAGCTGCTGCTTTAAACCCAGTATGTTTCAGATAGCCTCAGATGTACCTCAACTATTGAGCTGCCAGGTTTACCATCTCTCTTTTGCAATGACTGTAAAAGTCTGATGCCATTTCTAAGAAATAAATTTAGATCCTATACATCATGTGTCGTCTCTGCCATCATTTCTTCGCCTACGCCTTGTCGACCTGACTAGGACCCCGTTTCTCCCGCGGGTTGAGGGAGGCCCAGATCCGCCGGCCCGTAGCAGAAAATAAAGTTTGAAAGTTTGTTACTGTGGCAAACAGAAGCCATACTTGTACTTTACTCAGCCCTGGGCAGACACTACAGGCTGGACACTCTGTCCCCTGGGAGCCACCCACTGTATCACTGGCCAGAGCCAGACCACATGGCCATACTACTTAGTGACTAGCAAGAGAGATGACTGCTGGGACGGTGGCCCTTAACTGATGAGGGAATGAGGACTCACCTCTGTCCCTGAGCACGGACCAGCTCTCTCTAACAGACACAGCTGCCTGATTCCCTCATGCTGGAGGGAAGGCTCACTGGTTAACAACACAAACATGGCCCCCTTAGGCTGGAGACAGGCTCACCAGTTAACAACACAAACACTTTTACAGAGGACCTGAATTTTGTTGGCTCCCACATCAAGTGGCTCAAAGCTGCCCAGCTCCAGGAGCTCTGGCACCCTCTCCTGGCTTCTGTGGGTATCTGCACCCACATGTTCATATCCACACACACAGATGTACATGGGGATAATTTTTTAAAATTTATTTATATTAAAGTGTTTGCAGATGATTTTAAATAGAGCTGGTTTTGTTTTGAGAGTGGATTTCATAATGGGGCACAGGAGAGTTGCTATGGGAAGATCCTGTTAGGAGGATGCACACAGGGAGGGCCTGGAACTTCCATAGGTAAACCTAGACTTTGCCCTATGGCTATAGGGAGCCGTGGGTGATGTTGAGCCATGGTGATATCCACAAGAAGAGACACTATGGAATCTTTAGGCTGTGCCTTGGTTCTGAGTGTCACTTCTTCCTTGAAGGGGGAAGGCCTCAAGTTCTCATTTCCAGAGTGTAGGGCCTGAAACGTCCTGCAGAGAACCACATCCCATACCCTGGAGAGTGCACACCAGGCATAGCTCTCTAGAATCCTAAGAACCTACTTCTCTGTGCCCTGAAGACTCCATTTGAATAAAATTCAAAGCACTTCTTTGGAGATGCTGCAGAAACCATGTACTAACACCGGCTTACTGGGAAGGAGTTTAGGCACAGCTGAATTCAGGACTTCAGATGCCATAGCAGGTGGCTCTGTGTCTTACCTGGCTGGCTTCTGACCATTGACAGGAGCAACCTGCAGCTGTGTACTCACCCAGAAAGCTAGAGAGGGATGGGCCAGCCCCAATCTTAAAAAAGAAACTGAGAGGGCAGGTCTCCTTGTAGCCTAGCCTAGCCTTGAACTCAAAATACAGCCAAGGACCATTCCTGCTTCTGCTTTCTGAATGTTAGTATGTGTGGCAAGTATGCAGGGATGGAGCCTAGGGCTGCCTGCCAGTCTACGCTGAGCTGTAGCTACGACCCTGTTTGTTTTGAGGCAGGATCTCACTATGTAATTCTCCGTAGACCAGGTTGGCCTTGAACTCACATCGATTAAAGGTGTGTGCCCCCACACCTGACTGGCCCTATTTGTTTTTTGAGTTACAGTCTTCTGAGGCAGCCCAGGCTAGCCAGAACTTGTCATCCTCCTGCCTCAGCCTAGTATGGTTATGTGCATGGCATCAAACCCAAGGCTTTGAAGGTCCTAAGCTTGATAGTTTCTTGTAACTAGAGAAAGGGACAGATTCTCCAGGTTCTGGACTAGGGACCTGGATAACTAAAGGTCATTGTCCTGTCTGCCCCACTTAAGCTGTCATATGTCTACCCCGAGGCACAAACATTTAGACTTTCAAACTGGACCAGATCCTTTCTTTGTGCCTCGTTGTAGGAGAATGATCTCGAGTCCTAGACCTACTTGAGCTACAAGACTTTACATCATAAAGAGATAAAGGCTGGGATGTAGATGAAGAGCAGCACCCTTGGTACCCATGGGAAAAGCTGGCTGTGTAGCTATACTCCAGTGCTGGAGATGTAGACACAGGATGGTCGCTGGGGCTTCCTGGGCAACAGTATAGCTAAATTAGTGGCTCGAAACCCCATTTCAAAACATAAGGTGGAGAGCAGTTGGGTGTGGGCCAGGCCTCTGGCCTCCACGAAAACAAACACGTCCACACAAGTCTCTTGTCAGTCAGCGCTGACCTCTTCTGCTGGTCCCAAACCTGGCTTCATGCTCTAGGAGCCTCTGGCTGTCAGAGGTCTGTCACTTCCTCTGTGCTCCTGGGTATGGGTGAGAGGGACACTTAGGAAACTGAGCAGACAGATGTCCTGGGGCGTTGCCCAGAACACCTGACTCTCAGAGCTTTGCAGCAGGAAGTGTGCAGCAGGGGAGTGGAGGGAGAAGGCTAAGCTGGGGCCAGTTATACCAAGGGTGTCCCTGGGGAACTCATGGGTTCCTAGTACGTGGGAGCAGGGCAGAGAGGGGACTTGAACCCATGCCAACCACACAATGGCCCTTTGATTCACCCAGCCCAGGCCACGGCAGTCCAGTGTGAGGGGTGAGGCCTCGGCCAAGGTCAGCGCTGTCCACCCCTTCCACTCCCTCCTGCAGGCTCCTGATGAGAACACAGGGTCCTGTACCCTGCCCCAACCTAGGATCATCCTTGGGGGCTGCCAGGGACCAGGGCCAGGTCAGTATCCTCCCTCACTGGCACTGGATAGTGAGGGAAAAGATGGTTTCTGAAGTCTGTGGATCTATTGGGGCTCCACTGTGTGGTGCCAAGACAGTTAGGGAAGATGTCACCTGAAGGGGTCTGGAGTGGATAGAAGGATGGAGAGGATGGTCTCAGAAAACCCAGTGCACCATCACCCATATTTTCCAGTTATAAATTAATTTATCTGTGTGTTTTTAAAATAGACTTATATATATATATATATATGTATATATGTGTGTGTATATATATATATCTATATGGGTGTATGTCTGTGCACCATGTGTATGCAGTACCTGAGAAGGCCAGAAGAGGGCAGCAGGTCCCCCGCGACTGGAATTATAGACAGTTTCATGGGACTGTGCTAGGAACTGAAGCCCAGCTCTCTGGAAGAGCAACCACTACCCCTAGTTGCTGAGCCACCTCTCCAGGCCTTTATATATTTTGTTGTCTAAATCATGAGCTGTGTGAGGACAGGAGCAGGTCAGCCTTGGTCACTGGGATTTCCCAACACTGTGACTTGTCGACTAAATCCATGAGAGGGCCCATAGACCCAAGGGTGTTTGAAGGGATGGAGATGGAGCTACTTTGGAGGCCCCTACAGGAGGTTCTGGATCTAAGAGACAAGTCCCTAGACGCATGCCAGTGTTACCCTGATGGGCTGTGGGAATCTCATGGCACCTATGGTCAGTCTACACCAGACGTTGGGTTTCCTAGCAGGGAGGAAGAGGAGAAAACGTCTCTCAGCTCTTCATGTGCCACAGCTAGCTATAGGGTCAGAAGACAGTCTGCAGGAGTCGGGCCTCCTACCACATGATTGTCTGCATCCCTAGGGTCAGACTCAAGTTGCCAGGCTTGGCTGCAAGTGCCTTTACAAAGCTTCTGAGACAGCCTTTTGTTGTGATGGGTACTTTGAGGCAGGGTCTCACCGTGTAAGCCTGGATGGCTTTGAACCCACAGAGATATGCCTGCCTGTGTCTCCCAAGAGGAGGGAGTACAGGTGTAGCCCACCAAGCCAGGCCACTGACCTACCTTACCCTGAC
>NW_022196910.1:2412988-2424192 GCF_008632895.1 Mastomys coucha | reverse complement strand
TATTTATTATTATATCTAAGTACACTGTAGCTGTCTTCAGACACACCAGAAGAGGGCGTCAGATCTCAGTATGGGTGGTTGTGAGCCACCATGTGGTTGCTGGGATTTGAACTCATGACCCTCGGAAGAGCAGTCAGTGTTCTTAACCGCTTGAGCCATCTCTCCAGCCCTCCTTTTTTTTTTTTTTTTTTTTTTTTAAAGATTATGTATTTTATATATGTGAGTACAATGTTGCTGTCTTCAGACACACCAGAAAAGGGCGTTACAGATGGTTGTGAGCCACCATGTGGGAACTGAACTCAGGACCTCTGGAAGAGCAGTCAGTGCCCTTAACTGAGCCATCTCTCCAGCCTCCCCCCCTCCCCCGCACCCCTCTCCTCGCTCCCCAAGTGAGTGCTGGGATTCCAGGACGTGCCTCCTGCCTGATGAGCTTCCCCTTGCACGGGTAAGATCTGTGTGCACACCCCCATTCACAGGCCAGACGACATCGGATGTCTCCCTCTCTCACATTTGGCCATAGCCTTTTGAGACAAGAGTCTCTCACTGAAGTTGGAGGTAGGGTGGCCAGCAAGCCCCAGAAATCCTCTTGTGTCCACCACACATTCCTGGGATTACAGGCGTCCTTGCCCCACATTGGCTTTTTACATGGATGCTTTGAACTCAGGTCTTCCTGTCTATGTAGCAATCAGTCTTAACCCCTGGGCCATCCTCTAAACTCTGGGTTTGGCTTCATTTTTCTTTCTTTCTTTTTTTTTTTTTTATTTTTTTATTTTTTCGAGACAGGGTTTCTCTGTGTAGCCCTGGCTGTCCTGGAACTCACTCTGTAGACCAGGCTGGCCTCGAACTCAGAAATCCACCTGCCTCTGCCTCCCAAATGCTGGGATTAAAGGCGTGAGCCACCACTGCCCGGCTCATTTTCCCTTTTTGAGTCAGAGTCTTGGGTAGCCCAGGTTATCCTTGAATTCACTACATAGCTAAAAATGACCTTGACCTCTCCATCCACCAGCCGCTACCCCCGAGAGCTGGAATGGCAGGTGTGTGCCATCATGCCGGTGGACTGGTAGACTCCAGGGCCTGTGCGTGCTGGGGAGCACTCTCCCCACGGAGCTAGCTTCAGATGACCTCAACTTTAGTTTGACTCACTCTGAAGCCCTAGCAGATCACAAACTCACAGCAATCCTCCTGCTTCAGCCTTCCAAAGGCTAGAATGGTAGGTAGGAGTCTTTAAACAGTTTGGAGCAGCATGGAGACACCCTTTGCAACCGTGGGTACTGTCAAGGTGAAGGTTAGGCGAGAGGCTAGAGAGACCAGATGGCAACCTCAATGCTACGCTTAGCCCAGGTAGGGCTTCTCACCTGCACCCGAGAGATCCCCAAAGGAACACTGGACACCTGGAGGTGTCCACCTCCCAGAACATGCCCTCCAGGCCACAGTTTGTGACCTGACCCCATTGTGGACTGTTCTTCCTAGACAACTGTCTGGTTCCCAGATGGGACATGGCCTGCCCCCGGTGGCCACCCCCGCGCAGGCCCGGGCCCGGCGCCTCGGGGACACGTCCGTCCCGCTGCGCCCCGCCCCGCCCGCCGCCGGCCCCGCCCGCCCTGGGCTTTTATAGGCCGAGGCGTCTGCACTCGCTGAGTCCCCGCTGCTGCCCAACACTCGCCATGCGTCCTGGGGCACTGTGGCCGCTGTTTTGGGGAGCCCTGGTCTGGGCAGTGGGATCCGTGGGTGCCGTGATGGGCTCGGGGGATTCTGTGCCCGGTGAGTGGGGCTGGGCGGAAGGGGCGGGCGAGCGGGCCACCCACGTGGCCTGAGGAATGCAGCAGGGGGATGTCTGGGGTGTGCTTTGGCTGGGTGGGCGAATGCGGGGCTCCACGCCTCCAGCCTCAAAAGAGGACTGACATTTATTTATTGAGCTCTTACTGTTTACGTGCTTTCCCATGAGTCCACAGAACTTGTGGCCAAAACTTGTGGGTACTTTTTCCTCCCTGTTTTCAGGATAGGTAAACTGAGGCTCGGGGTCATGAACCTTCCAAGTGACATGGTAGGAGGCTCCTTAGGCCCTAGAGAGACATCTCTGGGTGACTGGCCCTGCTAATGCCTCTTAGGCAGAGGGGCTTCAGGAGTCTCTGGATGACATGCCTCAGGTGGAATGGTATACCTGCATCTGGCCGGGAGAGCTCCAGCCTCAGTATCCCTTTTGGTAAAGCCTTAACTGAGGTGCTGGGGCCCAGTTCATGGAGGAATTCGGCAGTGTCTCAAGCAAGAATAAGTTCTGATGGGGGGGGGGGGCTATCTTCACTTAAGGGTGAAGAAAGCCAAAGGTTCTGTGTTCTAGCCCCTACCAGCCTGGCAGGGCTGCTGGCCTCCAAGGGAGCCAAGCCCCCTCCCCTAGGGCCGCGTCCCCCGTCCCAGTCCCAGGGGAGTGAGCTCACGCAGAGGGAATGTTCCCCAGTTGGAGTGAGTAAGAGGCGGGTCAGGCGAGGGGGGGCTGCAGGCCGGGGGCTCGGCTGTCCTGGGCACTGTCTAGACAGAGGGCAGAGGCGGGAAGCCAGTGCAGGCCCACAGACCCTCACATGCCGAGTGCCTGGCATTTGAAGGGGCTGGGCAGGGTGCCAGTTCTCAGGCCTGGAGGCCAGGCGGGAGTTGGTGGTGGATCACTGGGGTGCGGCTCAGAGAAGGATTCCCTACACAGAAGAGCTCGAGCCACAACTGGGGCTTTCTGCCCCTTCCTCCTGTACACAGGGCGTTCATGATGGCTATGGACATCTCTGAATTGGTCGGGGAATTAGATCTGAGGTGTTGGGGGTTGGTTAGGGGCTTGCTCCACAAAGAACATGCATAGGGATAATTCTTAGGTAGAGATGGGGTCTGGAGCCTCCTCCTCCTCCTCCTCCTCCTCCTCCTCCTTCCGAATAGGTGGCGTGTGTTGGCTCCAGCAGGGCGGAGAGGCCACCTGCAGTCTGGTGTTGAAGACACATGTCAGCCGGGAGGAATGCTGCGCTTCCGGCAACATCAACACTGCCTGGTCCAACTTTACCCACCCGGGCAATAAAATCAGCCTGCTAGGATTCCTGGGCCTTGTCCACTGCCTCCCCTGCAAAGGTGAAGCCATGGGGGCTCCTGATGGTGGACAAGATCCAGAGTGAATGGGGCACTAGGGAGGGAACCCTGGCCTCAGAGAGGGGTCACGGATGCCCTGGGGCCCACAGCTTGAGGAGGCTCTGAGAAGCCCTCTGGTTTCACCATGTAAAGCCCCTAACCTACAATCCTACCTCACCTGGTGGGGAGGAACATAGCCTTAAACCCTGACCTGGCACTAGGCTGTCCCCACTACTACCCTCATGGGGCTCTGAGTACCACCCATTTTACATAGCTAATATGCCTAGGGTATCTATCTATGCTTTATTCTGAGCGTGCCACCCGCATCCCTGCTGAGATGAATGAGTAACAGTCCAGGTGTGCCCTCTGCCTTGGAGGAAGCATTGACAGAGGGCACCCCTGGCCTCTCTGTGCTCAGGGCTGAACGGGCAGGCACCCAGAGAAAGTGACGGGAAGGATTTGGAGGGAGCAGACATGAGATCTAGGGTTGGGGTGATAATGAGGAGTTTGCTGAGTGGAACCCATGGGCAAGGGTGTACTGGGTTTAGGGTTGGTCTCTAGGGGTAGGAGTGACATCAGGCAACTTATCCAGGAGGAAGTAGGTAGGGCTGCACACCCTAAAGACCAGCCCCAGGAGCTCGCATTGGCCTCAGGGATAATGGCTGTGTGGTCCAGAGCCCATTGCCACACTCCCCTCCTCCAGACCCCACCTCTACTTTCTGGGAAGAGGAAGAATTTCAAGAAATGCCTGTCCTCGGGCTTGAGAGCCTGATTGCCTTCCCAGCCTCCTCTGGCCCTGGGGACTGGGGATGGGAATTTGTCACCTCCCTTTTCTTTGATTTCCTAAAGCTAGCTAGAGGGTCAGTTCCAGATGTATGGTGGGTGGGCCCTCTGGGGGTATCCAGGTGTAACCCTGTAATGTGGGTCTCCCCAGTTCCTGGATAATCAAGAGTTCAAGGCCAGCCCTGGCTCCAAAGCAAGTTTTGAAGTAGCCTAGGCTACTTGAAACCATCTGAAAAGAACAAAATAAAGAGTGTGTAGCTAGGTGGAAACCCCAACACAAGACTGTCTAAGCAAGCCTCAGTTTCCCCACCTGAGACATAAGGATGTGTAGGGTAAACCTCTCCTCATACCTCTTAGGGGAGGTCCTAGTGGAAACCGGCAGTGGCTGCAGCCAGTCATTGTGCATCACAGTGCGCCTGGACTCCAGTGACACGTGGGAACCCCACTCGTGTGTGCTCTGTGTCCTCAGATTCCTGCGACGGAGTGGAGTGCGGTCCCGGCAAGGCGTGCCGCATGCTGGGGGGCCGTCCACACTGCGAGTGCGTGCCCAACTGCGAGGGGCTTCCCGCGGGCTTCCAGGTCTGCGGCTCTGATGGCGCCACCTACCGGGACGAATGCGAACTGCGCACCGCGCGCTGTCGCGGACACCCAGACCTGCGCGTCATGTACCGTGGCCACTGCCAAAGTAAGAGCCGTGGCCGTGGAGGGGCGGGGACGCAGGGACGGGCCAAGGAAGCAGGCAGGACCTGAGGGGCGGGGCTACAGAGAGGGACCGGGAAAGGCGGAGTCTGGGAAAAGATAGGGCGGGTCGAGGGGCGGGGTCTAGAGAGGGCGGGGCCTGGCAAACCACAGGCCCGAGGTAAGGTTGGCTGAGAGGCGGGCCTAGGGAGAAGGTGTGATTTATGCAGGGGCGGAGCCTGGGAAATGAGACGAGCCTGGGAGGGGCGTGGCCTTCACAGAGGCCCTGCCAGAAGTTGGTAAGTGGGCTCTATCCGGTTGTTGCCCAAGTCCTCACCTAGCCTGAAGAAGGGGCGAGGCCACGCTGGTACTTTACGGACACTATTCATTGCTGATGCTGGGGGCGGGGCCTGGGGCGGGGTTATGCAAAAGTCTGTCGGGTCAGGTGCATACCAAAGAAGGCAAGCTGCAAAGATCGTGCTCGAGCCCCGGTTTAGCTCCAGCTCTCGGGCGTGTCCAGGAGCAGGGCGGTGCGCGGCAGGGTGTGCCCTGCAGGCCAGCCAGCCCTTACAAGCGCTGACGCGCGGGAGAAGCTTCTCGTGGCGCGGGAACAGCCACGAGAAGAGGCTTGTGATGAACTGGGGAGGGAGAGAATGTGGGTGTGGCCGTGCAGGCAACATGGTGGGTGGAGCTTGGTAGAATGGGGCAGGGATTGACAACTGGGTGAGGCTGTCATGCGGGGGGCGGGACTTCTCTGAGGGGTGGGGCTTAACAGCTGAAGGGGCTTGTGTTCTGGGGCGGGGTTTAATAGAGGTGAGTGATGCTTGCGTTCCTGTAGATGATCTTGACAGCAGGTTGGGGATAGTGTCCCAGAACAGGGCTCGAAGAGTGGCGGTGCGTTTAAGTCCTAGGAGTGGGGCTTTCAGGTGGAGTCCTTGCCTGAGGGCAGCTGGACTCACAGGGACGAGACACCATCCTGCACCTGACCCGACCTCTCTCGGGCTTTTCAGAGTCTTGCGCTCAGGTAGTGTGCCCACGCCCCCAGTCGTGCCTTGTGGATCAGACCGGCAGTGCACACTGTGTGGTCTGTCGCGCTGCGCCCTGCCCGATACCTTCCAGCCCCGGCCAAGAACTCTGTGGCAACAACAACGTTACCTACATCTCTTCGTGTCACCTGCGCCAGGCTACTTGCTTCCTGGGCCGCTCCATTGGGGTTCGGCACCCGGGCATCTGCACAGGTGAGAGACGTGGGTGGGTCTGGGTATCTAGTCCACCAAGGGGCAGTGCGCCATGCTTACTGTCACCTCTATACCTGTAGGTGGCCCCAAAGTACCAACAGAGGAGGAAGAGAACTTCGTGTGAGCTGCAGCCACTGGGCCTGGCACTTGAGGCCGTCCCGATTTTATTTATTGTTACAGAAAAGATTCTAATTTATGTCACATGGACACTCCCCAAACCTGGCCTGGAACCACTTGGGGATCCCCTAGGATCCTGAGCACATATCACAAGGACGGAAGGAAAATTTTATAAGAGTTGGTATGTGCCATCACCAGGTACTGGGATCAAAGTTAGAACCCCAGTCACCTTCTGCCCAAAGAGGGCAGCTTCATGGAGACCCCCTGCTTTGATCTCCCCACCTGCTTTCTAGGCTGGAGCTGTCTCAGGGCACAGCCGATGGTAGTGTATCCATCTCAGTTGGTGTTTGCATATGGCCAGCTACAGACCAGAGCAGGCAGCATCGGGTCAGAGAAACACTGGGTTCTTTCCTGTTTAGTCCACACAAGGTGGGACCTGGTAGAAACATTGGGCCCTGGCTGACTCTCAGGCCCAGGAAGCCAGTGGACACGGGGATTCACTGTGCCCAGAAAACCCAGAGTCACTCTAGCACCTACTGCCCTGTTCCTGGACACCCACATTAGCTTTTATCCAGTTCCCCACCAGCCCCACTCGTCACCAAGCCCAGCCGCAGGTGGTGACACCAGACAGGTGCTGTTTGGGGCTGGACTGTATTACTGCTCACCCTTCACCCTGACAGCTGCCCTTGAAAGTTACCCACACCCACATGTGCCTTTAAGGAAGCCAGAAGGGGGAGCTGCAGTGCAGTGGGTAGCATTCACAGAGCCCGGCCTCCATCCCCAGTATAAACATCCACATAAACAGACATGTTGGTTCAGGCCTGTCATCCCAGCACTTGGAAAGTAGAGGCAAGGGGATCAGGAGTTCAGATTCATCCTTAGCTGTGTTATGAGTTCAAGGCTAGTCTGGGCTATATAAAATCTTATCTTTAAAAAAAAAAGAAAAACAAAAAACTTAAAAAGGAAGACAAGATGTCAGACCACAACAGAAGACCATGGGAAGGTGCACAGCCCTCCAGTTTGGGGGCAAGAAGTTCCCAGGGCCTTTCTTACCACCCTCCAGTTCTCAGCTGTGCCTTTCTTGTAATGTCCCCAAAAGTGTCCTTAGCAGGGAGCTATGGTAGCCTCTCCTACCCCAGAGTTCTGCCTCACCAAGGAAATAAAAGAAAATAGAAACCACCCTGTGTGACCTGCTTCCTTCCTCCGAACCTGGGACTAGAGTGGAGCGTGGGGCCATCCACAAAAGCTTTCAGGGACACATGGCATGTGTTCAAGGATCCCTGGGAAGCATGGAGGAGAGTGGAAGGGAGGGAATGAAAATGTACCTCTGGGGTCCGATAAGACAACTGTTACGCTGAGGCTAGGAGGCCAGGAGTGGAGTTAGAACTTTTTGGATTTTTGTCCTCACTACATGTATCAGTCCCAGTCTGTGTTAGTAGAGTTAGTCATGATCCATACGAGATAGAGCGGGTACAAAGGCCCAGGAGCCACCCAGAATGGGGACTACAGTGTAGAAGTGAGGACTTCAGGAGGGGGCACATAGTGGGTCTTGATTACAAGGGTGACTCTGTGGATTAAGGGGGGGCTCCTGGAGTTGATCGCATATCAAGCCATAAGCCATGTATCTAGTCAACCCTCAGTACAGCTGTTCATTTAGGATGAATGCCTGTAGCCCCAAGTTCTCAGGGTTTAGGGCCAAGCCATGGAATATTACAGATGTGAGCCAATGGGCACAGGTTGCCCTTTATCTCTGCCCCAATAGAGGGCTGAAATTCAAACAGCCCTCCCAGAGCATCCCGTAGAACCAGGGGATGAACTTGCCCGAACCACATCCCAGATCCAGGCCACAAACGCTGATACTTGAGTGTAGACATCCGGGGTTTTAGGGTCACCACACCAGAGGCCTGAGAAAGACACAAGGCCATGGGCCTGTCTTCCACAGACCAAGGGTCCCCCAGAGTCTGCCTGGAGTGAAAAAAGTTTGAGATTAAGAGTTGTTTTTAGGGTCTTGTGTCTCCCCAAAGCAGTCTCTTATAAGCAGACAGGTCTATGATCTTTGAGCAACATGCAGCCTATGTAGCTGTGTGCAACAGCCTCTGGTGTGCCTCCCAAGAAGCCGAAGTTCTCAAGTCTCAGCTCCTAGGTGGTACTTTTAGTGTTCCTCAATATTCAGCCTAAAATTCCCCAACTCACTGACTGGTCTCACTGTCATAATTGCTATGCAGAAATTGCTGTCATCTTTTAGAAGCCCAGGCCTGAGAGAGATATCTGTTTGTGCCCCCTACTGGACGCACCTCATATGTTTAGACATACATCTCCAGGGCATTTTTGTGCGGGATCCAGGCTGCAAAAATGAAAGTAACTCTGTATGACTCTCAGTCACCCCTCACTTTCCTGGGCCTCAGTTTCTCCATCCAATCCAACATTAATGGGACTCAGTTCTCAAAGGTAATCTACTTCCAACTCTGACCCCTTGTTGTGTGCTTCAGTTTTCCCAATAAGGCAAGCAAGTGTGGTGTGGAATCCTACCGAGCAGAAACCTCGCCGCCGGCGGTCCCCACTGTGGGTGCAGAGCATGGCAGGACTCAGCTGGCCCTGCCAGGAGCTGTTGCAGACACTTAGCTCCAGTATGTGCACCTCGACTTCCATCAGCCCAGGCGGAGGCTCCTCAAAGTCAGACACGAAGCCCCAGCCGGATACGCGGCATCGCGTGCCCACCGCGGGTGGCTTAGCACCTCTCCGAGGCAATCTTAATAGCCTCACAGCGGACCCCAGGACAGCAGAGCCATTCAACTGCAGGAAGAATGTTAGATTCAGTGGCACCCACTCTCGCACCCGACTCATCACCCCTCTTCCACCTTAGTGTCCCTATAATGTGGTCCACCCGCCATCAGACTCTTTGCCTCCAACCACACCAGGCAGCTCCATGATGGACCAGGGATATGACCTTCCACTTCATCTCTCAGAGTCCTCCTCGCTTCTCAGCCCTCCATAACTCCCATTGTCCTTGGGGTGAAGGCTCCTGGCCCACGGGTGATTCCAACCTCCTTGAGAGTTTCCCAGCTGGAGTACCTTCCCATTCAACCTCAGCTTAGACATCACTTCCTTCAGAAGGCCTTGGAAACTCCTCAGTGCAAACGGCCACCTAGGGACCCCTGTGCACCCAGTTAGCTGTGTATGGCTTTGCCAGGTGGTTGCCTGGGGCCGCGGCCCGGTCTCCTGCCACTCAGCTGGAGGGTATGGAGAAAATGACCAGACCCAGGCACATCTCGATACACCTCTGCCTCAGTTTCCCCATTTCCCAGCCTCAGTTTCTTTACTTGTACTGGAAGTCGGGTGACTCTAAGGGATCCCACTCCCAGCCTCTGCCTGTGGAGACCCTCATTCTCTCCTTTTTTGTCCTAAAAGAAAACCACTACACCTTGAAGCCCACAGTCCATGAAGGGCTTGCAAAGGTGCCTGTAGGCCACCTCTGAGACAGACACACCCTGGGTTAGGGGTTCTTGGCTTTGGTTTTTCTGACAGGTGGAAGCATGGAGGGTTCGGGACAGTGTAGTTCGGGATAGATGGGATAGATGTATGACAGGATTCAGGGGTTCCAGGTTCTACCAGCCATTTTCAAACAGAATTCAGGAACCCCAGGCATGGGCTCGTAGCAGAGCCTTTTCCTAGCATGCAAGAAAAGGGTCCAGGATGATTGTGGTGGCATTCAGGAGGCAGAGGCAGAGGCAGGCAGATCTCTGTGAGTTTGAGTCCAGCCTGGTCTATATAGTGTTTTAGGATAGCCAGGGCCGCATAGCGAGACCCTGTCTCAAAAAGGAAAGGAAAGGAGAGGAAAGGAAAGGAAAGAGTTCATCCCCAGCCCCACAAGTAAATTAAATGAATAAACTCAGAAATCGGATGGGCCCTGACCTGCCAGTCACCCTCTTGCTGCTCCACTCACCCTTAGCAGGCAGATATCGTTGGCCTGTGTGGCAGGCTGGAAATCAGGATGGCTGACAGCAGCTGCAATGCTAAAGACTTGCTGTGTGGGCTCCGGGGTGAGCAGTGTGTGGGCCCCCAGCACCACCAGCCCAGTGGAGGGGTCCCTGCAGGCCAACAAGAGGAGCAAAGTCATCGAGACTGTCCTGATGTCATGAGTTCATACAATCCCACCATCTCCAGGCAACCTCCAGTCCTTGCAATATTAACTCCCAGAGATAGAAGAGCTCTGCCCCCTGACCACGCCCCCAGCCCCTTCACTGGGGGATTTTAGGCAAAGGCTCCACAAATGGGCAACACCTCCAGACTCTCATTCGGGGATTCTATGTGGGTCTCTGTCTCTGAGCCACAATCCAGTTAGGGCCTCTAGTATTTAACTACAATCCTACAACTATCTATCTATCTATCTATCTATCTATCTATCTATCTATCTGTCGAGATATGGTTCTAGACTGTAGCTAAAACTGAGCTTCCATTTCTGTTCCCTGACTCCGCCCTCTGGCTAACTGGAATCCCCAGACTGTGCAGCCTTCCCAACAGTTAATGTGAGTCCAAACAGTAGCACACTTTGCTTGTGTTGAAGATGATCATAGTTACTGTACTGGCTGATTTTGTGTGTCAACTTGACACAGGCTGGAGTTATCACAGAGAAGGGAGCTTCAGTTGGGAAAGTGCCTCCATGAGATCCAGCTGTGGGGCATTTTCTCAATCAGTGATCAAGGGGGTAGGGCCCCTTGTGGGTGGTGCCATCCCTGGGCTGGAAGCCTTGGGTTCTATAAGAGAGCAGGCTGAGCAAACCAGAAGAAGCAAGCCAGTAAGGAACATCACTCCATGGCCTCTGCATCAGCTCCTGCTTTTCTGACCTGCTTGAGTTCCAGTCCTGACTTCCTTTGTGATAACAGCAATGTGGAAGTAAGCTAAATAAACCCTTTCCTCCCCAACTTGTTTCTTGGTCATGATGTTTGTGCAGGAATAGAAACCCTGACTAAGACAAATTGGTACTAGGAGTGGGGTATTCCTATAACAACCTGACCATGTTTTGGGGAGGACTGTGGAAGGACTTTGGAACTTTGAGCTAGAAGAGCCATTGGTTGTTAAGAGCTCTATGGGATGTTGTGTAGGAGCTTAGAAGATCATGTTGAGAGCAGCGCAGAAGATGGAGACCTGGCTTGTGAAATTTCAGAGAGAAGATTAAAGACTCTTATCAGGGCCATGTTGTTTTGATAGTGAAGATTCAGTGGTTCTAGTTAGCTGGGGCTGAAGTATCAGCTGTGATTAACAAGATACCAGAACTACTAAAGCGAA
>NW_022196910.1:2401782-2411967 GCF_008632895.1 Mastomys coucha | reverse complement strand
CTTTCCTCCCCAACTTGTTTCTTGGTCATGATGTTTGTGCAGGAATAGAAACCCTGACTAAGACAGTTACTATATTTGATTGTTATCACCAGACATGCCGGGGGTGAGGGTGGAGAGTTAGTTGGTCCTGTCTGTGTCACATCCGGGCTTCCTGATGGTCTTAAGTTTATCCCTCAGTGGCCCCCCAGCATGTCACCTGTCACTGAAGCAATGGGCAGCTGACACCACCCAATGGACATGGAACAGGAAGCCTCCACAATGATGACGGCCTTCGAAGCTCACAGAAGCCATGTAGGGCCTGGAATGTGGCATCACCTCATGGCCTCCAACAATGTAGGATCCGCAGCAACCTGGGAGAGGTGGAGCAATGTGAGAGACAGGACAGGTAGATCAAGGGCAATGGAGAACAGACCTGGCAGGGAGTAGGGGTTGAGGCTTGGCTGAGAGGAAAGGATAAACATAGAGGGAGGTCCCCAGGAAGCAGAGGCAGGGGGATCTCCGTAGTTTCAAAGTCAGCCTGGTCTACATGGAGGGTCATAGGCCAGCCAGGGCTTCATGGTGAAACCTTGCCTAAGAGTGTGTGTGTGTGTGTGTATGTGTGTGTGACAGACAGACAGACAGACAGACAGACAGGGACAGAGGGACAGAGACAGAGAGAGACAAAGACAGAAAGTAGAGCACTCATCTAACATGCTTAAAGCTCAAGGTACCCTTGGCACAATGTAAGTTAGGTGTGGCAGTGCATGCCTGTCATTTCAGAACTCTGAAAGTGGAGGCAGGAGGATCAGGAATTCAAGGTCATTCCCCTTTTCAGCTGCACAGCTATTTCAAGGTGCCTGGACCATGAGAAACCCTACTTTCATTAAGACAGATGGAGGGGGTCAGGTGGTAGCCACACTTTTAATCCCAGCACTCAAGAGGCAGAGGCAGGAGGATCTCTGTGAGTTCAAGGCCAGCCTAGTCTACAGAGTGAGTTCTAGTACAGCCAGGGCTACACAGAGAAACCTTGTCTTGAAGCAAACAGGGAGACAGACAGACAGACATGGATGAATGGATGGATGGATAGATAGATAGATAGATAGATAGATAGATAGATAGATAGATAGATAGATATGAAAGAGCGAGAATAGGAGAGAGACCCTTTGGGCCAGTAAAATGGCTCAGTAGGTAAAAACACTTGCTACCAAGCTTGACAACCTGAGTTCAATCCCAGGGACCCATATGGTTGAAGGACAGAATCGACTCCTACAAGTTTTCCACTGATTGTGACAAGCACTGTAGACATGTACCCTCTCAAAATAAATAAGTGAAAATGAATAAATGTAATTTAAAAAAAAAAAAAGGAGGCTTGGAGAAATGGCCCGTTATTTAAAACCCCTGGCTGGTCTTACTGAGCACTTAGATTGTAATCCCAGCACCTACATGGTTGTTCCAACCGACTGTAAATTCCAAGGGATCTGATGCCACCTTCTGGTCCCCCCAGGCACTGCATGCATGGACATACAGGCAAAACACTAATACACACAAAATAAAAACAAGTAAAAGAAAAGCAAAGAAACCCAGACTCCAGGATCTGGTGGCTGAGGTGGCTGAGATCCCTGCCGGCTGCCTCATACCCTAACCCATGCCAGCTGCCTCACACCCCAGCCCACAGCCACCTGTTCAGCAGCAAGAGAACACATGGGTCCTGTTAGGGAGCCTGGTCACCCTTGGGTAGAGTCTAACGGCCATTTGGAGTTCTCACCAGGGAGCCACATGAGCTGGGTCAGGGCAACTGCTGTGGTCAGCACCAGGCAATGCCAGTCTCCTCCTGTCCCAGGCACCATGGCAGTGGAGGATGGCGTCTTTCTGGCGAGGTCTGCAGGTGCAGGAGGCACGCTCACCCAACGGTTCAGCCCAGAAAGTTGTTCCGGGTCTGTGGTCTGTGGTCAGAAGGTGGAGCAGACACTTCTGCGAATCAGGGAAGGCATTTTTTTTTTTCTTTTTCGAGACAGGGTTTCTCTGTGTAGCCCTGGCTGTCCTGGAACTCACTCTGTAGACCAGGCTGGCTCCAACTCAGAAATCTACCTGCCTCTGCCTCCCAATGGCTGCCACCACTGCCCAGCAGGGAGGGCAATTTTACTGTTCCTTGTCATGAAAACCCAGAAGCTTAGAAGCAAGATCGGTTTGTGAGCTCAAACTGCCTCCATACACCTTCCCACTAGGTTATCTGGCCCCTGCCAGGCTGAACATGTGTGTCAGCTGTTACTGCCCCTCAGACCTTCTCAGGGGACAGTCATCCTGGAAGTACCAACTCTGCTTATCTGTCTGTCCCCGGCCATGTGGCCCTGGGGTAAGCATCTTGACCCTTGACCTCAGTTTCCCCATTATAGTTCTTTGGGGAGGGCTCTGAGTTGGGCTGCCTTTGTTGCATGTATTGAGCTCCTACTGTGTACTATACTTCCTTGGAAGAACATAGCAGAGAGTGACCCTAAGGTCCGGAGTCCGGAGACCACCCATCAGGATATGTGCTGGGCTTAGGTTTCCTCCTGGTGGGGACCTTTGGAAAAGAAAGTTCAGTTATCTTCTTATGTAACCCAGGCTAGCCTCTAATTCAATATGTTCCTTGAATGCCACAGACTGGGTTTTTTCAGGGACCCCTTGTTCCTCGAGGTGATTAGAGTTCTGGCCTAGTGGGCAAAGAATTCTGCGAGTGACAAACAGAAAGAGCACAAGGAAGTGCAGAATCTGAGTGAATTTGCACAAAGTGAAAATCGGGCTTATATAGTATACAGAAACAGGGCGAATGTCAGGGATCACGTAGGCAGGTAGTGGTCACATCAAAGTCAGTAAGATCAAACAGCTAGGTGTAAATGATTCCTTCAGAAGAGCAATAGTGCTCTTCCCAGCTGGGCTATCTTGGCAGTCCTAAGCAAATTCTCTTGGTCTGAAGCAGGTAAGCACCAGGAGGTCCCATTCTAGCAGCTCCTGGGAATGGCTTGGCTTGAAACACAAACATTAGTTCGGGGGAAACTATTCAACTACTCTCTGGTTTGTAAAGCAATTCTGCCTTGTGTGGCACTGCTCTTAGAGTTCTAACTATGTTTACAGATAGCAATAGTGTTTGACTTCTATCTCTAACTCTGGAGACACCCTGTCTGATAAGGCAGTTTCCTTGTAAAATTTCCAAGCTAATAACAGCTAGGAAATCAATTAGGATGATTGAAACACTGTGGAAGCCAGGAAATAATGTTCAATCTCAGTTTTAGCTATTTATGAATCATTTCTTAGGGCACCTATATGCCCAAATAAAGAAAGCACGCAGAACTCTCCACAGACTTTAGCAGAGACCAATCTGGAACACATCAGAACTAGGAGATGTCAGCGACTGACCACCTCAGGAGACTGGCTCTCTGTGAAGCTTACACCTCAGGTCTGTGATCAGGTGTTTTAGACCTGACATGCAGACACAACTGAAGTAGTCGGGTGCTGCGTGACACTGACACTTGAACTAGCTATCCAGCTGAGAATAGCCTTGAACTCCTGCCTCTCCTGCCTCTGTCCTCCAAGTGCTAAGACCACAGGGGTTGTCTACCATGGACCCACGTAAGGTGGGAACTTGAGCTTCCCCTAGGTTGTGGGATGGAGCCCAGAGCACACACTGCCTGGACTTGCACTGGTCTGTGTTTGTTAGCAGATGATGCAGTTTTATGTCTGCTCCCGGCTATGCCTCAGTTGGCATGTAGGACCCCACCCCAGGGCTGATGCAAATGTTGGAAGGGACAGATGAGCCTGGGTGAACTCAGGGTGCACAATGGTCCCAGACAGCTCAGGGAGGAGAGAGGGCTCAGGGTCAGCAAGGCCATCCTGCAGGAGAAGACATTGGTGTCTTTGCAACAACCTCCCAAAAGGATCATTCCATCCCCCACTGAGGATGCAGAGTGAAGCTCTGCACCGTAGGCCTTGGAGGGAGCCTCAGCAACAGTATGCTGGGAGCCAGGGCTCAGGAAAGTGATAGTGACCAGAAAACAGAGTGAGGGGGAGGGAGGGACAGACCCTAGATAAGGAGGAACAGAGGGGTGGGAGAGAAAGAGAGAGAGGGAGAAAGAGAGAAACAGAAAGACAGAGATAGGAAGAGACAGGGACAGAGAAACAGATGGAGGTGGAATGAGACAGAGATGGAGGGGAAGACAGAGACAGTGACAAGAACAGAGAGAAAACCAAGCCTGATGATGATGCACACCTTTAATCCCTGCTCTCTGGAGACACTGGCAGATGGGTCTCTGAGTTTAAGGCCAGCCTGCTTTACAGAGTGAGTCCTTGCCAAACCAAACAAAACAAAGCAAAATAAAAAAAACAGAAACAGGGTCTGGGAAGAGGGCTCAGCAGTTTAGAGCACTGGCTGCTCTTCCAAAGGACCCAGGTTTGGTTAATAGCGCTCACATAGTGGCTCACAATAGTTTGTAGCTCCCATTGCAGTGGATCTGTCACCCTCTTCTGGCTCCTGTGGGTACTGCATGCACATGGTACTTATGCCCAGGAAAACACTCAGAAAATAACAAATAAAATAAATTAGAGAGAGACAAAAACAGAGATAAAGACAGCTATATAAAGAGATAGAGTAAGAGGAAATCAGAGGCAGTGACGACGATGTAGAGAGTGGAATGGTGTGTGAAGCAGGGTGGGTGTGAAGAACACGCCTTTTAGTCCCAGCTCTGAGGCAGAGGCAGGAGGATCTCTGTGAGTTCAAGGCCAACCAGGTCTACAGAGTGAGTTCCAGGACAGCCAGGGCTTCCCAGAGGAACTGTGCCTCAAGAAAACAAAAATCGCACGGCAAGTGCAGGAAAAGATCAGGCTGCAGACTCAGGAGCCCTGCTGCGTCTGCATGTCCTTCCGCTTTTGTGAACAGTTGTGAAACCACCTTGTGCTCACCTCAACTGCCAACTGCCAAGCTCACAGCAGCCATCAGGACCCTGTACTGGCTTGAGAAACCCAGGAAGGTCTTCCATCTCTGTTCTGGAGCATCTGGGAACCTTTTGAGATATTAATTAATTAATTAATTAATTTAGTAATTGACTGATTTTTGTGTTTTTGAGACACTATGTGTATACAGAGACCCAGTGAAGGAATGTCAGCGGCTTTGACAATGAGAGAGGAATGGTGCACGAGGCTTGGACATGCCCCCAGCTCACCAACCAGGATGTTGCTTCTCCATTTCCTCCTCTTTCTTTTCTTCTTCTTCTTCTTCTTCTTCTTCTTCTCCTTCTCCTTCTCCTTCTTCTCCTTCTTTTGTTTTGTTTTTCAAGACAGGGTTTCTCTGTGTAGCCCTGGCTGACCTGGAACTCTGTAGACCAGGCTGGCCTCGAACTCAGAAACCTGCCTGCCTCTGCCTCCCAAGTGCTGGGATTAAAGGCGTGTGCCACCATTGCCCGGCAGCTCTCTCTTTTCTTAGACAAGGACTCATATAGCCAGGCTGTCCTCAAACTCACTATGTAGCCAAGGATAGCCCCGAACCTTGATCCCTACTTCCTGGTGCTGAGGTGACAGATTTGTATAGCCACATTGGCTCACTTAGGGATTTTTGTTTTAACTTTTTTTTTTAAAGATTTATTTATTTATTTTATGTGTATGAGCACACTGTAGCTGTCTTCAGACACCCCAGAAGAGAGCATCAGATCCCATTACAGATGTTTGTAAGCCACCAAATGGTTGCTGGGAATTGAACTCAGTCAGCGTTCTTAACCCCTGAGCCATCTCTCCAGCCCTTAACTTGAAAAATACATATAAATACACTTACACATATATTAGTCTCCCTATATATAGGCAGGCCTGGCATTTGTGGTGACCTTCCTCCCTTAGGTCAGGGAGAAGTGGCATGTGTCACCATGCGAGCATTCCTTACTTTTTAAATATTTTATTTTGCACGTATGCATGTTTCTCCATGCGGGTGTGAGCACATGAGTGTGGGAATGGAGAGCAGCCCCAGCTGGCCTTCCTTACCATCTCCCTGATTTTCTAGGACAGGCTTTCTCCCTGGCCGCAAACTTGCCAATTCAGCTAGGGTGGATGGCCAGGGAGCCCTAGAATCCTCCCGTCCCCACTTCCCTGGTGTTGAGCTTACAGGTGCATGCCACCATGAGGGTAGGGATTAAACTCAGACCTACATGCTTGCACAGAAAGTGTTTCAAATCTTAACTTACTTGTTTAGGAGACAAAGACAATGCATACGGTAAGAACTCAGTAGTTCTCTTTACACTGAAAAGACAGCGGTCTAGGAACACCAAAGATAGCAGCTGTCAGTTTGAGCACTTAATGCAGGCTCAGCAAAATATAGCACACAGCCTGTCTTTGTCAGTAAAGTTTTATTGACACACAGCACACAGCCTATCAATGTTGATAAAGTTTTATTGACACACCACCACTTCCACACATCTCCAGCTCCATTGTTGTTCATGATAAGGGTACTGCCCTTGCAGCCACCTGGCCAACCACGCTGACAATGTTTACTATCTGGCCTTTTATCTGAAAAGTTCACCTGTCCCTCAATGTGTCCAGGTGAGAGGACACTGTTAACCCTCTAGCAATCTGAGGAAGGTGGGATGGGCAGATAGGTGGAAAGGCTGAGAAACAAATACAGAATCACACACTGCTACACAGGTGAGCCCAGATCCAAACCCAGGGAAGACAGGTGTGATGGCGCAGGCCTGGTTGA
Source organism: Mastomys coucha (assembly GCF_008632895.1). Classification (NCBI taxonomy): domain Eukaryota; kingdom Metazoa; phylum Chordata; class Mammalia; order Rodentia; family Muridae; genus Mastomys; species Mastomys coucha. The sequence goes on along the minus strand of NW_022196910.1, from coordinate 2,405,276 downwards.
GGCAGCAGGTATTTCTGCGAGTTTCAGGCTTGCCTAGTCTACACAGTAGTCTACACAGTTCCAAAAGAAAACAAAGGGAAGATGGATGGCTGGGGAGGAAGGCAGCAGAGGATGCCCTGGGACCTCCACGTGCACACAAAGTGAGCACACAAGTCTTCAAAACCAAATGGAAGGACGACTACTCTATCACAGAAGCGAGTTTTATGACTCACTCTCCCTGCTCTGCCCCAAGGTCCAGTGAGAGTCTAGGGCCAAGGAGCTGCAGTCCAGGGAGAAACTCGGGAAGTCACATGGTGTACCCTCTGGGGGAGACAGGCCCTACGTCTTTCTTACTGTGGCGCTCCAGTGCTCTGGGAACAAAGTCTAAGTTCACCCAATGCCCCTTTGCTCAGTCTGGCAGCATCATAGGGCTGACTAAACTCCTGAGTTCAATAGACCATGTCCAGCCATTAGCCCAGGCTGGGGCCTCCTGCAGGAGCTGAACCCCTCAACAGCTGGTGCTGTGGCTCTCCCGCGGTTCGAGGGTCCCACTTGGGGCCCTGAACTGTATCTGGACTCCTTTCATCCCATGGAGAACTCAGGGTGACTGGGTCCGGGATCTCCGCGACGCTTTGGAGAGCAGCTGCGCGGTGCGGGGCGTCTGCGACCGGCAGGAGGCGCGCGCGGGCGCGCGGGATGCAGGGAACGCGCAGAGGCGGCGCGCACACGAGCCCACCCGGCCGCGCCCGGACAATACCCGGCGCGCTGGGGACGATGCCCGCCCCGGTGCCGCCCCCGCGCCGCACAGCCCCGGCCGCCAGGCCCTAGAGTCGGCCCTGCCCCGCGCTGCACCGCCCACGGACCTCGCGGGAAATGGAGTGAGTACCGGGCCGCGCGCGCTGCCGCCCCAGGCCCCCAACGGGGGACCCGGAGGCGATGCGGGGAGACCGTGCCCAGCTGCAAAAGGGAAGGATCGAGCTGGGCCGCACACTCCAGGCCTGGTCCCCAATCAAGCTGGGGGGGGCACCTGGGTTGCACCCACACATCTCTTGCAGGATGCAAAGGAGAGAGGCCCACGCGCGCGCACGACCCTTTATCCAAGCTGGGCCACCTGTGGGTGGGCGCCCCCCCAAGAACCTGAGGGACTTCGGGAGTAATGGGACCCTTCCTCAAGAGGCAGGGTGCTCCCCGGTTCCCTTCCCCCAGCTTCGGCTTGCTGCTCCTGGAGCTTCTGTCGGTCCTTCCTGCGCTCTGCCCTCCTCGTGGCCTCCTCTGAGTCCGCAGACTCTTGGCCGAACGAATTCCGACCCCTTAGATGATCCTGAGTTGCCACTGGCTGGAGAGGTAGATTTCCGTGGAGAGCTAGGCGGGCGGTTCCCTGTCAGAAGCTTTAATCTGATTTCCCCCTTTCCCTCTAAGAGTATCCCCTCCCCCTTTCCAGAAAAAGCGGGGACCAGATGGTGTGACTCAAAGGAGTGGCTGGTTGAGGTTGAAAATGATGGTGGAACCCAGTCCCCAAACCTAGTCTGAGTGAGCTGTGTGTGTCTGTTTTTGTGGGTCTGAGAAGCGATGGGCAGTGGAAGATTTCATACGCAGCCGGGGCCATTCAGGCATGCAGCCCGCCCTGGGCAATGTGAGGGTGTCCCCCAGGCCCCTTACTCCCACAGGTGGGAAGGATAGGTGGTCGAGGGGTGCTTGGCAGGCCGGGTGGCAGGAAAACATCTTCTAGGTCACAAATCTGCCAGCTTGGTGTCGTGGGGCACCCCACACAGGGTGCCTGTCCTTGCCCAAGCCAGGGCTGGGACAGAGCAGGCTGGCCAGCCCGGCTTGGCTGGTGACCGCTCCCCCTGCCCTTCCCTCTCTGGGTGTGTTTTGTGCAAGACAACTTTCCTCTTGGGATTAACCCGTGACCCGCCACACCCTCTGATGGGTGGGAGCTGTCACATCCTTCCCTGGCCAAGAAGGCTGACAACCCAGCCCTTGCGTCCTTTACTTCAGAAAGCCCAGACAAAGGCCTGGCTGCTCCTCCGCCCTGCCCCGGGAGCCCAGCCAGGGGCTCAAGGGAGCCAGGGCCTGCACTTGCCTGCCCCACATCCCCTGGCTTGTTTATCTGTTCTGCTGGCCTGGCCCAAGGGAGCCTCTGACAGCCAGAGGGGAGGGGGGAACGGGGGAGGGGGGAGGCCTGGGTGTGGCCATGGTCGGTGGGCTGGATAGACAGGTGACAGAACCTCCCACCTGGAACAGCCGATGAAAGGCTTGTTTCTGGTTAGGCCGCTATTGTTTCCTGTTCTTCTAGTCCCTTGTCTCCCACTGGGGACCCTAAGGCCCAGAGGGGACTAGATGATACCCAGAGCCACACAGCATACCCAGAGGCCCTTAGCACCCTGCTGAAAGGCTCTTGTAGATTCTTGATGCAGATTCAGGGGCCTCTCCCTGGGTGGCAGTCTATCGCTTATGCTTACAGTGTTTTGGTGTGTTTTGGTGGGTTCAGCAGGAGGTTAGCCCTATGTAACCAAGAATGAGAGGAAACCTCTCTTGGGTTTCCATTTGACACAAGGTGAGGTGAATTCCATCTGGCCCAGGCCAGTCTTGGACAGCTGACCTTCCATCACAGTCCTGTCCCACAAGGAGGGCTAAACTCACTGCAACTCACTCCTTTGATGAACTTCATGGCCCAGAACATGAGATAGTTGCAAAGGCTAACGGAAAGAGGATGTTCATGCTGTGTTTTAAAGGTCGTGTGTGTGTGTGTGTGTGTGTGTGTGTGTGTGTGTGTGTGTGTGTGTGTGCGCGCGCGTGCATGTGCTTGCACACATGTAAACCTTTCATCCCTGCACTCAAGGGAGGCAGGCAGGTCTCTGTGAGTTCCAGGTCAGCCAGGGTTACATAGAAAAACCCCAGCTCAACACATCAAAAAGCATTTTAAAATTTAAGAAAGGGAAAGCTATGCGTTAAAGAATTAAGGGAGGTAGCTTGAGAGATGGCTCAATGTGTAAGAAAGCTTACTGCTGCAGGCATGGTAGCACACAGCTTTAATCCCAGGAGGCAGAGGCAGGCGGGTCTCTGAGTTCCAGGCCAGCCTGGTCTACACAGTGAGTTTCAGGACAGCCAAGGCTACACAGAGAAACACTGTGTGTCAGGTGAGAGATTGGGACAGGGAGAGGACCCCCGTTTGATTCTTGGCACCCCCATGGTGGCTCACAACCTCCTGTAACTCTAGATCCAAAGAATCTGATCCCCTCTTCTGGCCTCCACAGGCATTGCATGCATATGTGCAAACCCTCCCCCCACCCCCAGGCTCTAAAAATGAAATAAATCTTTGAAAAGTTTAAAGACCTAATAAAAATTACTTTTGAAGAGAGGTGACAGATATGGTGACCAGGAAGCTGTGGCAGTCCTCCTGCCTCAGCCCCTTGGAGTGCTGGGAGGACAAGTTTCAACTATCAGGATGGAGAAATGGGGATGTTCAGAAGTGATGCGTTCACCAGGTGCTTCCTGGATCTTAACCCCACCCA